>NC_053391.1:703581981-703945731 GCF_905171765.1 Bufo bufo
TGTTAGTGTCTGCGTCAGTGTCTGTGTCCTTTGTTAGTTACTGTTTAGTTGGTGTAGTGATAGTGTCTGCGTCAGTGTCTGTGTCCTCTGTTAGTTACTGTTTAGTTGGTGTAGTGATCAGTGTCTGCGTCAGTGTCTGTGTCCTCTGTTAGTTACTGTTTAGTTGGTGTAGTGATTAGTGTCTGCGTCAGTGTCTGTGTCCTTTGTTAGTTACTGTTTAGTTGGTGTAGTGATCAGTGTCTGCGTCAGTGTCTGTGTCCTCTGTTAGTTACTGTTTAGTTGGTGTAGTGATTAGTGTCTGCGTCAGTGTCTGTGTCCTTTGTTAGTTACTGTTTAGTTGGTGTAGTGATTAGTGTCTCCGTCAGTGTCTGTGTCCTTTGTTAGTTACTGTTTAGTTGGTGTAGTGATCAGTGTCAGTGTCTGCTTCAGTGTCTGTGTCCTCTGTTAGTTACTGTTTAGTTGGTGTAGTGATTAGTGTCTGCGTCAGTGTCTGTGTCCTTTGTTAGTTATGTTTTTGTCTGCGTCATGTCTGTCTTGTAGTACTTAGTTGTCTAGCGATTAGTGTCTCGTCTGTCCTTCTCTGTTAGTTACTGTTTAGTTGGTGTAGTGATTAGTGTCTGCGTCAGTGTCTGTGTCCCTTGTTAGTTACTGTTTAGTTGGTGTAGTGATCAGTGTCTGCGTCAGTGTCTGTGTCCTCTGTTAGTTACTGTTTAGTTGGTGTAGTGATTAGTGTCTGCGTCAGTGTCTGTGTCCTTTGTTAGTTACTGTTTAGTTGGTGTAGTGATCAGTGTCTGCGTCAGTGTCTGTGTCCTCTGTTAGTTACTGTTTAGTTGGTGTAGTGATTCAGTGTCTGCGTCAGTGTCTGTGTCCTCTGTTAGTTACTGTTTAGTTGGTGTAGTGATTAGTGTCTGCGTCAGTGTCTGCGTCCTCTGTTAGTTACTGTTTAGTTGGTGTAGTGATTAGTCGTCAGTGTCCTGCGTCCTTTGTTAGTTACTGGTTTAGTTGGTGTAGTGATTAGTGTCTGCGTCAGTGTCTGTGTCCTCTGTTAGTTACTGTTTAGTTGGTGTAGTGATCAGTGTCTGCGTCAGTGTCTGTGTCCTCTGTTAGTTACTGTTTAGTTGGTGTAGTGATTAGTGTCTGCGTCAGTGTCTGTGTCCTTTGTTAGTTACTGTTTAGTTGGTGTAGTGATTAGTGTCTGCGTCAGTGTCTGTGTCCTTTGTTAGTTACTGTTTAGTTGGTGTAGTGATTAGTGTCAGTGTCTGTGTCCTCTGTTAGTTACTGTTTAGTTGGTGTAGTGATTAGTGTCTGCGTCAGTGTCTGTGTCCTCTGTTAGTTACTGTTTAGTTGGTGTAGTGATTAGTGTCTGCGTCAGTGTCTGTGTCCTTTGTTAGTTACTGTTTAGTTGGTGTAGTGATTAGTGTCTGCGTCAGTGTCTGTGTCCTTTGTTAGTTACTGTTTAGTTGGTGTAGTGATTAGTGTCAGTGTCTGTGTCCTCTGTTAGTTACTGTTTAGTTGGTGTAGTGATTAGTGTCTGCGTCAGTGTCTGTGTCCTCTGTTAGTTACTGTTTAGTTGGTGTAGTGATCAGTGTCTGCGTCAGTGTCTGTGTCCTCTGTTAGTTACTGTTTAGTTGGTGTAGTGATTAGTGTCTGCGTCAGTGTCTGTGTCCTTTGTTAGTTACTGTTTAGTTGGTGTAGTGATTAGTGTCTGCGTCAGTGTCTGTGTCCTTTGTTAGTTACTGTTTAGTTGGTGTAGTGATTAGTGTCTGCGTCAGTGTCTGTGTCCTTTGTTAGTTACTGTTTAGTTGGTGTAGTGATTAGTGTCTGCGTCAGTGTCTGTGTCCTTTGTTAGTTACTGTTTAGTTGGTGTAGTGATTAGTGTCTACGTCAGTGTCTGTGTCCTTTGTTAGTTACTGTTTAGTTGGTGTAGTGATCAGTGTCTGCGTCAGTGTCTGCGTCCTCTGTTAGTTACTGTTTAGTTGGTGTAGTGATTAGTGTCTGCGTCAGTGTCTGTGTCCTTTGTTAGTTACTGTTTAGTTGGTGTAGTGATCAGTGTCTGCGTCAGTGTCTGTGTCCTTTGTTAGTTACTGTTTAGTTGGTGTAGTGATTAGTGTCTGCGTCAGTGTCTGTGTCCTTTGTTAGTTACTGTTTAGTTGGTGTAGTGATTAGTGTCTGCGTCATTGTCTGTGTCCTTTGTTAGTTACTGTTTAGTTGGTGTAGTGATCAGTGTCTGCGTCAGTGTCTGTGTCCTTTGTTAGTTACTGTTTAGTTGGTGTAGTGATTAGTGTCTGCGTCAGTGTCTGTGTCCTCTGTTAGTTACTGTTTAGTTGGTGTAGTGATCAGTGTCTGCGTCAGTGTCTGTGTCCTTTGTTAGTTACTGTTTAGTTGGTGTAGTGATTAGTGTCTGCGTCAGTGTCTGTGTCCTTTGTTAGTTACTGTTTAGTTGGTGTAGTGATCAGTGTCTGCGTCAGTGTCTGCGTCCTCTGTTAGTTACTGTTTAGTTGGTGTAGTGATTAGTGTCAGTGTCTGTGTCCTCTGTTAGTTACTGTTTAGTTGGTGTAGTGATTAGTGTCTGCGTCAGTGTCTGTGTCCTTTGTTAGTTACTGTTTAGTTGGTGTAGTGATCAGTGTCTGCGTCAGTGTCTGTGTCCTCTGTTAGTTACTGTTTAGTTGGTGTAGTGATTAGTGTCTGCGTCAGTGTCTGTGTCCTCTGTTAGTTACTGTTTAGTTGGTGTAGTGATTAGTGTCTGCGTCAGTGTCTGTGTCCTCTGTTAGTTACTGTTTAGTTGGTGTAGTGATTAGTGTCTGCGTCAGTGTCTGTGTCCTTTGTTAGTTACTGTTTAGTTGGTGTAGTGATTAGTGTCTGCGTCAGTGTCTGTGTCCTTTGTTAGTTACTGTTTAGTTGGTGTAGTGATTAGTGTCTGCGTCAGTGTCTGTGTCCTTTGTTAGTTACTGTTTAGTTGGTGTAGTGATTAGTGTCTGCGTCAGTGTCTGCGTCCTTTGTTAGTTACTGTTTAGTTGGTGTAGTGATTAGTGTCTGCGTCAGTGTCTGTGTCCTCTGTTAGTTACTGTTTAGTTGGTGTAGTGATTAGTGTCTGCGTCAGTGTCTGTGTCCTCTGTTAGTTACTGTTTAGTTGGTGTAGTGATTAGTGTCTGCGTCAGTGTCTGTGTCCTCTGTTAGTTACTGTTTAGTTGGTGTAGTGATTAGTGTCTGCGTCAGTGTCTGTGTCCTTTGTTAGTTACTGTTTAGTTGGTGTAGTGATCAGTGTCTGCGTCAGTGTCTGTGTCCTCTGTTAGTTACTGTTTAGTTGGTGTAGTGATTAGTGTCTGCGTCAGTGTCTGTGTCCTCTGTTAGTTACTGTTTAGTTGGTGTAGTGATTAGTGTCTGCGTCAGTGTCTGTGTCCTTTGTTAGTTACTGTTTAGTTGGTGTAGTGATTAGTGTCTGCGTCAGTGTCTGTGTCCTCTGTTAGTTACTGTTTAGTTGGTGTAGTGATTAGTGTCTGTGTCAGTGTCTGTGTCCTTTGTTAGTTACTGTTTAGTTGGTGTAGTGATTAGTGTCTGCGTCAGTGTCTGTGTCCTCTGTTAGTTACTGTTTAGTTGGTGTAGTGATTAGTGTCTGCGTCAGTGTCTGTGTCCTCTGTTAGTTACTGTTTAGTTGGTGTAGTGATCAGTGTCTGCGTCAGTGTCTGTGTCCTCTGTTAGTTACTGTTTAGTTGGTGTAGTGATTAGTGTCTGCGTCAGTGTCTGTGTCCTTTGTTAGTTACTGTTTAGTTGGTGTAGTGATCAGTGTCTGCGTCAGTGTCTGTGTCCTTTGTTAGTTACTGTTTAGTTGGTGTAGTGATCAGTGTCTGCGTCAGTGTCTGTGTCCTTTGTTAGTTACTGTTTAGTTGGTGTAGTGATTAGTGTCTGCGTCAGTGTCTGTGTCCTTTGTTAGTTACTGTTTAGTTGGTGTAGTGATTAGTGTCTGCGTCAGTGTCTGTGTCCTCTGTTAGTTACTGTTTAGTTGGTGTAGTGATTAGTGTCTGCGTCAGTGTCTGTGTCCTTTGTTAGTTACTGTTTAGTTGGTGTAGTGATTAGTGTCTGCGTCAGTGTCTGCGTCCTTTGTTAGTTACTGTTTAGTTGGTGTAGTGATTAGTGTCTGCGTCAGTGTCTGTGTCCTCTGTTAGTTACTGTTTAGTTGGTGTAGTGATTAGTGTCTGCGTCAGTGTCTGTGTCCTCTGTTAGTTACTGTTTAGTTGGTGTAGTGATTAGTGTCTGCGTCAGTGTCTGTGTCCTCTGTTAGTTACTGTTTAGTTGGTGTAGTGATTAGTGTCTGCGTCAGTGTCTGTGTCCTTTGTTAGTTACTGTTTAGTTGGTGTAGTAATCAGTGTCTGCGTCAGTGTCTGTGTCCTCTGTTAGTTACTGTTTAGTTGGTGTAGTGATTAGTGTCTGCGTCAGTGTCTGTGTCCTCTGTTAGTTACTGTTTAGTTGGTGTAGTGATTAGTGTCTGCGTCAGTGTCTGTGTCCTTTGTTAGTTACTGTTTAGTTGGTGTAGTGATTAGTGTCTGCGTCAGTGTCTGTGTCCTTTGTTAGTTACTGTTTAGTTGGTGTAGTGATTAGTGTCTGCGTCAGTGTCTGTGTCCTTTGTTAGTTACTGTTTAGTTGGTGTAGTGATTAGTGTCTGCGTCAGTGTCTGTGTCCTCTGTTAGTTACTGTTTAGTTGGTGTAGTGATTAGTGTCTGCGTCAGTGTCTGTGTCCTTTGTTAGTTACTGTTTAGTTGGTGTAGTGATTAGTGTCTGCGTCAGTGTCTGTGTCCTCTGTTAGTTACTGTTTAGTTGGTGTAGTGATTAGTGTCTGTGTCAGTGTCTGTGTCCTTTGTTAGTTACTGTTTAGTTGGTGTAGTGATTAGTGTCTGCGTCAGTGTCTGTGTCCTCTGTTAGTTACTGTTTAGTTGGTGTAGTGATCAGTGTCTGCGTCAGTGTCTGTGTCCTCTGTTAGTTACTGTTTAGTTGGTGTAGTGATTAGTGTCTGCGTCAGTGTCTGTGTCCTCTGTTAGTTACTGTTTAGTTGGTGTAGTGATTAGTGTCTGCGTCAGTGTCTGTGTCCTTTGTTAGTTACAGTTTAGTTGGTGTAGTGATCAGTGTCTGCGTCAGTGTCTGTGTCCTCTGTTAGTTACTGTTTAGTTGGTGTAGTGATTAGTGTCTGCGTCAGTGTCTGTGTCCTTTGTTAGTTACTGTTTAGTTGGTGTAGTGATCAGTGTCTGCGTCAGTGTCTGTGTCCTTTGTTAGTTACTGTTTAGTTGGTGTAGTGATCAGTGTCTGCGTCAGTGTCTGCGTCCTCTGTTAGTTACTGTTTAGTTGGTGTAGTGATTAGTGTCAGTGTCTGTGTCCTCTGTTAGTTACTGTTTAGTTGGTGTAGTGATTAGTGTCTGCGTCAGTGTCTGTGTCCTTTGTTAGTTACTGTTTAGTTGGTGTAGTGATCAGTGTCTGCGTCAGTGTCTGTGTCCTCTGTTAGTTACTGTTTAGTTGGTGTAGTGATTAGTGTCTGCGTCAGTGTCTGTGTCCTTTGTTAGTTACTGTTTAGTTGGTGTAGTGATTAGTGTCTGCGTCAGTGTCTGTGTCCTCTGTTAGTTACTGTTTAGTTGGTGTAGTGATTAGTGTCTGCGTCAGTGTCTGTGTCCTCTGTTAGTTACTGTTTAGTTGGTGTAGTGATTAGTGTCTGCGTCAGTGTCTGTGTCCTTTGTTAGTTACTGTTTAGTTGGTGTAGTGATTAGTGTCTGCGTCAGTGTCTGTGTCCTTTGTTAGTTACTGTTTAGTTGGTGTAGTGATTAGTGTCTGCGTCAGTGTCTGTGTCCTTTGTTAGTTACTGTTTAGTTGGTGTAGTGATTAGTGTCTGCGTCAGTGTCTGCGTCCTTTGTTAGTTACTGTTTAGTTGGTGTAGTGATTAGTGTCTGCGTCAGTGTCTGTGTCCTCTGTTAGTTACTGTTTAGTTGGTGTAGTGATTAGTGTCTGCGTCAGTGTCTGTGTCCTCTGTTAGTTACTGTTTAGTTGGTGTAGTGATTAGTGTCTGCGTCAGTGTCTGTGTCCTCTGTTAGTTACTGTTTAGTTGGTGTAGTGATTAGTGTCTGCGTCAGTGTCTGTGTCCTTTGTTAGTTACTGTTTAGTTGGTGTAGTGATCAGTGTCTGCGTCAGTGTCTGTGTCCTCTGTTAGTTACTGTTTAGTTGGTGTAGTGATTAGTGTCTGCGTCAGTGTCTGTGTCCTCTGTTAGTTACTGTTTAGTTGGTGTAGTGATTAGTGTCTGCGTCAGTGTCTGTGTCCTTTGTTAGTTACTGTTTAGTTGGTGTAGTGATTAGTGTCTGCGTCAGTGTCCTCTGTTAGTTACTGTTTAGTTGGTGTAGTGATTAGTGTCTGCGTCAGTGTCTGTGTCCTCTGTTAGTTACTGTTTAGTTGGTGTAGTGATTAGTGTCTGCGTCAGTGTCTGTGTCCTCTGTTAGTTACTGTTTAGTTGGTGTAGTGATTAGTGTCTGCGTCAGTGTCTGTGTCCTCTGTTAGTTACTGTTTAGTTGGTGTAGTGATTAGTGTCTGCGTCAGTGTCTGTGTCCTTTGTTAGTTACTGTTTAGTTGGTGTAGTGATTAGTGTCTGCGTCAGTGTCTGTGTCCTCTGTTAGTTACTGTTTAGTTGGTGTAGTGATTAGTGTCTCCGTCAGTGTCTGTGTCCTCTGTTAGTTACTGTTTAGTTGGTGTAGTGATTAGTGTCTGCGTCAGTGTCTGTGTCCTCTGTTAGTTACTGTTTAGTTGGTGTAGTGATCAGTGTCTGCGTCAGTGTCTGTGTCCTCTGTTAGTTACTGTTTAGTTGGTGTAGTGATTAGTGTCTGCGTCAGTGTCTGTGTCCTCTGTTAGTTACTGTTTAGTTGGTGTAGTGATCAGTGTCTGCGTCAGTGTCTGTGTCCTCTGTTAGTTACTGTTTAGTTGGTGTAGTGATCAGTGTCTGCGTCAGTGTCTGCGTCCTTTGTTAGTTACTGTTTAGTTGGTGTAGTGATTAGTGTCTGCGTCAGTGTCTGTGTCCTCTGTTAGTTACTGTTTAGTTGGTGTAGTGATTAGTGTCTGCGTCAGTGTCTGTGTCCTCTGTTAGTTACTGTTTAGTTGGTGTAGTGATTAGTGTCTGCGTCAGTGTCTGCGTCCTTTGTTAGTTACTGTTTAGTTGGTGTAGTGATTAGTGTCTGCGTCAGTGTCTGTGTCCTTTGTTAGTTACTGTTTAGTTGGTGTAGTGATCAGTGTCTGCGTCAGTGTCTGTGTCCTCTGTTAGTTACTGTTTAGTTGGTGTAGTGATTAGTGTCTGCGTCAGTGTCTGTGTCCTCTGTTAGTTACTGTTTAGTTGGTGTAGTGATCAGTGTCTGCGTCAGTGTCTGCGTCCTTTGTTAGTTACTGTTTAGTTGGTGTAGTGATTAGTGTCTGCGTCAGTGTCTGTGTCCTCTGTTAGTTACTGTTTAGTTGGTGTAGTGATTAGTGTCTGCGTCAGTGTCTGTGTCCTTTGTTAGTTACTGTTTAGTTGGTGTAGTGATTAGTGTCTGCGTCAGTGTCCTCTGTTAGTTACTGTTTAGTTGGTGTAGTGATTAGTGTCTGCGTCAGTGTCTGTGTCCTCTGTTAGTTACTGTTTAGTTGGTGTAGTGATTAGTGTCTGTGTCAGTGTCTGTGTCCTTTGTTAGTTACTGTTTAGTTGGTGTAGTGATTAGTGTCTGCGTCAGTGTCTGTGTCCTTTGTTAGTTACTGTTTAGTTGGTGTAGTGATCAGTGTCTGCGTCAGTGTCTGTGTCCTCTGTTAGTTACTGTTTAGTTGGTGTAGTGATTAGTGTCTGCGTCAGTGTCTGTGTCCTCTGTTAGTTACTGTTTAGTTGGTGTAGTGATCAGTGTCTGCGTCAGTGTCTGTGTCCTCTGTTAGTTACTGTTTAGTTGGTGTAGTGATTAGTGTCTGCGTCAGTGTCTGTGTCCTCTGTTAGTTACTGTTTAGTTGGTGTAGTGATTAGTGTCTGCGTCAGTGTCTGTGTCCTTTGTTAGTTACTGTTTAGTTGGTGTAGTGATTAGTGTCTGCGTCAGTGTCCTCTGTTAGTTACTGTTTAGTTGGTGTAGTGATTAGTGTCTGCGTCAGTGTCTGTGTCCTCTGTTAGTTACTGTTTAGTTGGTGTAGTGATTAGTGTCTGTGTCAGTGTCTGTGTCCTTTGTTAGTTACTGTTTAGTTGGTGTAGTGATTAGTGTCTGCGTCAGTGTCTGTGTCCTCTGTTAGTTACTGTTTAGTTGGTGTAGTGATCAGTGTCTGCGTCAGTGTCTGTGTCCTCTGTTAGTTACTGTTTAGTTGGTGTAGTGATTAGTGTCTGCGTCAGTGTCTGTGTCCTTTGTTAGTTACAGTTTAGTTGGTGTAGTGATCAGTGTCTGCGTCAGTGTCTGTGTCCTCTGTTAGTTACTGTTTAGTTGGTGTAGTGATTAGTGTCTGCGTCAGTGTCTGTGTCCTTTGTTAGTTACTGTTTAGTTGGTGTAGTGATTAGTGTCTGCGTCAGTGTCTGTGTCCTCTGTTAGTTACTGTTTAGTTGGTGTAGTGATTAGTGTCTGCGTCAGTGTCTGTGTCCTCTGTTAGTTACTGTTTAGTTGGTGTAGTGATTAGTGTCTGCGTCAGTGTCTGTGTCCTCTGTTAGTTACTGTTTAGTTGGTGTAGTGATTAGTGTCTGCGTCAGTGTCTGTGTCCTTTGTTAGTTACTGTTTAGTTGGTGTAGTGATTAGTGTCTGCGTCAGTGTCTGTGTCCTCTGTTAGTTACTGTTTAGTTGGTGTAGTGATTAGTGTCTCCGTCAGTGTCTGTGTCCTCTGTTAGTTACTGTTTAGTTGGTGTAGTGATTAGTGTCTGCGTCAGTGTCTGTGTCCTCTGTTAGTTACTGTTTAGTTGGTGTAGTGATCAGTGTCTGCGTCAGTGTCTGTGTCCTCTGTTAGTTACTGTTTAGTTGGTGTAGTGATTAGTGTCTGCGTCAGTGTCTGTGTCCTCTGTTAGTTACTGTTTAGTTGGTGTAGTGATCAGTGTCTGCGTCAGTGTCTGTGTCCTCTGTTAGTTACTGTTTAGTTGGTGTAGTGATTAGTGTCTCCGTCAGTGTCTGTGTCCTCTGTTAGTTACTGTTTAGTTGGTGTAGTGATTAGTGTCTGCGTCAGTGTCTGTGTCCTCTGTTAGTTACTGTTTAGTTGGTGTAGTGATCAGTGTCTGCGTCAGTGTCTGTGTCCTCTGTTAGTTACTGTTTAGTTGGTGTAGTGATTAGTGTCTGCGTCAGTGTCTGTGTCCTCTGTTAGTTACTGTTTAGTTGGTGTAGTGATCAGTGTCTGCGTCAGTGTCTGTGTCCTTTGTTAGTTACTGTTTAGTTGGTGTAGTGATCAGTGTCTGCGTCAGTGTCTGCGTCCTTTGTTAGTTACTGTTTAGTTGGTGTAGTGATTAGTGTCTGCGTCAGTGTCTGTGTCCTCTGTTAGTTACTGTTTAGTTGGTGTAGTGATTAGTGTCTGCGTCAGTGTCTGTGTCCTCTGTTAGTTACTGTTTAGTTGGTGTAGTGATTAGTGTCTGCGTCAGTGTCTGCGTCCTTTGTTAGTTACTGTTTAGTTGGTGTAGTGATTAGTGTCTGCGTCAGTGTCTGTGTCCTTTGTTAGTTACTGTTTAGTTGGTGTAGTGATCAGTGTCTGCGTCAGTGTCTGTGTCCTCTGTTAGTTACTGTTTAGTTGGTGTAGTGATTAGTGTCTGCGTCAGTGTCTGTGTCCTCTGTTAGTTACTGTTTAGTTGGTGTAGTGATCAGTGTCTGCGTCAGTGTCTGTGTCCTCTGTTAGTTACTGTTTAGTTGGTGTAGTGATCAGTGTCTGCGTCAGTGTCTGCGTCCTTTGTTAGTTACTGTTTAGTTGGTGTAGTGATTAGTGTCTGCGTCAGTGTCTGTGTCCTCTGTTAGTTACTGTTTAGTTGGTGTAGTGATTAGTGTCTGCGTCAGTGTCTGTGTCCTTTGTTAGTTACTGTTTAGTTGGTGTAGTGATTAGTGTCTGCGTCAGTGTCTGTGTCCTCTGTTAGTTACTGTTTAGTTGGTGTAGTGATCAGTGTCTGCGTCAGTGTCTGTGTCCTCTGTTAGTTACTGTTTAGTTGGTGTAGTGATTAGTGTCTGCGTCAGTGTCTGTGTCCTCTGTTAGTTACTGTTTAGTTGGTGTAGTGATTAGTGTCTGCGTCAGTGTCTGTGTCCTTTGTTAGTTACTGTTTAGTTGGTGTAGTGATCAGTGTCTGCGTCAGTGTCTGTGTCCTTTGTTAGTTACTGTTTAGTTGGTGTAGTGATTAGTGTCTGCGTCAGTGTCTGTGTCCTCTGTTAGTTACTGTTTAGTTGGTGTAGTGATTAGTGTCTGCGTCAGTGTCTGTGTCCTTTGTTAGTTACTGTTTAGTTGGTGTAGTGATTAGTGTCTGCGTCAGTGTCTGTGTCCTTTGTTAGTTACTGTTTAGTTGGTGTAGTGATCAGTGTCTGCGTCAGTGTCTGTGTCCTTTGTTAGTTACTGTTTAGTTGGTGTAGTGATCAGTGTCTGCGTCAGTGTCTGTGTCCTCTGTTAGTTACTGTTTAGTTGGTGTAGTGATCAGTGTCTGCGTCAGTGTCTGTGTCCTCTGTTAGTTACTGTTTAGTTGGTGTAGTGATTAGTGTCTGCGTCAGTGTCTGTGTCCTCTGTTAGTTACTGTTTAGTTGGTGTAGTGATTAGTGTCTGCGTCAGTGTCTGCGTCCTTTGTTAGTTACTGTTTAGTTGGTGTAGTGATTAGTGTCTGCGTCAGTGTCTGTGTCCTTTGTTAGTTACTGTTTAGTTGGTGTAGTGATTAGTGTCTGCGTCAGTGTCTGCGTCCTTTGTTAGTTACTGTTTAGTTGGTGTAGTGATTAGTGTCTGCGTCAGTGTCTGCGTCCTTTGTTAGTTACTGTTTAGTTGGTGTAGTGATCAGTGTCTGCGTCAGTGTCTGTGTCCTTTGTTAGTTACTGTTTAGTTGGTGTAGTGATTAGTGTCTGCGTCAGTGTCTGTGTCCTCTGTTAGTTACTGTTTAGTTGGTGTAGTGATTAGTGTCTGCGTCAGTGTCTGCGTCCTTTGTTAGTTACTGTTTAGTTGGTGTAGTGATTAGTGTCTGCGTCAGTGTCTGTGTCCTCTGTTAGTTACTGTTTAGTTGGTGTAGTGATTAGTGTCTGCGTCAGTGTCTGTGTCCTCTGTTAGTTACTGTTTAGTTGGTGTAGTGATTAGTGTCTGCGTCAGTGTCTGTGTCCTTTGTTAGTTACTGTTTAGTTGGTGTAGTGATTAGTGTCTGCGTCAGTGTCTGTGTCCTTTGTTAGTTACTGTTTAGTTGGTGTAGTGATTAGTGTCTGCGTCAGTGTCTGCGTCCTCTGTTAGTTACTGTTTAGTTGGTGTAGTGATTAGTGTCTGCGTCAGTGTCTGTGTCCTCTGTTTGTTACTGTTTAGTTGGTGTAGTGATTAGTGTCTGCGTCAGTGTCTGTGTCCTCTGTTAGTTACTGTTTAGTTGGTGTAGTGATTAGTGTCTGCGTCAGTGTCTGTGTCCTTTGTTAGTTACTGTTTAGTTGGTGTAGTGATTAGTGTCTGCGTCAGTGTCTGTGTCCTTTGTTAGTTACTGTTTAGTTGGTGTAGTGATTAGTGTCTGCGTCAGTGTCTGTGTCCTTTGTTAGTTACTGTTTAGTTGGTGTAGTGATTAGTGTCTGCGTCAGTGTCTGTGTCCTCTGTTAGTTACTGTTTAGTTGGTGTAGTGATCAGTGTCTGCGTCAGTGTCTGTGTCCTCTGTTAGTTACTGTTTAGTTGGTGTAGTGATTAGTGTCTGCGTCAGTGTCTGTGTCCTTTGTTAGTTACTGTTTAGTTGGTGTAGTGATCAGTGTCTGCGTCAGTGTCTGTGTCCTCTGTTAGTTACTGTTTAGTTGGTGTAGTGATTAGTGTCTGCGTCAGTGTCTGTGTCCTTTGTTAGTTACTGTTTAGTTGGTGTAGTGATTAGTGTCTGCGTCAGTGTCTGTGTCCTCTGTTAGTTACTGTTTAGTTGGTGTAGTGATCAGTGTCTGCGTCAGTGTCTGTGTCCTCTGTTAGTTACTGTTTAGTTGGTGTAGTGATCAGTGTCTGCGTCAGTGTCTGTGTCCTCTGTTAGTTACTGTTTAGTTGGTGTAGTGATTAGTGTCTGCGTCAGTGTCTGTGTCCTCTGTTAGTTACTGTTTAGTTGGTGTAGTGATTAGTGTCTGCGTCAGTGTCTGTGTCCTCTGTTAGTTACTGTTTAGTTGGTGTAGTGATTAGTGTCTGTGTCAGTGTCTGCGTCCTTTGTTAGTTACTGTTTAGTTGGTGTAGTGATTAGTGTCTGCGTCAGTGTCTGTGTCCTTTGTTAGTTACTGTTTAGTTGGTGTAGTGATTAGTGTCTGCGTCAGTGTCTGTGTCCTCTGTTAGTTACTGTTTAGTTGGTGTAGTGATTAGTGTCTGCGTCAGTGTCTGTGTCCTCTGTTAGTTACTGTTTAGTTGGTGTAGTGATTAGTGTCTGCGTCAGTGTCTGTGTCCTTTGTTAGTTACTGTTTAGTTGGTGTAGTGATCAGTGTCTGCGTCAGTGTCTGTGTCCTCTGTTAGTTACTGTTTAGTTGGTGTAGTGATTAGTGTCTGCGTCAGTGTCTGTGTCCTTTGTTAGTTACTGTTTAGTTGGTGTAGTGATTAGTGTCTGCGTCAGTGTCTGTGTCCTCTGTTAGTTACTGTTTAGTTGGTGTAGTGATTAGTGTCTGCGTCAGGGTCTGTGTCCTCTGTTAGTTACTGTTTAGTTGGTGTAGTGATCAGTGTCTGCGTCAGTGTCTGTGTCCTCTGTTAGTTACTGTTTAGTTGGTGTAGTGATTAGTGTCTGCGTCAGTGTCTGTGTCCTCTGTTAGTTACTGTTTAGTTGGTGTAGTGATCAGTGTCTGCGTCAGTGTCTGTGTCCTCTGTTAGTTACTGTTTAGTTGGTGTAGTGATTAGTGTCTGCGTCAGTGTCTGTGTCCTTTGTTAGTTACTGTTTAGTTGGTGTAGTGATTAGTGTCTGCGTCAGTGTCTGTGTCCTCTGTTAGTTACTGTTTAGTTGGTGTAGTGATTAGTGTCTGCGTCAGGGTCTGTGTCCTCTGTTAGTTACTGTTTAGTTGGTGTAGTGATTAGTGTCTGCGTCAGTGTCTGTGTCCTCTGTTAGTTACTGTTTAGTTGGTGTAGTGATTAGTGTCTCCGTCAGTGTCTGTGTCCTCTGTTAGTTACTGTTTAGTTGGTGTAGTGATTAGTGTCTGCGTCAGTGTCTGTGTCCTCTGTTAGTTACTGTTTAGTTGGTGTAGTGATCAGTGTCTGCGTCAGTGTCTGTGTCCTCTGTTAGTTACTGTTTAGTTGGTGTAGTGATCAGTGTCTGCGTCAGTGTCTGTGTCCTTTGTTAGTTACTGTTTAGTTGGTGTAGTGATTAGTGTCTGTGTCAGTGTCTGCGTCCTTTGTTAGTTACTGTTTAGTTGGTGTAGTGATTAGTGTCTGCGTCAGTGTCTGTGTCCTTTGTTAGTTACTGTTTAGTTGGTGTAGTGATTAGTGTCTGCGTCAGTGTCTGTGTCCTCTGTTAGTTACTGTTTAGTTGGTGTAGTGATTAGTGTCTGCGTCAGTGTCTGTGTCCTCTGTTAGTTACTGTTTAGTTGGTGTAGTGATTAGTGTCTGCGTCAGTGTCTGTGTCCTCTGTTAGTTACTGTTTAGTTGGTGTAGTGATTAGTGTCTGCGTCAGTGTCTGTGTCCTCTGTTAGTTACTGTTTAGTTGGTGTAGTGATCAGTGTCTGCGTCAGTGTCTGTGTCCTCTGTTAGTTACTGTTTAGTTGGTGTAGTGATTAGTGTCTGCGTCAGTGTCTGTGTCCTTTGTTAGTTACTGTTTAGTTGGTGTAGTGATTAGTGTCTGCGTCAGTGTCTGTGTCCTTTGTTAGTTACTGTTTAGTTGGTGTAGTGATTAGTGTCTGCGTCAGTGTCTGTGTCCTCTGTTAGTTACTGTTTAGTTGGTGTAGTGATTAGTGTCTGCGTCAGGGTCTGTGTCCTCTGTTAGTTACTGTTTAGTTGGTGTAGTGATCAGTGTCTGCGTCAGTGTCTGTGTCCTCTGTTAGTTACTGTTTAGTTGGTGTAGTGATCAGTGTCTCCGTCAGTGTCTGTGTCCTTTGTTATTAAAAAAAAAACACCAAAAAAAGGTTATTAGTGTTAGTTTTTCCTGTTAGTTTTTTACTGTTTAGTTGGTGTAGTGATTAGTGTCTGCGTCTTTTGTTAGTTAAAAAAAAACACCAAAAAAAGTTTAACTAACAAAGGACGCAGACACTGACGCAGACACTAATCACTACACCAACTAAACAGTAACTAACAGAGGACACAGACACTGACGCAGACACTAATCACTACACCAACTAAACAGTAAGAAACTAACACTAATAAACTTTTTTCTTTTTTTTAACTAACGCAGACACTAAACTAAAACACTAAAACACAGCTAAAGCCTACACTATACTATACCTAACCTGCACCCTGCACTAGAACCTATTCCCTAACTAACCTATACTATCTCCCACTAACTAACCTATACTATCTCCCACTAACTAACACTATACCCAACACTAGAACCTATCTGCTGCACTAACCTACCCTCTCTAACACTATCAGTTCCGTATATATCAGATAGCACAGTATTCAAGCTCCTCTCACAATTAACCACATGAAATTGCACAAAATGGCTGCTGGGGAGGTTCTTATATAGTAAGGGGTCGGCAACTTTCCTATTGGTTGCTAGGGATGTTGCTAAGCTCTGACAACTATATTTGCATCCTTCTCATTGGCCCACAAGATAACTGAAGGGAGGGATCAGTGTTCTCTCGAAGTGGCTTTATTCGAATTGTAATAAATATTCGCGCTCCACTCACTGACTCACTGTAAGTAATATCGGAGCCCTCTTCTCTTTTGGACCAAAAAGCTAGAAGCAGGGAGGGATGATCACATTTTTTTACACCGTACACAGTGACATCATTGGGAAGTGCACTGTGTAAAGAAAATCTAAACTAATATTCGGCATTACCAATGTATAGTGCTATATTCTAAATATTCGCGAAATCGCGATAAAAATTTGCTTTTCGAATATTCGCACTCAACACTATAGAGGATGAGGAGGCAGAGGCGGACATTGTCTCTGGACAAACAGCGTGACAACGTGGAGGCGGAAGCGGCGTCACCTGGCCAAGTTGCTGGTGTGGCTGTGCAGGAACTACATTCACCCAGTGGGCAGTAAAGGTCATGTATTGTCCCTGACCGTAGTTACAGCTCCACACGTTGGCACTGCCATGCACTTTGGCAGACACCGACAGGCTCAAGGACTGGCCCACCTTCTGTTCTACATGTGTGTGCAGGGCTTGAACTGCCTTTTGGCAAAAAAATTACGTCTTTATACTCTCCACCTCGGCTCGGCACAAGCCATCAGTTCTCTGAAAGATGCAGATTCCACCACTTGGAAAGGGAGAGACTGCAGCACCAGCAACTTAGACAGGAGCACGTTCAGCTCCTGCGCCGTTGGATGAGTGCACGCCGACTGCTGTCTCTTGGCAATCGCTTCAGTGATGATTGCTGACGGAATGACTGACGAGGAGGAGCAGGAGCATCAGGACCAGCGGATGATGGGAAGGACAGACAGCTCCCTTCGGCTGAGGTGGTGGAGCCTTGACTGCCTGAAATGGGGGGCGGGCCACTTGGTGATGCAGCGGTTGCTGCGGCAGGCTGGACCACCACATCGGAGCCACAGTTCTCCCAGGCCACTTTATGGTGATGCTGCATATGTTGACACTGGGCTGTGGTGCCAACATTGGCACCCTGGCCACGCTTCACCTTCTGCCCACTGATTCTACATATGGCCATGTTCACCTTATCCGGCGGCATAACAAAAAACTGCCACACCGCCGAGTAGGTGATTTTACCCCCAACACTACGCACTGACTGACTGCTACCGCCGCTGCCTCCGTGAATCCGTGCACCACTACTTCCCGGGCAGGTAGGCTCCTGCGAAGCGGGTGGTCTACCACGGGCATGTTTGGCTACGAACCGCCCACTGCTGCCCCCCTGCTGCCCCCCTACTGACTCCTGGCGGCCACGCTAGCGACTTGCTGGCTCCGCTGCTGCCTCACGGGCATTCTGCCACCCTCTTCTCCCGATGATGAAGCCCCTTAGTCACCCGGATCCCAAGTGCGGTAAGCTACATCATCATCACCGAGTACTGTCTGCACGTCACTGATGTCCTCCTCAACCGTCTCTGGGTCAGGAGCAACACCAGCT
The DNA here is from genome assembly GCF_905171765.1 of Bufo bufo. NCBI lineage: Eukaryota > Metazoa > Chordata > Amphibia > Anura > Bufonidae > Bufo > Bufo bufo. The sequence goes on from NC_053391.1 coordinate 703,598,294, forward strand.
CCCACGCCACTCTCCTCATCACTACTTGCCCGCCTAGCGGAGGAAGTTGCGGATGTCTCCTCCACATCTTGGCTGGGCAGTAGCTGCTGACTGTCCTCTAGTAGCTCGTCCTCGCTGTATAGTGGGGCTGAGCCCACAGCATATAATACTTCTCTGGCTGAGGGAACAGAAAAGGACAGAGGCAGGTTGAGGACAGGTGAGGGCACAGGGCCTGCTCCCGGGCCATGCAAACTAAGGGTTGTGTCTGACGAACCCACCGACTCTTGGCTGGTGGAGGTTCCCTGTCCCCGTGCCTAATCCTAGAGCATCCCTGTTAAAAACCCTATCAACAAGGGATATAACATACAAGTTAGATGAACAAAGATGTTTCAAAAATATATAAATATATAAATTAAGTTCGGCACACCACAGATAATCGGATACCGATACTTATGCAAGCAAAAAAAAAACTACGCGTTTCACCAGGAACAAGGATCATCAGGGGGTGGATAAGGTAACACAATATAGATAAAATGGATGTATACTTAGCTCCCCGTTCTGATAATGGGAATTATGGCCTAAAAAGATCAAGCTTAGATGTCCCATGAACTGTGCCAGAGATAAGGATGCCAGGTGCAGAGAAATCAATGGAAGGTGCTTACTTACATGCTGCCAAGGATATAGTAAAATTATGTTCCAAGGGAGCTGGGGAGCTGTCAGGCTTATTTATACCTACTTGTAGTTTGTTTTTCCCGCGTCCGAATTGATGTCCGGACGCCGCATACGTCACTTCCGGTGCCATGAAACGCACCAGTGGAACTCATCACGTGTCCGCACGCCATTCTGCTACTTCCGGTGCTATGGAACGCACCATGGAGCGCATAAGGTGACTATGGGCGAACCGGAAGTTACAATGAAGCGCGATTAGTGCGCAAAGTCCAGTAATGCGGTGCCGAACATTCGGGGAAGGGGGCGCCTAGCAAAGGAATAGGTTTGACGCTGCATAATGTACACAGTGCGGGATGTGTGGATTAGAAATAGAGAATTGTTATAGTCATGCATTGCTAATATCGATTACAGCACCAATATACCCTCATGGATTCAGAGGGGGGATAATAGAAACATAGAAACCTAGAATGTGTCGGCAGATAAGAACCATTTGGCCCATCTAGTCTGCCCAATATATCTGAATACTATGGATAGCCCCCGGCCCTATCTTATATGAAGGATGGCCTTATGCCTATCCCATGCATGCTTAATGTGTAAATACTTTGGACTAAGATAAGGCGAATCAATAAATATCGCCTTTTAAACAGGATGCTTTTCGCATCGATGAGACCAGTCACGGGTCAATCATCAGCCTTTGCCGACCATGAGATTTACCGGGAGAGTCTTTCGCTTAAACCACCAGGTGACTGGGAGCGGAAACGCTAGATCCACTCCGTCTCCTTTTGGAGGATTTTTCTATCCCAGTCACCTTTTCTCGGAGAGGGGGGAACAGTTTCAAGGGCCGCAAAGGAGATGTCTGATGTCGACGAAGTCAAAGATCAAGTCAACATTCAAGAACCGCTGGGTTGCTGGTCACGACACGACCACTAGATGACACCGGGAGCTCAGGCCTCTAGAAGTGACCTCTGCTTCCACGGCCCATTACTCTGCTGCGACCTCTGCTTCCACGGCCCCTTACTCTGCTGCGACCTCTGCTTCCACGGCCCCTGATTCTGCTGCGACCTCTGCTTCCACAGTCCCTTACTCTGCTGCGACCTCTGCTTCCACGGTCCCTTACTCTGCTGCGACCTCTGCTTCCACCGTCCTTTACTCTGCTGCGACCTCTGCTTCCACAGTCCCTTACTCTGCTGCGACCTCTGCTTCCACAGTCCCTTACTCTGCTGCGACCTCTGCTTCCACGGTCCCTTACTCTGCTGCGACCTCTGCTTCCACAGTCCCTTACTCTGCTGCGACCTCTGCTTCCACAGTCCCTTACTCTGCTGCGACCTCTGCTTCCACGGTCCCTTACTCTGCTGCGACCTCTGCTTCCACTGTCCTTTACTCTGCTGCGACCTCTGCTTCCACAGTCCCTTACTCTGCTGCGACCTCTGCTTCCACAGTCCCTTACTCTGCTGCGACCTCTGCTTCCCACAGTCCCTTACTCTGCTGCGACCTCTGCTTCCACAGTCCCTTACTCTGCTGCGACCTCTGCTTCCACAGTCCCTTACTCTGCTGCGACCTCTGCTTCCACAGTCCCTTACTCTGCTGCGACCTCTGCTTCCACAGTCCCTTACTCTGCTGCGACCTCTGCTTCCACAGTCCCTTACTCTCCTGCGACCTCTGCTTCCACAGTCCCTTACTCTGCTGCGACCTCTGCTTCCACAGTCCCTTACTCTGCTGCGACCTCTGCTTCCACAGTCCCTTACTCTGCTGCGACCTCTGCTTCCACGGCCCCTTACTCTGCTGCGACCTCTGCTTCCACAGTCCCTTACTCTGCTGCGACCTCTGCTTCCACGGCCCCTTACTCTGCTGCGACCTCTGCTTCCACAGTCCCTTACTCTGCTGCGACCTCTGCTTCCACAGTCCCTTACTCTGCTGCGACCTCTGCTTCCACAGTCCCTTACTCTGCTGCGACCTCTGCTTCCACAGTCCCTTACTCTGCTGCGACCTCTGCTTCCACGGTCCCTTACTCTGCTGCGACCTCTGCTTCCACAGTCCCTTACTCTGCTGCGACCTCTGCTTCCATGGTCCCTTACTCTGCTGCGACCTCTGCTTCCACGGTCCCTTACTCTGCTGCGACCTCTGCTTCCACTGTCCTTTACTCTGCTGCGACCTCTGCTTCCACAGTCCCTTACTCTGCTGCGACCTCTGCTTCCACAGTCCCTTACTCTGCTGCGACCTCTGCTTCCCACAGTCCCTTACTCTGCTGCGACCTCTGCTTCCACAGTCCCTTACTCTGCTGCGACCTCTGCTTCCACAGTCCCTTACTCTGCTGCGACCTCTGCTTCCACAGTCCCTTACTCTGCTGCGACCTCTGCTTCCACAGTCCCTTACTCTGCTGCGACCTCTGCTTCCACAGTCCCTTACTCTGCTGCGACCTCTGCTTCTACGGTCCCTTACTCTGCTGCGACCTCTGCTTCCACAGTCCCTTACTCTGCTGCGACCTCTGCTTTCACAGTCCCTTACTCTGCTGCGACCTCTGCTTCCACGGCCCCTTACTCTGCTGCGACCTCTGCTTCCACAGTCCCTTACTCTGCTGCGACCTCTGCTTCCACGGCCCCTTACTCTGCTGCGACCTCTGCTTCCACAGTCCCTTACTCTGCTGCGACCTCTGCTTCCACAGTCCCTTACTCTGCTGCGACCTCTGCTTCCACAGTCCCTTACTCTGCTGCGACCTCTGCTTCCACAGTCCCTTACTCTGCTGCGACCTCTGCTTCCACGGTCCCTTACTCTGCTGCGACCTCTGCTTCCACAGTCCCTTACTCTGCTGCGACCTCTGCTTTCACAGTCCCTTACTCTGCTGCGACCTCTGCTTCCACAGTCCCTTACTCTGCTGCGACCTCTGCTTCCACAGTCCCTTACTCTGCTGCGACCTCTGCTTCCATGGTCCCTTACTCTGCTGCGACCTCTGCTTCCACGGTCCCTTACTCTGCTGCGACCTCTGCTTCCACTGTCCTTTACTCTGCTGCGACCTCTGCTTCCACAGTCCCTTACTCTGCTGCGACCTCTGCTTCCACAGTCCCTTACTCTGCTGCGACCTCTGCTTCCCACAGTCCCTTACTCTGCTGCGACCTCTGCTTCCACAGTCCCTTACTCTGCTGCGACCTCTGCTTCCACAGTCCCTTACTCTGCTGCGACCTCTGCTTCCACAGTCCCTTACTCTGCTGCGACCTCTGCTTCCACAGTCCCTTACTCTGCTGCGACCTCTGCTTCCACGGCCCCTTACTCTGCTGCGACCTCTGCTTCCACAGTCCCTTACTCTGCTGCGACCTCTGCTTCCACAGTCCCTTACTCTGCTGCGACCTCTGCTTCCACAGTCCCTTACTCTGCTGCGACCTCTGCTTCCACAGTCCCTTACTCTGCTGCGACCTCTGCTTCCACAGTCCCTTACTCTGCTGCGACCTCTGCTTCCACGGTCCCTTACTCTGCTGCGACCTCTGCTTCCATGGTCCCTTACTCTGCTGCGACCTCTGCTTCCACGGTCCCTTACTCTGCTGCGACCTCTGCTTCCACAGTCCCTTACTCTGCTGCGACCTCTGCTTTCACAGTCCCTTACTCTGCTGCGACCTCTGCTTCCACGGCCCCTTACTCTGCTGCGACCTCTGCTTCCACAGTCCCTTACTCTGCTGCGACCTCTGCTTCCCACAGTCCCTTACTCTGCTGCGACCTCTGCTTCCACAGTCCCTTACTCTGCTGCGACCTCTGCTTCCACAGTCCCTTACTCTGCTGCGACCTCTGCTTTCACAGTCCCTTACTCTGCTGCGACCTCTGCTTCCACAGTCCCTTACTCTGCTGCGACCTCTGCTTCCACGGTCCCTTACTCTGCTGCGACCTCTGCTTTCACAGTCCCTTACTCTGCTGCGACCTCTGCTTCCACAGTCCCTAACTCTGCTGCGACCTCTGCTTCCACGGTCCCTTACTCTGCTGCGACCTCTGCTTTCACAGTCCCTTACTCTGCTGCGACCTCTGCTTCCATGGTCCCTTACTCTGCTGCGACCTCTGCTTCCACAGTCCCTTACTCTGCTGCGACCTCTGCTTCTACGGTCCCTTACTCTCCTGCGACCTCTGCTTCCACGGTCCCTTACTCTGCTGCGACCTCTGCTTCCACGGTCCCTTACTCTGCTGCGACCTCTGCTTCCACAGTCCCTTACTCTGCTGCGACCCCTGCTTCCACAGTCCCTTACTCTGCTGCGACCTCTGCTTACACAGTCCCTTACTCTGCTGCGACCTCTGCTTCCACAGTCCCTTACTCTGCTGCGACCTCTGCTTCCACGGTCCCTTACTCTGCTGCGACCTCTGCTTCCACGGTCCCTTACTCTGCTGCGACCTCTGCTTCCACAGTCCCTTACTCTGCTGCGACCCCTGCTTCCACAGTCCCTTACTCTGCTGCGACCTCTGCTTACACAGTCCTTTACTCTGCTGCGACCTCTGCTTCCACGGTCCCTTACTCTGCTGCGACCTCTGCTTCCACAGTCCCTTACTCTGCTGCGACCTCTGCTTCTACGGTCCCTTACTCTGCTGCGACCTCTGCTTCCACAGTCCTTTACTCTGCTGCGACCTCTGCTTCCACAGTCCCTTACTCTGCTGCGACCTCTGCTTCCACAGTCCCTTACTCTGCTGCGACCTCTGCTTCCACGGTCCCTTACTCTGCTGCGACCTCTGCTTCCACAGTCCCTTACTCTGCTGCGACCTCTGCTTCTACGGTCCCTTACTCTGCTGCGACCTCTGCTTCCACAGTCCCTTACTCTGCTGCGACCTCTGCTTCCACAGTCCCTTACTCTGCTGCGACCTCTGCTTCCACAGTCCCTTACTCTGCTGCGACCTCTGCTTCCACAGTCCCTTACTCTGCTGCGACCTCTGCTTCCACAGTCCCTTACTCTGCTGCGACCTCTGCTTCTACGGTCCCTTACTCTGCTGCGACCTCTGCTTCCACAGTCCCTTACTCTGCTGCGACCTCTGCTTCCACAGTCCCTTACTCTGCTGCGACCTCCGCTTCCACAGTCCCTTATTCTGTCTACCTCATTATTACTACCTATGGTTGTACCACCATTAACGGTGCTGGCGTCACGGCAAATACCATCAAGGGACTCAGCCGCAACAAGCACCCTAAGCACCCCTAACATCAAGGGCACCTCAACCTCCATCTTGGCTGGTGCTTCCTACCACAGAGCGTGCCCCGGAGGATTTCGTGCTGTCCACCTCAACACTGTGCTGCCGGCCCAGGGAGGCTTTCTGCTAACCGGGAGTAAACTGATGAACTGTGTGTTATTACTTGGCCCCTCATCGGTCCACCGTGCACCCAGGGCCGACGTCAGAACCCGGCAAACCCGCCGCCCGCACTGAGATCAATGATCATCCTCTGAGTCTGACTGTAAGCCCGCCCCCAGCCAGCAGCAGGACTTGTCTCGGCGCAGCTGCAGAAGACAGGACTGATAGCCGAGCCCAGAGCTGGAAACCTGGCGCCCAGAGGAAAGCAGACAAAGCTGAATGCTGCTGCTGGATTTCGTTTTAAATTTAGAATTCAGGTGAACTAGTAAGTCTAGTAAGTTACTAGTAGTAACAGACAGTCACAGAAAGACCAGTTCTTGTAGTATGTATGTTACCTGGGGGGCCTGCCGCCTGCCGCTATCTACAGTGTCACGACTCACAGTCACTGTCTACACCAAAACACCTAAATAAAGGCTCAAAGGAGCCAATAATTGAACAAAGAACAATTACCCCGTGTTGCTTTGCTCTTGCTCAGCATCAGCAGCACACATCATGCCTGTAAGGCCAAATGCACACGGCCGAGAGCGGTCCGTGGTATCCCGGCGTGGCATCCTGCTGAGAGCTGGAGCGTACGGCGTCATTGGTTGCTATGACGCCGTGCGCTTCATGCCGCCGCTGCACTACAGTAATAATCTCGTATGATCTATACGAGTGTATTACTGCACAGCAGCGGCGGCATGAAGCGCACGGCGTCATAGCAACCAATGACTCTCAGGAGGATGCCACGCCGGGATACCACGGACCGCTCTCGGCCGTGTGCTTTCGGCCTAAAACATAATATTAACTCCTATAAGAAAATACCAGAACCCATGAAATCAATTATACAGTTTATTGGCAAAAATTCATAAGAGGAAATTTTCCTCTTATGAATTTTTGCCAATAAAGTGTATTATTGATTATTATTTTCTTATAGGAGTCTATGTTTGAGGCCTCATGCACACGGCCGTTGTGTGCCCATGGCTGTATTGCTGCCCGCATACGGCAAGTCCGCAACGCAATACACGGGCACTGGCCCATGTGCACTCCGCATCACAGATCCGGACGCATTCACTTGATCGCGGAGATGCAGAAGGAACGCATGGATCGGAACCCCACAGAAGCACTATGGAGGCACTATGGGGGCACTATGGGGTGCTTCCGTGGTGTCTCTGGCCGTGCCTCCGCACCCCAATAAAATAGAACTTATTCAATTTTTTTGCGGGGGCGGACGGTTAACGGACCCATTCAACTTGCCCGTGCATTGGGGACCGCAACAGATGCATAACAGCCGTGTGCATGAGGCCTTTCATACGAGCGGGTGCCGTGCGGGTAATCCGCTGTGTGACAGACAGCCAAGCCCCGCTCCGGACAGCGGAGACACGGAGCAGTAACATGATTGGTAATGATCTGTGCCTCTGTGACATTTTTACTACAAAATCCCAGTCAGATACAGTTGTCACCGTGATGTTGTAGTAAAAAGATCACAGAGAGGCGCGGAGCGTTATCAGTCATGTTACTGCTCCGCGTCTCTGCTGTCCGGGACGGGGCTTGGCACTCTTTCACGCAGCGGATTACCCGCACGGCATCTGCTCGTATGAAAGAGCCTTTAGGCCCCTTGCAGATTAGCGTTCCTCCCGCAGCGAGTCCACATCGCAGCACCCAGCGCTGCCGGAGGTCACATAGCATTATATTGATTTATGATCTAACCCTTAAAGTTCTGGAATGTATTGGATAACATTGGCATAATGCTCTTAGTGTCATCTAATACATTCCAGGACTGTAAGGGTTACATAGCATCATAAATCCCTATAATGCTATGTGACCCCGGCAGCGCTGGGAGGTCACGTTGGTCTTTGTTTCTCCCCTACACTGGCAGTGGCAAGTAAGGACCTAATTTATGACAATGTCTTGGCCCCCGCCACTGCCAAGTAGGGAGGATGGCACAAAACAGGGTCTAAAACTGGCATGGCGCACTTTGAACATCACCCACATAATCTGTAAATAGTCAGAATTCAGGGAGAAGTGTAGAGGTGGTGGAGGCAGCTGCAGTCTGTGTGTCTGTGAGAGGGAAGAGAGCGACATTGCTGCAGTCAGATATCACTGCTGGCTGGGCATTGTAGTTCTCTCAGAGACCTGTCTACAAGGCTCAGCATGTCCAGTCTGTTATTGCTGATGACCAGAGGACAGTACAGGGACGGGCAAAGAGCTATAAGGCCCCTTTCACACGAGCGAGTTTTCCACGCGGTTGCAATGCGTTACGTGAACGCATAGCACCCGCACTGAATCCTGACCTATTCATATCAATAGGTCTGTGTACATGAGCGGTTTTTTTCATGCATCAGTTCTGCGTTGCATGAAACACGCAGCGTGTTCTATATTCAGTTTTGTTTTACGCAGCCCTGGCCCCATAGAAGTGAATGGGGCTTTTTCACTGATGGTTGCTGAGAGATGTTGTTTGTAAACCTTCAGTTTTTTATCATGTGCGTGAAAAACGTCTGAAAACACATTGCACCTGCACGGAAAAAAACTGAACGCAATCGCAAACAATATTAACTGAACCTGCTTGCAAAATGGTGCGAGTTTTACTGAAAGCAACATGAACGCATCCTGAGCCAATCCGTCACGCTCGTGTGAAAGAGGCCTAAGGCTCAGCATGTCCACTTCAGCCTTTGTCATAGTAGTCTGCTGCAGCCCGCCCTGCTGTGCCCCAAATTAAAATATCATCATATTGATATTTATTGGGCTTTGGGGGCACAGGGGCAGGCAGCAGCATAGTGCTATCAGCGTTCATATTGATATTTATTGGGGGCACAGGGGCAGGCAGCAGCACAGTGCTATCAGCATTCATATTGATATTTATTGGGGGCACAGGGGCAGGCAGCAGCACAGTGCTATCAGCAGTCATATTGATATTTATTGGGGGCACAGGGGCGGGCAGCAGCATAGTGCTATCAGCATTCATATTGATATTTATTGGGGCACAGGGGCGGGCAGCAGCATAGTGCTATCAGCATTCATATTGATATTTATTGGGGGCACAGGGGCAGGCAGCAGCATAGTGCTATCAGCATTCATATTGATATTTATTGGAGGCATAGGGGCAGGCAGCAGCATAGTGCTATCAGCATTCATATTGATATTTATTGGGGGCACAGGGGCAGGCAGCAGCACAGTGCTATCAGCATTCATATTGATATTTATTGGGGGCACAGGGGCAGGCAGCAGCACAGTGCTATCAGCAGTCATATTGATATTTATTGGGGGCACAGGGGCGGGCAGCAGCATAGTGCTATCAGCATTCATATTGATATTTATTGGAGGCATAGGGGCAGGCAGCAGCATAGTGCTATCAGCATTCATATTGATATTTATTGGAGGCATAGGGGCAGGCAGCAGCATAGTGCTATCAGCAGTCATATTGATATTTATTGGGGGCACAGGGGCAGGCAGCAGCATAGTGCTATCAGCATTCATATTGATATTTATTGGAGGCATAGGGGCAGGCAGCAGCATAGTGCTATCAGCATTCATATTGATATTTATTGGGGGCACAGGGGCAGGCAGCAGCACAGTGCTATCAGCAGTCATATTGATATTTATTGGGGGCACAGGGGCGGGCAGCAGCATAGTGCTATCAGCATTCATATTGATATTTATTGGGGGCACAGGGGCAGGCAGCAGCACAGTGCTATCAGCATTCATATTGATATTTATTGGGGGCACAGGGGCAGGCAGCAGCACAGTGCTATCAGCAGTCATATTGATATTTATTGGGGGCACAGGGGCGGGCAGCAGCATAGTGCTATCAGCATTCATATTGATATTTATTGGGGCACAGGGGCGGGCAGCAGCATAGTGCTATCAGCATTCATATTGATATTTATTGGGGGCACAGGGGCAGGCAGCAGCACAGTGCTATCAGCATTCATATTGATATTTATTGGGGGCACAGGGGCAGGCAGCAGCACAGTGCTATCAGCAGTCATATTGATATTTATTGGGGGCACAGGGGCGGGCAGCAGCATAGTGCTATCAGCATTCATATTGATATTTATTGGGGCACAGGGGCGGGCAGCAGCATAGTGCTATCAGCATTCATATTGATATTTATTGGGGGCACAGGGGCAGGCAGCAGCACAGTGCTATCAGCATTCATATTGATATTTATTGGGGGCACAGGGGCAGGCAGCAGCACAGTGCTATCAGCATTCATATTGATATTTATTGGGGGCACAGGGGCAGGCAGCAGCATAGTGCTATCAGCATTCATATTGATATTTATTGGGGCACAGGGGCAGGCAGCAGCATAGTGCTATCAGCATTCATATTGATATTTATTGGGGGCACAGGGGCGGGCAGCAGCATAGTGCTATCAGCATTCGTATTGATATTTATTGGAGGCACAGGGGCAGGCAGCAGCATAGTGCTATCAGCATTCATATTGATATTTATTGGGGGCAAAGGGGCAGACCGCAGCATAGTGCTATCAGCATTCATATTGATATTTATTGGGGGCACAGGGGCAGGCAGCAGCATAGTGCTATCAGCATTCATATTGATATTTATTGGGCATTGGGGGCACAGGGGCAGGCAGCAGCACAGTGCTATCAGCATTCATATTGATATTTATTGGGGGCACAGGGGCAGGCAGCAGCACAGTGCTATCAGCAGTCATATTGATATTTATTGGGCATTGGGGGCACAGGGGCAGGCAGCAGCATAGTGCTATCAGCAGTCATATTGATATTTATTGGGCATTGGGGGCACAGGGGCAGGCAGCAGCATAGTGCTATCAGCATTCATATTGATATTTATTGGGCTTTGGGGGCACAGGGGCAGGCAGCAGCACAGAGCTATCAGCATTCATATTGATATTTATTGGGGGCACAGGGACAGGCAGCAGCATAGTGCTATCAGCATTCATATTGATATTTATTGGGGGCACAGGGGCAGACCGCAGCATAGTGCTATCAGCAGTCATATTGATATTTATTGGGCATTGGGGGCACAGGGGCGGGCAGCAGCATAGTGCTATCAGCAGTCATATTGATATTTATTGGGCATTGGGGCACAGGGGCAGGCAGCAGCATAGTGCTATCAGCAGTCATATTGATATTTATTGGGCATTGGGGGCACAGGGGCAGGCAGCAGCATAGTGCTATCAGCAGTCATATTGATATTTATTGGGCTTTGGGGGCACAGGGGCAGGCAGCAGCACAGTGCTATCAGCATTCATATTGATATTTATTGGGCATTGGGGGCACAGGGGCAGGCAGCAGCATAGTGCTATCAGCATTCATATTGATATTTATTGGGGGCACAGGGGCAGGCAGCAGCATAGTGCTATCAGCATTCATATTGATATTTATTGGGCATTGGGGCACAGGGGCAGGCAGCAGCATAGTGCTATCAGCAGTCATATTGATATTTATTGGGCATTGGGGGCACAGGGGCAGGCAGAAGCATAGTGCTATCAGCAGTCATATTGATATTTATTGGGCATTGGGGGCACAGGGGCAGGCAGCAGCATAGTGCTATCAGCAGTCATATTGATATTTATTGGGCATTGGGGGCACAGGGGCAGGCAGCAGCATAGTGCTATCAGCAGTCATATTGATATTTATTGGGCATTGGGGGCACAGGGGCAGGCAGCAGCATATTGCTATCAGCAGTCATATTGATATTTATTGGGCATTGGGGGCACAGGGGCAGGCAGCAGCATAGTGCTATCAGCATTCATATTGATATTTATTGGGCATTGGGGGCACAGGGGCAGGCAGCAGCATAGTGCTATCAGCAGTCATATTGATATTTATTGGGGCACAGGGGCAGGCAGCAGCATAGTGCTATCAGTATTCATATTGATATTTATTGGGGCACAGGGGCAGGCAGCAGCATAGTGCTATCAGCAGTCATATTGATATTTATTGGGGCACAGGGGCAGGCAGCAGCATAGTGCTATCAGCATTCATATTGATATTTATTGGGTCATATCACATCACATATGTACAGCTGATATATACATATGTGAAGTGAAAAATTTACCAATTTTCTTATATATGGTGACACAGATCAATGTCATGCTGGTAGGGAATAGCTTCCCAGGGTTGACCTTTTGAGGTGATTACCGTGGAAGGGACTGAATAGGTGACATTGGTAAGGGCAGTTTATCTACATCGTGTTTACTTCAAATACCTCCAGGTACTGATGCACACAAGCTTACAGATACCAAGTCATCTGAAGCTCACCATCTGAAGCTCACCATCTGAAGCTCACCATCTGACGCTCACCATCTGAAGCTCACCATCTGAAGCTCACCATCTGACGCTCACCATCTGACGCTCACCATCTGAAGCTCACCATCTGACGCTCACCATCTGAAGCTCACCATCTGAAGCTTACCATTTTTGCGTGATAACAACGTGTCACCGCAGTCACAGAAACCTATATTTCTTATCTGGGACCTACGATCTATACGTGGATTGGTGAGTGACCTATGGTTATGTCTGGCATTATTTGCTAAATTATGACATTGTTGTTTACTCATTTTGCGCGTACCACGGAGGAGAAAAAAAAAACACAGCTGCCACCCGTATGCGTCCATGTGCTGTCCAAGGTTTCCCTAGACTGCGCATTGACACACCTATTCTGATCCGTAAAATACAGATCACAATAGGACAGGCGGTGAGTTTTTTCACATGGACTTGAATTCAATGGGGCCGTATGCCGTCCGTAAAATATGTCCTGAACAACGGCTGTATTTCACGTTAGCGTGAGCCCTTACTAAGTGAACAGTAGGGTTGTAATTCTGTCATTCCAACCTTATACATAATACTATCCTATGTGAAGTATGGGCCTCCCAACCTTCCCTTCATGATGTTGGGAAGAAGTAAGATTAATTATTTTGAATTTGGTTATGCTTGTTACTATCGTCCCCTTTGTCAGACAGCATCTTACTCTCCTCTCCACTGTTAAAACACACGTATGCCCAGCAGGGCATGCTGGAGTCAGGAGGCTTGTGGCTGAACAAGTGTTTATGGTGTTTGAGCACCTTCTTTAATCCATTTGTGCTGATTTCAAAGAAGTACATTCCATTTTTAATTGTAAAATACTGCCAAATTAAAAAGAATACATATTGGAGGGTTAATTAAGCTATGTGTTGCCAAATGGCATTATGAATTGTCTCACACATGAAGCAGGGACTTTACTGGAAGTTATATCTGCTACCAAAACAAATTGACAAAAAGCATGAATACATCATTAAGAAGCTTAAAGAACCAAGCAGAAGACACAAGTTTGGCAGAAACAGAATGACTGCAATACATGTTGCATGGACACAGCTACAGAAGAGAATGGCCTTCATTGTATTCATTTGTTTAGGCCAAAATGAATAGGGATCAAGACCAAGAATTGGCCGGTCAACAAGCACCTCCCACCAAGAAGCACAAGTCTGGAAGTCAAAACAGAAAAGAGAAGCAGATACTGGAAGACAAAATCAAGAAGCTAGCTTCCATTGACCGCTTCTTCAGGAAAAGTACACCTAAAGAGTCCTCCATTTGCAGTACATCAGATATTCAACCAAGTGTCACTACCTCTCAAGAAGCATGTTCGAGCATTGAAGAAGTCAGTGAACTGGTTGTAGACCCTCCAGACCAGCAAACCGTGTCCTGTAATTCTGGACCTCTTCCAGAGCTTAGTGATGATCCAGCAGAATGGCCGGATGTAATCGCCGATCTACTGAGATGCCAAACTATCAAAAGGGGCCCTAAGCAAGTGAAGCTGGAAGATTTTCCAGATGGTACAAAAAGAAGATTCTCATCTGGTCATTATTACAGATTGCTGGTTCCACCAGATTGGCTCATTTACTCAGTGCTTGGAGATTCCATATGTCGCTTCTGTCGCAGGCTATTTGACAATCAAGCTAAATCAAACTTCTCAAGCCCACATGGATTTAGAGACTGGAAGCATGTCAGTGGTAAGGGATCCTGGCATTCCCATGAAAGATCTAGCAGGCACCTGTCTAATTATGCAAAATGGAAAGATCTGGAATCTAGCATAGAAAAAGAAACTACCATTGACAAAGATTTGCGTCGACAACTCCATATGGAAGAAGAAAGATGGCGCAAAGTATTGTTGCGTTTACTGCAAATAATTCGCTGGATGGCAAAAACCAATCTGCCCTTCAGAGGACGATCAGATACGGTGTTCACAGAACATAACGGTATTTTTCTCCAATTACTGGAGCTGATCTCTGAATCTGATCTTGTTCTGAAGGAACACTTGCAACGCGCCAAAGAAGGAACCAATGCGCATGATCTGAGCAAGGATATGCAAAACACATTTCTGCGTTTAATTGCTGATGCAGTAATTGAAATAATCCTAAAAAAGGTGAGACAAGCTACATATTTTAGCATCATTGTAGACTGCACACCAGACCTCGCCAAACAAGAGCAGTTGTCACTTGTGCTGCGATATGTGGACATCGATGATGTGGAAGTCAAGGAAAGCTTTCTGGGATTTCCGGCTGTCACAGATACAACTGGAAAAGGTCTTGCAAGTGTTGTTTTGGAAAGACTGACAGAAGAACATGGACTGTGCGTGTCAAACATTCGAGGTCAGTGCTATGACAATGGTGCTAATATGAGGGGACAATACAAAGGAGTTCAGGCAATGGTTTTAGAAAAAAATCCTCAGGCCTTCTTTGTACCATGTTCTCCACATAACTGGAATCTCGTAATGGTGCAGAGAGCTCAAGCCGAGCAAAACATTTTTATGATCTGTTGAATCGCATTTATGTGTTCTTCTCCGGAGCAGCTAAGAGGTGGGAAGTGGCTTCACAGCATTTGTCGGTCTCAGACACGACGGTGTGCTCGCCTTGAATCAGTGGAAGCTATTTTGTTACAGTTTCCACAACTTGTTGATGCTTTAGAAGTTTTTTTACATGGTACCCAATATTCCAGTGACACATACAGTGAGGCAAAGGTTTTACTGGATTCCATATGCACATGCCCCGTTGTGGTCTCTTTATGTGTATGGTATGACATTCTCCTCCAGGTCAACCAAATTAGCCTGGCCGTACAAACAAAAACCATTAATGTTTCAAGCGTTATTCCCCTTGTAAAATCTATTACCACAGCTTTTAAAGAATACAAGGTGTCAGGTGTCAAACAAGCTGAATGTAAGGCATCAGGTATTTGCGAAAAGCTGGATATACCTCCTGAATACCCGACACACAGGGTTAGGAAGAAAACTCCGCAATGCAGTGACAAAAACTGTCAAGAGCCGGCATGCCAGCAGGCAAGTGGAACATCGTTCTTAGATGCAAGGCAAGAATTGGAAGAAATATTCTTCAAGCCTCTGCTTGAAACTGTCCTTGGTGAAATTGAAATAAGGTTCAATTTTTTGCAAACATTTACAGACAAGTTTGGATTTCTATATGACATCAAGAAAGAAGCCGCTGACTCGTCTAACTTACAGCTCCAGTGTTTAACATTCTCTGACCCAGCAGTTGATGGAGAAGTTATGCTCGAGGAGATCGAGACACCGGCTAGGATGTCACCTGAACATCTGTGCCCACAGGAGACTTTAAAGTATATATTCTCCCACTCACTGAATCTGGCATTCCCAAACCTTGTGTTGGCATTGCAGTTGTGGTTAACTGAGCCTGTTTCAGTTGCATCTGCTGCAAGGAGCTTCAGTAAATTGAAGCTAATTAAAAACTACCTAAGGTCCCAAATGTCGCAAGACAGATTAAATGCACTGGCGGTTCTTTCAATTGAATCTCAAGAAGCAGAAAGTGTAGATTTTAATCAGGTAATCCATGTTTTTGCAGCTGAAAAAACACGTAGGAAAGTGTTTTAACTGATTTACACAAGATACCACTTTTGTGTTCTGCCAAAAAAGTTGGACCATCAATGCTGGACTCCAACAAGACATTTCATCGTGTTCTGCATTAACTTCCTTTCGTACTTTTTCAAATGTTTTATGTCTTTACAGTATGTTCAAATAAAATATTTTCATATTCAATGTCTGTCTGTTTCTCTTTAGGGGGTGTACAGGAAAAACGGAATACTGTGAGTAGACCTGAGGGATTAAAACACTGGGTAGATAAAAATTAAGTAGGGACATAAGGATTCATTCACATATATTCACGCTGTAGCATGTTCTGTCTATTGTATTTGGCACCATATATAATACATGCAGTTTTATTGCACGTGTGTTATGCAAAATGCCACAAGGGGGCCCACTGAGGCTTTATTGCCCAAGGGCCCACATGAACCTGGAGCCGGCCCTGCGTGCACCTCACGTGTTGCCCCTGCGCTACTGGCTGTCTGCACTTGCACCCTAATAGGACGGTTTGCTGGAATTACAGAGCTGTATAATGGCAATGTGGCTCCGCAGTCAGTGCAGCAAGGTGTAATAGGATTGTTCCTATTACCCAGGCTGTAACCTCCCCGACTGAACCACAGAAATGCTGTGAAATGATTCCTCCCTATCCTTCCCCTTCACCTCTTCCTGCCACATATCTGCAGTCTCCAAGCTATCCTCAACCGGTATGTACGTGGAGGAGCTGGAGCTAGGATTAAATCCTCCATGGTAGAGGAGGGTTGGGTTGGCTCTCAGGGCTGGCGGTGCACGTGGAAGGGATGCGTTCCCAGACTTCCTGCCGAGGTAAATTCTCCCGGCCCTCGCGCTTCTCCACTTCCATATGCTTTTGTGTCCACAACATAAACCGTTACATTAGGACGCATTTTGACCTGAGCCGTTTTCGACCATGTGGAAACCAAAGCTTATGGAAGTGGAGAAGTGCGAGTGCCAGGAGCATTTGTCTCTGCAAAAATAAAGCCTTCATGTTGGCTGGACCCTATTCATTGAGAGAAATGGGAATCCCAGATATCAGAAAATATCACAAAATAGCGGTGGCACAACTTCACTTGTAACCTATGGGTCTCCACTGGCGGCATCATCTTTGGAGCTTCCTTGATCTCCTTCCTACGCCCTACCACCTAAGTTAGAAGAAACCTTCCTCCAGATTTAACGCTATCATTAAAGCCCGGCCTGCCCTGATCTCGCTTCGTGTATCTAGTCCTTCAGATGGTGTCGCAGCCTCCGATCTCCCCATACATTATTTAAGCTCCATTATCGCAGAGACAAATCTTTCGACATGGGAATTTGCCGCAGTGAAGAAAGTCAGTGACATACTTGATGGCTCAGCCTGCCAACACTTTTCTTCTCAACCAAGCAACCACAAGGGGGTCTGGACGGAGGACAGAACGCTAAGAATTCCTGCATCAGGAAGATTTAAAGAGAACCTGTTACCTTTTATATCATATATACTTTTACATAACAGGGATTTTTCCTGCAGTTTGTGCTGAGTACACCAGGGTAGAGTCGGCAGTTGTTATCTTCAGGCAGCAGGATTACAATGACAGTTATTGTAAGGAATTATTCTTATCTTCCCCCCAAATGTGTACCCCAGGTACAAGACCTCGGTATTCAGCTTGATTTGATCCTTATCTGACGCCAGAGAGAGTGATAATGAGATATGACACAGTGCTGTGTAATTTCAAAATGACTCTGAACTTTATTCTCCTTCTGACACATATATATAGTCCTAAATGACGTGATGTTTAAGTTAAACAGTAACACATGTTTTTAGCCAGCTACACCTTTATCTTCTACCAGAGTCCAAGGCTATTCATACATACGAGAAAAACCTCTTAGTCATATGGACTTTGACCCATTACGTGTCCATGCTTATGTAATATATTAATGTATGGGACATGATGTAATATAAACTTATATAAAAATAGGTTTTGAACTGAAATAGAATCCTTCAATCCTCTCTTTAAAACCTATTTACATATATCTAAATAATGTGGGTTTTTCATTTTTGTTCCTTTCTAGTTTTTTCCTCAGTTTGCTTGTAAGCCTTTAGATATTCCATGTACCCTTCAGGAGTATAATCCTCAGGCTTTGTTGAGGTTGTGTTTGCCTCTTCTACCTCTACCGGAGTATAGAGGAATGTTGAGTGTACCCCTCTTTCGGCCACCTTTTGACATATGGCTAGAAGGGAGGGCCACACTGCAGACAACAGCAGAGACACACTATTGCAGCGACCACGGCGAGTGCCACTCCTAAAACATATCTTATTTGACCAAAGTCAGGTATCCAGCCAAAAAGCCAGTCCCACCAACCTTGGTCAACATCTTGTTTTATATGTTTTATCATCTTTTCTAGTTGGCCTATTTTATCTTTTATTCCACGGGAGTGATCTGATAAATTGAAACAACACATCCCTGGAACGCTGAGCATCCTACACCATGTTGGAGCAATAAATAGTCAATAGTTGCCCTATTCTGCAAGATAGCCTTTTTATACGATTGTATATCCAGCAGTATATCTTGCAGAATTGCACCAGTGACATTTATCTGTTTTACCATATAACAGGCAAGTTTTGATATTGTCCTGTGGTTATATATGGCCAAACCTGGTACTCCTATCAAAGATACCCCTTAACTCATGTATTCTGCTCTAGAGAGGAGATTCACATTATAATCACAATTTTCTGGTAGCTGCAGGGAAGTGTCTCTCGTGTGTCGTGTCTGCATTGCTGGGAATAGTGGTATCATTGCTAATGTCAGCCTAGCTATTGTACAGGGTCCCTCTGTAATATTGGCCGGTATATATGTGTGACTAGTATTCCCACAGGCCAATACCCATCCTGCTGGTAGAGGTACATGTTTGTCTAGGGATGGTACTGTTTTTGTAATATTACATTGCATATATATATATTTTTTTTTTTTTTCTGATACTATCTTTTTACAACTTTCTGGATTTCTATCATATTACTTTGCAGAGTCTCATATGTAGGACAGTTATAACAAGCATGATAAGGATTTACATATCCATATTTAACATCATGATCCTGCAAATCCGTGTCATTTGATTGGGAACGTAGGAGCCCTGTCCATACATCTACTGGGGTGGGGACTGCAATTATCAAGGCACTACGTTTCAGCCATCTCGAGGAATTTCCCGACTGCGTCATCTCGTTGGGGGTCAAGGCCGTCTGCCTCCTTTAGTACCCCTTCTGTATCTTCTTTGAGGTCAAGGATGTCTGCCTCCGTTAGTACCCCTTCTGTATCTTCTTCGAGGTCAAGGCTGTCTGCCTCCGTTAGTACCTCTGGGCCTCGTTGGAGGTCAGGGCTGTCTGCCCCCGTTAGTACCTCCTGTCCTTCTTCAAGGCCAAGGCTGTCTGCATCCGTTAGTACCTCTGTCCTTCAAGGCCAAGGCTGTCTGCCTCCGTTAGTACCTCTGGGCCTCGTTGGAGGTCAGGGCTGTCTGCCCCCGTTAGTACCTCTGTCCTTCAAGGCCAAGGCTGTCTGCCTCCGTTCCTGCCTCCTCTCTTTCTCTCACAAGCTTCACTCGGGTGGCGTGGATCCAAATTGGAGATTGTTCAGTCAGCACAGCTGTTCTGGTTACTGCAACGACGGTAGTAGGTGGGCCGTATACGAAATCACCTTGAGCTCTTCCTTTCTTCAGTGTTTCGACCACCATCTCATCCCCCACCCTGTATGGGTGGGTGGGTTCCTGTGGAAAAGAGGGAGACTTACAAGCAACTTTGTCCTCAGTTTTGTTAAGTAACTGTATCCATTTGGTGACATAGTCTTCCCTAATCTGGTCTATGTCACCTTCTTGTACCACTAGGGGGTGACTTTCCCAAGGAGTTGGAAAGGGCCTACCCATAAGGATTTCAATGCTGTTATGTCCTACTCCGTAGAAATGTGCTATTAAGATGGAAGCACTGTGTTGGGGGAATGCATAACTTCCCCTCTTTGCAGACTAATTCTAATCCTGTCTTAGGATTTTTCTGCAATACTGGATAACACCAGTCTTGCTGTTCCTGTTCAGTGGCATACCACTGAAGGTCAGTAAGTATTTGCAACATCTCAGGGGTTGGAGGTGCCAAACATGGCATCTCCCAATGGTTACACAGACCTGTGAGGTTGCATTTGGCCACTCGTTTCACCACCTTATCTGCCAGCGCATTGCCCTGTGAGACATGATCCTTACCATCTGCTGCCGTGAATCCTCTCCTCTGCCAGATCATACCATGGTCCCACACTACCCCATGTGTGTACCTACTCTCAGTATAAATGGTGACAGGTCTATCAGTATGTAGAATACATGCTCTAGTGAGTGCAATAAGCTCAGCTGCCTGATGTGTTGAGTGTGGATGCCCTTGAGTAGGCCTACAACATCATGAGTGGTGTGCAAAAATGGTGTAATGTCACATTGTGAAAGGAGTTGCCAACTCTACCATCATAGCACAGGCTGCAAGAGAACACAGACATGCCGGCATCCCTTGAACAGGGGTGGGCATTACCTTTGGGAAAAACACACAAGGACGCAACTTGCCTCCGTTTTCTTGTGTCAGTACACCCGCCATGGTTTTACAATTTTGGCGTGCAAACATGTGGAAGGGCATATTATAGTCAGGGAGGCCCAGCCCTGGACTCGACATGAGCGAACATTTCAGATAATCAAATGCATTGTACATTTCAGAAGACCATTTAATCAAATCTGGATTTCCATCCAGAGTGGCTTGCCTCAAAACATTGTCAATAGTGGGAGCAATCAGGAATCCATTGTCTACAGTAATTTATCATACCAAGGAAAGATAACATTTCTTTCTTGGTGTGCGGGGAGACCAAACCCGCAATAGACTGGACTCTTTCTGCACTGATTCTCGTTCACCTTTTGTGAGGACAAAGCCCAAGTATTCATCCTGCATTTTACACCATTGCATTTTCTTAAGTGTCACTTAGTGACCACATCCTGACAATCATTGTAACAGTGATAAACCATCCTGAATGCTGGCCTCCGCTGACATGCTACACAGTAACAAATCACCGACTTATTGCAGCAGCACAGAACCTTGGGGGGATGTACCATGGTTCTAACATCGCTTGGAGGACTATGCTGTACACTACAGGTGAATCAGCATATCCCTGGGGTCTGCACCAGGTCAGTTGGCGTCCGTCAAAGGAAAAAGCAAAAAGTAGTCTGGTTATCTTATCAACTGGGATAGAAAAGAATGCATTTTTCAGATCTATCACACTGAACCAAACAGCGTCTGCTGGAATGGCAGATAATAATTAAGTGACATCAGATACAACAGGGGCTATAGGCACAATGATGTTGTTGATGGCCCTTAAATCCTGTACAAAGCGAGTAGCACCATCTGCCTTTGTCACTGGATTCACGGGCATGCTGAAGGGTGAAATCACCTCTGCCAGGATTCCCTTTTGTAGGAATTCTTCTATCATTGGCCTAAGTCCATCAAGTTTCTCTTTTAACAACGGGTATTGTTTCTGGAACACTGAGATGACACCTGGTTTTACAGTAGCTTTGTAAGGTGTGCAATCTATGAATCCTGTGTCATATTCATTTGAAGACCATAATGCAAGGTTAATGTTATTAAGTTCTGGGTGGTCCTATATGTTTGCAAGAATCAGTGGCACTGGGGTAGAGATTGTAATGAGATCTGAGTGTACTCTTATGCCCTGAGTCTTTGCTGATACCTGAAAGTCAAGCTTAATGAACAAATCTCTCCCTAACAGGCTAACTGGGCAATCTGGTATAATGCTGAATACATGATCTGTGTCCATGGTCTCGAGTGGTAGTGAGTCAGTTTTTGAAAGGTTTTGTCAAAACCCCATTAATTCACATAGAAGGCTCACATTTCCTTCCTCCCACTCTTAGTCATCTTAGTCCACCCCTTTTAGTCAGACGCTTTGGTCCATCCTCTGTCTGCCATTAGTATCCTAGCTGTCCAGAAGAACAGAGCTCTGATGTTAAGCACAACACTTAACATGTAACATGTAACTTCAAACATTGAAACAAACAGATCTGACAATACAGACATGAACACACAAAGGGCCCATAAAAACTTTCATTGACTTCAATAAAAAAAATGTACAGCTTGATCAATGCTGTTGGCACCAATAAAAACCAAAAACTTCCAAAAAATAAATAAAAATAAAATTCTCAATGCGCATATTATATAAAAACAAATACCGTATTCCATACACATTCACATACATTTTCATGTACTTAAAACAGCTCATAATCAGTCTTCACACATATTCGCCTCAATTACAACTCAAAGCCACACCCATTCACATTCCACTGAATCATTCATGTCTTCCAACCCACATTGTTTCATCCCGAAACTTGCAGCACAGACAAACACAGCTTTCCTGGAAACAGATATCCACACCACACACAGTTTGTTGCTGCATTTTCCAATCTCTTCTGGTTTTCCCTCTGTGATTAATCAACTCTTATAAGAAGACAATATACATGTTATAATCTTAGTCATTTTGTTAAAAGCTGGACTCCCTGGGGAAGAAAATGACCAAACAATTCTTCATCTTGTATAATATATTACACATTACTTACGCTGCATGATCTCCTGGTCGCTTTCCCTTATCTCAGGAATGTGTTTGTGTGAAGGCGGGGGAAGTGGATTTCTATAGCTCACACTAGATACATACAATACTTATCCATTAACTGATGCTGTCTGAAGTCCACGTGGAGACGTTCTTTTTTATGGTAAGCATTAGTCCATTAGATTGTTACCCTGCCTCCTATTTCCAGCAATCCACAAATCTCCAGAAATCAATAACGCTTTCTGAGGGTTTTTGCTTACATGTTACGGCTACTGGGAGTGAAGACTTTTGTTTAAATACCTCTATCATGTGTTTTTCTATCTCCTTTCATATAATCGATATCTCATGAAGGGTTAGGTTCAAAATACGGTCAGGCGGCAGTGTCGCCTAAGCATAGACCCTTGACCATGTCCATGTGATATATGCTATTGTCTCCTTCCCTGGGAAAGGGGTCTACCGCTTCCATTGCCTCTGTCCACTCTGCCAATTTATCTACCCGTGGGTTAACAAGGTGATACTGTGTAGGACTGACTCGGGCAACATATTGTTTACATGTTTCTCCTGGTTCTGGTTTAGGGTATTCTATCTTAGATTTTTTGATTACCCATTATTAAAACTTATTTTCTTACAAAAAGAATTCAAAACACAGAATGTTAGTCTTGAAACGACAGCTGTACACTTACGACCCAGCCTGTCACTTCCCCTTATATAACTATTAGACAAAACAATTTATCATGCAAAAACTTCTACAATTATCTTATTAAGAATCAAATCAAGCTGTTAGACCTTCTGTTTCCTAAACAGATCTTTTACGGAACTCCCTGAGCCCAATGAAGTGCACTTTCCTGATTACAGGATTCCCTGAATCCTTTCTGTTCCCGGAACAGATTTTTTACGGGGCTCCCGGAGCCCTCTGAAGTGCACTTGTCTTATTACCGGATTCCCTGAATCCTAAGGCAAAAACTCCCTGAGTTTATGCTTACTGTATCCCCGACACAGTACTTCGAAGTCTATCTAAGGGTCCCTTATGTACTTACTTGAATCGAGACGTGGTCAGTGCCCCTGGAATGGCCTAAAGGACAAAAATCAGTGTCTCTTCTTACCAAACATCAGGGATGACCTTCCCAATTCCGGACGAAAGCCCCCAAATTGTAAGGAATTATTCTTATCTTCCCCTGATGTGTACCCCAGGTACAAGACCTCGGTATTCAGCTTGATCTGATCCTTATCTGACGCCAGAGAGAGTGATAATGAGATATGACACAGTGCTGTGTAATTTCAAAATGACTATGAACTTTATTCTCCTTCTGACACACATATATATAGTCCTAAATGACGTGATGTTTAAGTTAAACAGTAACACATGTTTTTAGCCAGCTACACCTTTATCTTCTACCAGAGTCCAAGGCTATTCATACATACGAGAAAAACCTCTTAGTCATATGGACTTTGACCCATTACGTGTCCATGCTTATGTAATATATTAATGTATGGGACATGATGTAATATAAACTTATATAAAAATAGGTTTTGAACTGAAATAGAATCCTTCAGTTATCACTTGTATTTTAAAGCTGAAGGCAGATAACACAGGATCCACCACTTACAATGGGTAATGTCCACTGCTCAGCCCCTCCTTACACATTTACCGCTGTGTATAACATGGAGCATGCTGAATGCATTGATAGAAGTCAGAAGGAGATGGAGTCAGCGGACTCCACACGTGCTGGACATAGCTCAGCCCCTTCCCTTCCTGCACATGTTACAGAGCATGCCCACTACTATAGAAGTCAGTAGAGAGTATGATATCTGCATAGAGCATGCTCCTTACAATTACCTACAGATGTCAGTAGAGAACATGCTCAGCTCCTTCTACCTCTCCTGAAGTGATAACATCTGCACAGAGCATGCTCACTACACACTGATATCGAAGTCAGTGGACAATAGGAACAGCTCAGCTACTCCTCCCTTTCCTCACATAAAGACATCTGCACAGAGCATGCTCACTATACTCTCCTACAGAAGTTCGTTCGAGTGATGAAGATTTCCTCCTTCTACCTGCACGTTGACCTTCACACACCACAAAGTATACCCACTACACTATCATAAAAGTCCATTTTGTGACCTAGGCTTTTTCTATCCAGGTGCCTACTGCAAGACAAATCTCTGCAACTGCTGTTCACAGTTTAGAGTAAGATGGTTACCATAGAAATTAGAACTAAACCAAAAAATGATAAAGCAGCACATTCTCTTGAGACTGTTAGATCATCAGTGTGGACCAGACACTCGAGCCTAAGGTCAACACGCAGAAAGCCAAGCGTCAACACAGGACACTGGAGGAGTGATGGATGATGAAGTCTAGTCATGGATGTCTTTGCAGAATGCAAAGACATTTTACATAAATGCCACCCCAGCTTTGCGGTAACAGTTTCCAATTTTCAGCATGTGCACCCCTGGACACTCTGCAAGTTGCACACAGACATGGGGCGATGGGTCTAGTGTGGAGGAAATCCAGCGGCCGTTCAGAGCTTGGCCCTCAATCCCATGCCACACCACTGGGATTAATATCTACAGACACCCAAAAATCTTGTGGAAAGTCTTCCCAGAAGTGAGTGACCCGTGTTTGTATGATAAAATTTCTTATATGCTCATAAACAGTAGGTATGGTGGTCAGGGGTTCAAATACTTGGCGAATGCCCAACAATGCCAACTGCAGGTGCCAGGTGCACACACTTGATGGTTACTTCACTCACTAGGAGGGTATTGTATTTGTCTCTTTATTTATAGTCCATATTTACAATCCATCAGTCCTAAGAGGGACCTCCCTGATCCAGTGCAATATTTGGTCTCAAGGCCTTAAGTACCTTAGCTCAGGGTCTCCTCACGTGCAGCTATTCCAGTGTGACCAGGCTGATGGTAAATGAAAAAAGACGGTCCTGGAGACATATGAAGTTCCTCTTTCAGCTGAAAGAGGAACTTCATATGTCTCCAGGACCGTCTTTTTTCATTTACCTGCAGCCTGCTACGGGAACACTCCCCCAGGGCCTCTGGAGCCGGGACTATTTTCCATTACGGAGGTGAGCTGGATAAAGTGTTTCTATATGACCAGGCTGATGCAAGAGTCAGTGTGCAGGCTCCTCTTTGACCTTGCACTAATCCGATTCTGCTCTCCCTCTTGTTCCCCATTGACTCAGCTTCCTCATATAGCACTTTGGGTAAGTAGACTCCTTCTTCAATGCCCCACAGCGGTTTGTCCGTTGTATTTGCAGCCATCTCATCTGCAGGTCATGTTTTGAAGGAGAGAGGTGCTCTCCTAAGTGGGCATGCGGGAGAAAGACACCTCTTCCCATTTTCATTGAAATCCTTTGCTGCAGCAGGCTTTTTCCAGTGCCCACCTCCTGCGGGGAATGTGTGAGCACATGCACAAGCTGGTTTTCAAGCACTTATATAAAGCCCCTCGTCCTCTTCCTTGACTGGAGAACACGCTGGCCATGTCACTGCTCGTCATTACAAGGAGCTGGCACAGCAGTCCTCATTAGAAGTCTATTGACCCTGCTTTTAAGCAGCTAAACATGATCCTGTGAGGCTGGATAGCGACACTAATGTTTGTCTTCATGGGACGGGGTTTTTCTTCCATAGAGTCATGTAAAGGGGAAGTTGGAAGGTGAGTCACAGCTGGGTCCTGGCACCTGGTACATATAGGGGCACAATGGAGCCTCTGCCCCATAAAAATACATCCATATTATAAAGAGCAAATAGTGGGAAGGGGCAACTGGTACAAATTTTGCATTGGCCCCAACAGGTTTGTATTGCACCCCCATCTGCAGCTATCCCCCAGTAGAAAGATAACGCCACTCAGTAAAAATGAAGCCACCATATTGTGAGGAGGAAGGTCGTAAAACCACATAACATTGAGAAATACGGAATGTATTTTTGTCAGTTCTGCTTTACAATTTCTTTCCTCTAAGTCTCGAGAATGTCACTCATCGTCTCCAGGCATCACCCTCAGTCTCTAGATCTGAGTTCTTAGGATGTGTCTTGGAAAGTTTCACATATTTTGGACAGACGCCAACACAGCTCAGGGTCCCCCAGGGGCCCACATCTTTTTGGTGTTCAGTATTCGATGAGCTGGGGGATTTTCTCTCAAGAATGAGGACAGAATGAGAAGAAGCCAGGATGAAACCTTTCAAGTGATGAAATTCTGAAGCCATCCTCTGGAGAAGACACTCAGCCTGATGAGACAGAGACAAAGCATCTTCTCTGCAGTCATGCATGGTGATCTTCTGTTGAAGAGGGGTAAGGGGAGAGTGTAAAGATTTACAGTCAGCTGCTGTCTGCATCTATACTATAGGGACGCATAGTAAGAGCAGAGGTCAAAACTCATTGTTCTATCCACCATAACAACAAAAAATACCCCTCGGCGTTATACTTTTACAACTTTCTTTATGCATAATATGCCAAGAGGAGGTTAGGAGGTCGGTGATACTGCTCCTAGTCACCTAGAGTGGATAGAGATTAATTTACATGATGGTGGGTGTCACGAAATCGGCTTGTGACTGACGAAGACAGGCACTGAGCAATAGGAGTTGTCATCAGTGAGCATGACGGGGGTATTGGTTATTCACCGCTCGCTCCCCCTTTTACCTACTACCCCATCTCAAGCCTCTCTCCCTCCTTCCCCTGGCCCAGCCCCAAACCCGGGCTCGGCCGACTCCCAATAAAACACTGACACTCAGTTTGGATTAAATCGGCCACAGCAGCCGTTTTATTACATAAATACATATAATAAATAACCTTTTAATCCCAAACTGTAACATATTCCTGAATCCCAACGGGGGAGGTCCTGGAAGCCCCAAACAGCAGAAGTTTATACCAGGTTGAGCCGCCTTGCCACCAGCCGTTAAACGCCAGCTCGGAGGCACCCCTGACGGACCACCCCCCAAAATTACCACCAACCATGGGACTCCAGCCCTAACCGTGGAGCCCTCCCATCCTCATCCTTTAGAATCTCTCCAACTTCAAGGACCTCCCACCGCCACAAACGCATGGGCTTGACTCCTTAAGTCGGGGCGTCCCTCCACATACGCAGCGCCGTCTCAATCCCTTTCTGCAAGGCCAAGCACCACATATCCAAACCTACAGCGTTCAAGTGCACCCCATCCGCTCGCCAAAACCCCCCAACACCATGCTCCAGGTCTACATGCTTCACCGCCAGTGCCCCATTCCTTGCCATAACCGGCCTATGGCCCGGTTAACCTTCACCCTTGCCTTGTTAACCCCCTCCACCGAACGCGCACCCCTCCACACCTTACGGGGAACTATGCCCGACCATAATGTCACAAGGTTCGGGAACAGAGACCACAACCAAAGGAGATCGAACTTTATGTCCTTCACCAACTCCCTTAGCGGCCGCGCCCCCAAATCATTGCCCCCCACGTGCAAGACCAATACGTCCGGGGCCCTATCCAATCTGACAAACCTGTGCACCTCCGCCAATACACATCATTCCCCTACGACCCAGCCATCTTACCACCGCTGTAGAACGTGCAAACCCTAACTGCTGACCATCCGGCTGAACCGCTGCCCAGATGGCTCCCCATAAAACGTATGAATGGCCCATGATCCAAACTAAAGCCGGTTCCGAACCTGTAGCGACAGAAATGAAAAAGGATAGCAAAAAGCATTCCACATGCCATAGATACTACAATCTTTCCGGACAGATATATGAACGAAACCTGACCGACTCCCACCTCCCTATCCGCTTAATCACCTCCTGCCCCAACCCCCAACGAGCTGCCTCCGTCGCCGGCCCAATTCTAAAGGAATGACTCGAGTAACCCTCCACTTCTCTGCCCAACTGACCCAGGCACCTTTTAAAAACCGCTGTAAACTGAAAGCGTGAAAGGAATGACCCATCCGCGTGCACCAGAAGCGGAGACACTGCTCCCCTCCCCTCCGCTCCATACTCCCTCATACACTGGACCGGGCACATCAAACAACCCAAGACCGCAAATAGAACTACCTTGCGGCCCCTGCCCTCCACATCCGTTTTTGACCTCCTAATGACAAACTCCACCCTATCCGTAAAAAGGTCAACGTCATCCCACAGCAACCCCCCTCCCCTACTAACTGATGGACTCACCAGTTCCCCAAAAAGCAAAGCCCCAAAGAACGCCAGGGAAAAAGCCAACCTGAACAACCGCAGCTCCCACAAAGAAACACAAACTTTATCCAGCTGCTCACCCAACTGCAGGAGCAGGGAAAATGACACCTGCCTACGACTGTCCTCAACCGACCGCAAACGCCGCCAACCCTTCAATGCTCTCACCACCAGGAAGGATTTAGTGACGTCTGGCAACTTCCGCAGCCTGAAACCGAAAGCTAAACCAGCCACACAACCATTCAACTTCGAAACGGACCAACCTTCTTCCCTACAATGGCCAATAAATAACAGCAATGATATCTCTGCCTCCTCGTCCCCAACCCCCAGTCTAGCCTTCCAATCCTCCCAACACTGCCAGGCCCTGCGATATGTTTCCCACGTATCGGGCGCTAAAGAAGACTGGATGAGCCCCATTACGGTGTCTCCAGAAGTTCCCATAGGCAGTTCGGGCAGTCCAGCCCGTCCTCCTCTGCTTCTGGAGCCAGCTGGCGAAAACGCTTCCACTGTGAATGAGAAAGAGCGTCAGCAATACAGTTGTCAACCACCGGTACGTGCACAGCCACCACCCACGCATTGATAGTCAAACACTCCAAAACTAGCCTCTGTAACAACCGCACCACCAGAGGTGACGAGGCTGACAACCAGTTAATTGCCTGCACCACTCCCAGGTTGTCACAGTGGAAACGGACCTTCTTATTCCTAAACTTCTCCCCCCACAGTATGACCGCTGCCACTATGGGGAAAAGTTCCAGCAGCGCCAAATCCCTCACCCAGCCTCTACTCACCCAAGCGTCAGGCCACACCCCCGCACACCATTGCCCTGCACAATAAGCCCCATAGCCACATCCACCCGCCGCATCAGAAAAAAGGTCAAAGTCAAACACCTCCACAACATCTCCCATAAACATATCCCGGCCATTGTACTGACTCAAAAACGATGCCCATACCCGTAAATCCTCCCTTAACTCCCTCCCTAACCTGATGTAATGATGCAGTGCCATTACCCCTGCCGTCGCTGCCACCAATTGCTTGCTAAAAATCCTACCCATGGGCATTATGCGGCAAGCAAAATTGAGCTTACCCAGGAGTGACTGCAGCTCCCTCAACTGAATTTTCGCTAATCGCTGCGCCCTTTCCACCTCCCTTTTCAGATCCTCCAGCTTGTCCCGGGGCAGTCTACATTCCATGCGCCCCGAATCAATCACTATGCGTAGGAAGCTCAATTCCGTTGCAGGACCCACCGTTTTTTCCACCGCCAGGGGAACTCCAAACGCAGCGAACAGCACCTTCAGTGAGTGCAGCAATAATGAACACACCTTTGAACCTGCGGGGCCAATACACAGGAAATCGTCCAAATAGTGAATGATAGATTCACATCCAGCCGAGTCCTTAACTGCCCAGTCTAAAAACGAGCTAAACTTTTCAAAATACGCACAAGACAGCGAACACCCCATTGGTAAACAACGATCTACAAAGAACCCCCCATCCCAAAAACACACCAATAAATGCAGACTATCCGGATGAACTGGCAGCAACCTGAACGCGGCCTCAATGTCTGTCTTCGCCATCAACGCCCCCCTCCCAAACTTTTTAACCCACTGCACTGCCGCGTCAAATGAGGTATAGAGCACCGAACATAACGTTGGATCGATACCATCATTGACCAACGATCCCTTCGGGAAGGATAAATGGTGAATGAGGCAAAATTTATTCGCCTCCTTCTTCGGAACCACCCCCAGAGGCGACAGGCGCAAATTCTCTACCGGGGGCTCCGAAAAAGGCCCATCCATCCTTCCCAACCTCACTTCTTTCTCCAGCTTCTCAGCGACTACTCCTGGGTGTTCCCTAGCAGACCGCAAATTCTTTTTAATCAACACCGGCCCCAACGAACAAACGGGATACGAAACCCCCACAGGAAACCCTCCCGCAACAGTTTTGCGGCCCTTACGTCCGGGTATCTACTGAGAAACGGTTCCATCCTTTCCAGACGAAACCGGCGTATCCCCCTTTGCCAGCACCCTCGCCTCCCCTCTGCCTAACCCCCCTGAAGCACCGTGTGGCTCCATGAGAGCCCCCACAGCTAGAGCACTCGTGCTTGAACTTGCACTTAGCCCCGAATTTGCACCCCCCTTCATTAAATAGGAAACACAGTCCCTTAGCTGATGCTGCCGAAAAGGCCGACTGTCCTCCGGCTCCCGATTCACCCCGAAACGACTGAGCTCCCGATTCCCCCCGAAAGGACTGAGCAGACCTAACCGGCGCTGTCACTTTTAACCACAAAGCTATATCCTTGTGATCCCATCTAATACTGGGGCGCACCTCCTTAAACTGCATAAACTGTTCATCGTAACGCAGCCACGTCTGCCCCCCATACACGCGATATGCTTCCCCAATGGAGTCCAAATAGCAAAATAGCGCAGAGCAGCACTCTGGCGCCTTCTCCCCTACCATGCTGGCAAATATCGCAAACGCCTGTAACCAATTAGGGAACGTGCGCGGTATTAACCGGTACCGACGCTTCTCTTCCTCCTCCTTTTTGCCCTCATCCCTCCTAGCTTTATCCAGGTTAAACTTCTCCAAGGGGAGCAGGGAAAATATCTCCACATGCTCCCCTCTCCAAATTTTTTCTCTAACTTCCTGCTTCAAATGGGCTCCCAACGGCCCCTCAAAGCAAACGTATACCTCCCCCCTCGCTTTATCGTCCAGCCGCACCCTATCCTCCTGTTCTGAACTACCCGCCTGCGTCTGTACTGATGCCGTGGCACTTTGCGGACCGACCACGGGCGGTCCAGTCCCCCCCGCCCCACTTGAACTTCCCCCCACCCCCCAGGCCGGCAACGGTGACGACCCTCCTGCACCCCAACCAGCCAATAACCCCGCCAAACCCCCCTGCAGCTGCCCTAACCCCCTACCCAACTCCCCCTGTGGCCCCCCCCTCCACCCCCCAGAAGCACTAGCAAGTAACTGCACTAAAGGTCCCAAGATCGCCTCACCTGGCTGGCTGGGCACTGTGACCCCATCAGCCGAAGATCCTGACTCCAGACGTTCATCCCTCTGCGATGATGCCGGTGAAAGGCGATCCCTAGGCGGTCCCCTGGCCCGGCCGGGACCAGAGACGTGACATCCATGGTCTTCAGAGAAGGCGGAGCCTGGAGGGTCTTGCTGAAACATCGCCGAGGGCCTACTGCTATGGGCCGCAGCCGCCCCGTGGTCTCCCAAAACCTGCTCACGCCGAGGGGCCTCATCCACAATCATCTCCTGGGTAAGGCCCGCCGTACCTGGTCCTGAACACTGGAGGGCGCTGGTACTTCGCTGGACAGACCTTCCAAGGCCTGCTCGAGGGCTCCGCCTGCTGGCCGGATTCCTCTCACGCCTGGGCACACAGGCAGAAGCTGTACCCGCGGCCGGCAGGCGTGAAGGGTCCTTTGAAGGGCTCCATCTGCGATGCTGAGCCCGAGGGGAGGACAACAGTGGACTAAGGCGCGCCGGCGGCCGGACCCGCCGCGGCTGTGACGACGAAGGCTGAGGCGAAGCGGGTGCCTCAGCCGCCCTTCTCAGCAGCTGTTGGACCTGCTCCTGCAGCCAGCCCGGTCCTCTACTCGCTGCCGCCGTCCTTAACTCTGCAATCATGGCGTCCACCTCCATCTCAATGCACGCGTCAGGTCAGTTTCTCTTGCACCCCAAAATGGCCTCCACTCTCCCCCAGCCCTGGCTACTTAACCTCTCCAGTTCCGCCCCTCCAACTTAAACAGGGCAATCCCTATCCCTCCGGGGGCTCGCTAAACCAAACACCCGTCATGGTAGCCTCCCCCAAGGCTACGCCCCCAGTCTGGCTATTACTGTATATTGGAGGTCACACATGACGTTGCAGGTGAAGTTACAGATATTCCAAGTTCCCATATTAAGCAAATCCAGGAGGAGAGAACACCTCAGATTGTTCTCACATGTCCCAACATCTGACACTACTACCCCCAGTCTCAGAGATATCCATAAAACACATCCCCTCCCCTGTCTGTACTATCACTAGCAGGGGTCGGGGGTTCACTACCCCCAACATCTAACTACTACCCTCTGCGGTGAGAAATATTTTAAAGCATGGCCAGAGCACTGAGACCCCTGCAACGTGTAGATATCTCAAATCTTAACATTTCCTGAGGGTCACAGAGGTCATCAGCATACCTTATCTCTGGTACCAGGGAGATGTGAAGTCCATCACTACAACCCCCACTATGTAACACAACACACACTGACTACTAAAGAAGCACATTAACCCAATATATACATAATAATAGGAAAATGACATAGTCCACTGTGACACCCCTTCCCCCCCAGATAGCAGACCTCTGGATGACCCCTAAACAGGGGAAGGCTGGAGGCCCCTACAACCATTAGTCCATGGCAGCTTGTCGTGGCGGTCCATCTGCATTGCTGTGATTGGCCCTTGTGGTGGAGCCATGCAAGACTGCCCAAGGATACTGTCCATAGGCAGCTGCAGTGTCATGGCGTAGACTAGAGATGAGTGAATTTAAAAAAAAATTGATTCAGACGGTTCGCCAATTTTTCTAAAATTTTTTGGTTTGATCCGAATCTATTTGCGGCGAATCGCTTTAAGAAACAGCTATTTCCTGGCTGCAGAGAGCCTTTATAGTGGTGCAGAACATTGTGCCTTGCAATAATAAGCATATGGAGTCTGCTGTGTTAGTGAAATAATACTAAGTCCGTATGACATGCAGATGACAGCAGTGGCGTATCTAGCTTTCAAATTTTGGGGGGCACACTGGGGGCCAAAACAAAAGTAGGGGGGGCAGCTATAACAACGATACATTTACAGAAGTATGCTTAGAAATGCTGCGATACTTTACCCAATACCTAAAACCTCAACAGGGAAGAAAAGTCCTGCTGTCTGTGGTTTAAAAAAAAAAAAACAATCACTCAGATTTCAACATGTCCTAGTTGCCTGTGGATGACACTGTTATAGGGAGGTGGATCTGTGGATGACACTGTAATAGGGAGGCGGATCTGTGGATGACACTATTATAGGTAGGGGGACCTGTGGATGACACTGTTATAGGGAGGCGGGTCTGTGGATGACACTTATAGGGAGGGGCATCTGAGGATGACACTGTTAAGGAAGGGGATCTGTGGATGACACTGTTATAGGGAGGATGATCTGTGGATGACACTGTTATAGGGAGGAGGATCTGTGGATGACACTGGTATGGAGGGGAATCTGTGGATGACACTGTTATGGAGGGGGATCTGTGAATGAAACTGCTATGGGGGGATCTGTGGATGACACATACCATATATAGCATCTTATTCTATATATGTTATTCACATATCCCCCTCCATAACAGTGTCATCCACAGATCCCCCTCCCTATAACAGTATCATCCACAGATCCCCCTCCATAACAGTGTCATCCACAGACCCCCCTCCATAACAGTGTCATTCACAAATCCCCCTCCCTATAACAGTGTCATCCACAGATCCCCCTACCTATAACAGTGTCATCCACAGATCTCCCTCCCTATAACAGTGTCATCCACAGATCTCCCTCCCTATAACAGTGTCACCCAGAGATCCCCCTCCATATAACAGTGTCATCCACAGATCCCCCTCCATATAACAGTGTCATCCACAGATCCCCCTCCATATAACAGTGTCATCCACAGATCCCCCTCCCTATAACAGTGTCATCCACAGATCAACCTCCCTATAACAGTGTCATCCACAGATCCCCCTCTCTATAACAGTGTCATCAACAGATCCCCCTCCATAACAGTGTCATCCACAGATCCCCCTCGCTATAACAGTGTCATCGACAGATCCCCCTCCATAACAGTGTCATCCACAGATCCCCCTCCCTATAGCAATGCAATCCACAGATCCCCCTCCCGATATGACACTATTATAGGGAGGGGGATCTGTGGGTGACACTGTTATAGCGAGGGGAATCTGTGGATGACCCCCCTCCCTATAACAGTGTCATCCACAGATCTCCCTCCATATAACAGTGTCATCCACAGATCCCCCTCCATAACAGTGTCATCCACAGATCCCCCTCCCTATAACAGTGTCATCCACAGATCCCCCTCTCTATAACAGTGTCATCCACAGATCCCCCTCCATAACAGTGTCATCCACAGATCCCCCTCCCTATAACAATGCAATCCATAGATCCCCCTCCCGATATGACACTATTATAGGGAGGGGGATCTGTGGATGACACTGTTATAGCGAGGGGGATCTGTGGATGACCCCCTCCCTATAACAGTGTCATCCACAGATCCCCCTCCCTATAACAGTGTCATCAACAGGTACCCTCCCTATAACAGTGTCATCCACAGATACCCCTTCATAACAGTGTCATCCACAGACCCCCCTCCATAACAGTGTCATTCACAAATCCCCCTCCCTATAACAGTCTCATTCACAAATCCCCCTCCCTATAACAGTGTCATCCACAGATCCTCCTCCCTATAACAGTGTAATCCACAGATCCCCCTACCTATAACAGTGTCATCCACAGATCTCCCTCCCTATAACAGTGTCATCCACAGATCCCCCTCCATATAACAGTGTCATCCACAGATCTCCCTCCCTATAACAGTGTCATCCACAGATCCCCCTCCATATAACAGTGTCATCCACAGATCTCCCTCCCTATAACAGTGTCATCCACAGATCCCCTTCCATATAACAGTGTCAATCACAGATCGCCCTCCATAACAGTGTCATCCACAGATCCCCCTCCCTATAACAGTGTCATCCACAGATCCCCCTCCCTATAACAGTGTCATCCACAGATCCCCCTCCCTATAACAGTGTCATCCACAGATCCCCCTCCCTATAACAGTGTCATCCACAGATCCCCCTCCCTATAACAGTGCAATCTACAGATCCCCCTCCCTATGACAGTGTCATCCACAGATACCGCTCCCTATAACAGTGCCATCCATAGATCCCACTCCTTATAACAGTGTCATCCACAGATCCCCCTTCATAACAGTGTTATCCACAGACCCCCCTCCATAACAGTGTCATTCACAAATCCCCCTCACTATAACAGTGTCATCCACAGATCCCCCTCCCTATAACAGTGTCATCCACAGATCCCCCTACCTATAACAGTGTCATCCACAGATCTCCCTCCCTATAACAGTGTCATCCACAGATCCCCCTCCATATAACAGTGTCATCCACAGATCTCCCTCCCTATAACAGTGTCATCCACAGATCCCCCTCCCTATAACAGTGTCATCCACAGATCCCCCTTCATGACAGTGTTATCCACAGACCCCCCTCCATAACAGTGTCATTCACAAATCCCCCTCCCTATAACAGTGTCATCCACAGATCCCCCTCCCTATAACAGTGTCATCCACAGATCCCCCTACCTATAACAGTGTCATCCACAGATCTCCCTCCCTATAAGAGTGTCATCCACAGATCTCCCTCCCTATAACAGTGTCATCCACAGATCCCCCTCCATATAACAGTGTCATCCACAGATCCCCCTCCCTATAACAGTGTCATCCACAGATCCCCTCCTTAACAGTGTCATCCACAGATCCCCCTCCCTATAACAGTGCAATCCACAGATCTCACTCCCTATAACAGTGTCATTCACAGATCCCTCTCCATAACAGTGTCATCCACAGATCCCCCTCCCTATAACAGTGCAATCCACAGATCCCCCTCCCTATAACAGTGTCATCCACAGATCTCACTCCCTATAACAGTGTCATTCACAGATCCCTCTCCATAACAGTGTCATCCACAGATCCCCCTCCCTATAACAGTGTCATCCACAGATGCCCCTCCCTATAACAGTGCAATCCACAGATCTCACTCCCTATAACAGTGTCATCCACAGATCCCCCTCCATAACAGTGTCATCCACAGATCCCCCTCCATAACAGTGTCATACACAGATCCCCCTCCATAACAGTGTCACCCAAAGATCCCCCTCCCTATAACAGTGCAATCCACAGATCTCACTCCCTATAACAGTGTCATTCACAGATCCCTCTCCATAACAGTGTCATCCACAGATCCCCCTCCCTATAACAGTGTCATCCACAGATGCCCCTCCCTATAACAGTGTCATCCACAGATCCCCCTCCCTATAACAGTGCAATCCACAGATCCCCCTCCATAACAGTGTCATACACAGATCCCCCTCCATAACAGTGTCACCCAAAGATCCCCCTCCCTATAACAGTGTCATCCACAGATCCCCCTCCCTATAACAGTGTCATTTACAGATCCCCCTCCCTATAACAGTGTCATCCACAGATCCCCCTCCCTATAACAGTGTCATCCACAGATCCCCTCCCTATAACAGTGTCATCCACAGATCCCCCTCCCTATAACAGTGTCATCCACAGATCTCCCTCCCGCCGCTCACAGGAGTGTATATTTGACATTTCTTAAACTGTAATCCATATCCTGCAGTAACTTTAACTTTAAATCAGGATTAAGCAGCCGCTCATCTCTACTAGTACCTTAACCTTACACCACTTGGCTAGCTTCGGTAACAGGGCCAGGCTACAGCCTACAGGCACTGCCTGTTAGTTGTTACCAAGCGAGCACTGATTTCTGTAGGTCAGAGGGTAAGGTTTACAGTTTAGAAGAAATGTACACTCCTGTGAGCGGTCCAGACCAGTGGTGGATCTAGAGCCTGGTCTCGGGAGGGGCACTTCCAGATTATTTTCTGCCCACCGCCACAAAACAATGGTGCTTCTAGAACAGACTCCACAGTGTAGAGGTATACTGTATATTGTGTGGCACAGTGTATGCTATATGTGTATAACATAATTCACATGAAAATTACTTGGCTTGACCCTTGGGGATCTCGGACACCACTTCAACACTTGGCTGGGGGGCTCGGTGGAGCTGATGTGTTTTATCCTAAAGAGAAAGATTTCATAATAAGGATTTGGAGAAGGGGCAGAGGGATAGCAGAGCAGGAAGAGGCCGATGCTGCTACTAGGGGGTCATACCATGGGGGAGTAATAAAGCCCTACATAATGCCCCCCCAGTAGAAATAATTCTCCTTATAATATGACAGAGCAAAAAATAATGCCCCCAGTTAAGCTAATGTCCCCATAGTGCCCCCATTATGTGCCAGTATAAAATACCCCTATATAGTGCCCCCAGTAAATGCCCCCATAGTGCTCCTCTCCCCCCTTCCTCCTAGTGCCCCCATAATGTACCAGTATAAATTGCCCCATATATAGTGCCCCAGTAGATGCCCTCAGTGTCCCCCATAATTTGCAAGTATAAAAATACCCCTTCTTAGAGCGCCCCCGTAGATGACCTCATAGTACTCCTCTCCCCCCTTCCCCATAGTACCCACCATAATGTATCCCAGTATAAAATGCTACTGTACAGAGCCCCCCCATATAAAATACCCCTTCTTTGTGGCCTCAGCAGATGCCCCTATAGTGCCCACCAATAATGTTCCAGTAATAATATGCCCCCAATAATGTGCCAATAATAAGTGCCCCAATAATGTTCCAGTAATAATTGCCCCAACAATGTACCAGTAATAAGTGCCCACAATCATGTGCCAGTAACAAGAGGCCCCCAACATGGGCCAGTAATAAGAGCCCCCCAATGTGCCAGTAATAAGAGCCCCCCAAATGTGCTAGTAAGGAGAGCCCCCCAATGTGCCAGTAATAAGAGCCCCCCCATTATGTGCCAGTAATAAGAGCCCCCATCATGTGCCAGTAACAAGAGCCCCCCCATCATGTGCCAGTAACAAGAGCCCCCCCATCATGTGCCAGTAACAAGAGCCCTCCCAATGTGCCAGTAACAAAAGCCCCCCATCATGTGCCAGTAACAAGAGCCCTCCCAATGTGCCAGTAACAAAAGCCCCCCATCATGTGCCAGTAATAAGGCCCCCCATCATGTGCCAGTAATAAGAGCCCCCCCCATCATGTGCCAGTAACAAGAGCTCCCCATGTGCCAGTAATAAGAGCCCCACATCATGTGCCAGTAAAAAAAGACCCCCATGTGCAAGTAATAAGAGCCCCCCATCATATGCCAGTAACAAGAGCCCCCCAATCTGCCAGTAACAAGAGCCCCCCATGTGCCAGTAAGAGGTCCCCATCATGTGCCAGTAACAAGAGGCCCCCCCAATGTGCCTGTAAAACGATTGCACATATAAAAAAAAAAAACACTTATACTTACCTCCCTGTCAGCGATGCGATGCAGGCCTCTTCCGGCCTATGTCCCGCGCTGTACGGCTCAAGTGGCGCGGTGACGTCATTGCGCCGCCTGCGCCGGCCTCTGATAGGCTGCCAGCCTAGTAGCTGCAGCCTATCAGAGGAAGGGGAAGGGACACGCCTCTCTCTCCCCTGTCCTGAGGACGGCGATACAGATGACTATGGAGATGAGCGCAATGGAAGCGCTCATCTCCCTGTGCCCTGTGGCCGCCGCCACCCCTCCGAGCTGCTCAGTTGGGAGGGGGCACAGCGTGATGTAGGGGGGGCGTGGCCCCCTCTGGTTCCCCCTTGGCGACGCCACTGGGCAGGGGCGTACATAGAAATCACTGGGCCCCATAGCAAGAATCTGAATTGGGCCCCCTAACCCCGCCCACTACCCACCCCTGGTCCATCCCACCTCCTGTCCTGGCTCCTCCCCTGCCACCCCCCCCCCCCCCATTTGCCAATTAAGAAATGTATACATACATTCGTACGTATTCGTACTGACCCAGAGAATGAAGGGCACAGGTCATTTTTGCGGCAAAGGGAATGTCGTAGGAACAAAACCCTGTGGTATCTGAATCTATGGGACTACTGTGGATATTCCATAAAAGTTTTATCTGCAGTCCTATGTAACATTGCAAATAACACAGTGATAACTCTCTGAGTACAGATAATGTAGTAGATGTCACCTGCAGTCCTATGTAACACCACAGATAACACAGTGATACCTCTCTGAGTACAGATAATGTAGTAGATGTCACCTGCAGTCCTATGTAACACCACAGATAACACAGTGATAGCTCTCTGAGTACAGATAATGTAGCAGATGTCACCTGCAGTCCTATGTAACACCACAGATAACACAGTGATAACTCTCTGAGTACAGATAATGTAGTAGATGTCTCCTGCAGTCCTATGTAACACCACAGATAACACAGTGATAAATCTGAGTACAGATAATGTAGTAGATGTCACCTGCAGTCCTATGTAACACCACAGATAACACAGTGATAGCTCTCTGACTACAGATAATGTAGTAGATGTCACCTGAAGTCCTATGTAACACCACAGATTACACAGTGATAACTCCCTGCATACAGATAATGTAGTAGATGTCACCTGCAGTCCTATGTAACACCCCAGATAACACAGTGATAACTCTCTGAGTACAGATAATGTAGTAGATGTCACCTGCAGTCCTATGTAACACCACAGATAACACAGTGATAACTCTCTGAGTACAGATAATGTAGTAGATGTCACCTGCAGTCCTATGTAACACCACAGATAACACAGTGATAAATCTGAGTACAGATAATGTAGTAGATGTCACCTGCAGTCCTATGTAACACCACAGATAACACAGTGATAACTGAGTACAGATAATGTAGTAGATGTCACATGCAGTCCTATGTAACAGCACAGATAACACAGTGATAACTCTCTGAGTACAGATAATGTAGTAGATGTCACCTGCAGTCCTATGTAACACCACAGATAACACAGGGATAACTCTCTGAGTACAGATAATGTAGTAGATGTCACCTGCAGTCCTATGTAACACCACAGATAACACAGGGATAACTCTCTGAGTACAGATAATGTAGTAGATGTCACCTGCAGTCCTATGTAACACCACAGATAACACAGTGATAGCTCTCTGAGTACAGATAATGTAGCAGATGTCACCTGCAGTCCTATGTAACACCACAGATAACACAGTGATAACCCTCTGAGTACAGATAATGTAGTAGATGTCACCTGCAGTCCTATGTAACACCACAGATAACACAGTGATAGCTCTCTGAGTACAGATAATGTAGCAGATGTCACCTGCAGTCCTATGTAACACCACAGATAACACAGTGATAACTCTCTGAGTACAGATAATGTAGTAGATGTCACCTGCAGTCCTATGTAACACCACAGATAACACAGCGATACCTCTGAGTACAGATAATGTAGTAGATGTCTCCTGCAGTCCTATGTAACACCACAGATAACACAGTGATAAATCTGAGTACAGATAATGTAGTAGATGTCACCTGCAGTCCTATGTAACACCACAGATAACACAGTGATAACTGAGTACAGATAATGTAAGAGATGTCACCTGCAGTCCTATGTAACACCACAGATAACACAGTGATAGCTCTCTGAGTACAGATAATGTAGCAGATGTCACCTGCAGTCCTATGTAACACCACAGATAACACAGTGATAGCTCTCTGAGTACAGATAATGCAGTAGATGTCACCTGCAGTCCTATGTAACACCACAGATAACACAGTGATAACTCTCTGAGTACAGATAATGTAGTAGATGTCTCCTGCAGTCCTATGTAACACCACAGATAACACAGTGATAAATCTGAGTACAGATAATGTAGTAGATGTCACCTGCAGTCCTATGTAACACCACAGATAACACAGTGATAACTGAGTACAGATAATGTAGTAGATGTCACATGCAGTCCTATGTAACACCACAGATAACACAGTGATAACTCTCTGAGTACAGATAATGTAGTAGATGTCACCTGCAGTCCTATGTAACACCACAGATAACACAGGGATAACTCTCTGAGTACAGATAATGTAGTATATGTCACCTGCAGTCCTATGTAACACCACAGATAACACAGTGATAACTCTCTGAGTACAGATAATGTAGTAGATGTCACCTGCAGTCCTATGTAACACCACAGATAACAGTGATGACTCTCTGAATACAGATAATGTAGTAGATGTCACCTGCAGTCCTATGTAACACCACAGATAACACAACGATAACTCTCTGAGTACAGATAATGTAGTAGATGTCACCTGCAGTCCTATGTAACACCACAGATAACACAGTGATAACTCTCTGTGTACAGATAATGTAGTAGATGTCACCTGCAGTCCTATGTAACACCACAGATAACACAGTGATAACTCTGAATACAGATAATGTAGTAGATGTCACCTGCAGTCCTATGTAACACCACAGATAACACAGTGATGGCTCTCTGATTACCGAAAATGTAGTAGTGTTACCTGCAGTCCTATGTAAAACCACAGATAACACTAGTGATGATAATGTGGTAGTGTTACCTGCAGTCCTATGTAAAACCACAGATAACACTAGAGTAGATCATGTGGTAGTTTTACCTGTGTCCTTAGTGTTCCTCCCTGTGTCTCTTCCACGGAATCCATGCTGGCGGCGCTGCCTCCTCTTCCATCTTCTTGCTCCGCACAGAACGTTCTGATGCAGCTGCGTCAAGACATAGGAACATTGTGGGCATGGCGATGGTGACACAAACGCAGACACACACACACACATACATACCTGTCTGCTTTGGTAAAGCCGGGCATAGATGGGCTGTGTCAGGTTTTAGCAGAGTGGGCACAGGACAGTGGACACAGGGCGCGATATGTATGCGAGCACAGCTGAACGAGTGCAGGGTCGGAGCCCGCATACACATCGCTCCTCCTGCCTGTGTCCACTGTGCTAAAGCCAGCCCAT
This sequence comes from Bufo bufo, assembly GCF_905171765.1. Lineage (NCBI taxonomy): Eukaryota > Metazoa > Chordata > Amphibia > Anura > Bufonidae > Bufo > Bufo bufo. The sequence goes on from NC_053391.1 coordinate 703,640,572, forward strand.
CCCCCACATCTTAACCCCTTTGCAACCAGCGCCATTTTGTCATCACTTCTCTTACCCCAAACCCCTTTAACTCTTTGCTGCTGATGCTGAGTGTGCACATAGGCACCAATCATACCCCCCCCCCTCCCAAAGGTGACTGATGTGTTGGGGGATGGGTGGCTTGGGGGAATGTGATTGGTGGCTATGTGCACACTTAGCATCAGCAGCAAGGGGTTTCCTGAGTCCTCTATGAGCCCCTCCAACCCCTAATGCCCCCCAAAATTCTCAGGACAGTGTGCTTTCCTCCTACTTCTCTACCCCCTGGGCATTTTGGGGGGCATTAGGGGTTGGGGGGCTCATAGAGGACAGTGTGCTTTCCTCCTATTACTCCACCCCCCTGGGCATTTTGGGGGGGCATTAGGGGTTGGGGGGACTCATGGGGGGAGGCTCATAGAGGACAGTGTAGGAGGAAAGCGCACTGTCCTCTATGAGCCTCCCCTCCCTCCCTAGGAGTTCTCTTGCTGGCATTATCCCTTCCCATAGACAACACAACCACCAACCAATCAATCAACAGACCAGCGTCCGTGTCTGGTCAGGAGCGGGCAGTCCTTCAGTCTGGCCTTCACTCACTAGTGTCACTGCACTTGCTGTCGCCGGGAAACGGCAGGGCAGTGGCAGATGACTTTTTCAGCATGGCTTTGCAGGGGGCCGTGTGCGTCGCCTACTTGCCTTGCATGCTCACGCACTCTGTATGTATGAGCAGCGCCTTGCAGCTCCTGCTGCCTGCAATACACTGGCCAATCAGCAGCTGCCTCCTTGCGCTGATTGGCCAGTGTGAACCAAAACACGCCCACAGCCCGGCCGGATGAATTAAGAGGCAGGTCAGACAGGACTGCAGACGCTGGGGAAGGAGGGGGGGAGGAGGGTCTGGGGTGCGGCCGATCAAACGCAAGTGCCGAGGGCCCGCTGCGCCTGCACCACAAGTCTGTGTACTGTCTAAAATAAACTAAGGGGGCGGGGCCTTCTGTGTGCTCTGGGCCCCTCTGTGCTGCGGGCCCCATAGCAACGGCGTGGTCTGCCTATATTGGCGGTACGCCACTGCCACTGGGACAGGCGTCGCTCTTAGAATCACTGCACACTTCACTTATTTGGGATGTCACGTGGCCAAAACTGACCAAATAACTCAAGTGTGAACTCAGCCTTACAGGTCGATGTTAGCGCCAAGAAGAAGCGCACTCCTTTTACACCGTCATCAGCTGATTCCACATAGATGTCTACCGAACCTGTTCTATGAAATGCTTATACAAGTAGAGCCCCCGACAGAGTGGAGAGGGGGTCAGCAGTAAGTGTGTGGTGACGTCACTGATTATTTTGCCCTTCCTCTGATCCGTCAGAACAATAACCCCCCAAAAAACAGATCCTGTCTGTGGAGCATCCGCCTTCACTCGGTCAGCATTTGGTCAGTAATCCATCAGTATTGCTAATACCAAAAAAACAGGAGTGGATCCAAAACAGAGATGACACCTGAATGGAATATTTCCATCTGTGTTTTGTACCCACTCCTGCTTTTGGCTACCAAATCACAAGCCAATTCTGATGGGACCGTACCGGCCTCACAGCTGCTACACATACGGGATCCGTTGTGCGTCTCATTTTTCCTTCCTTCTGACAGATCAGAAAAAGGATCAAATAAATGATGATGTCAGACAGGCCAAAAGGCAAAATAGTGGACCAGTCATAAAGTGGGGAGGGTGGGAACAGCATGAGAAGTCCACAGAGTGGCCCAATGACAGAGTGTGGAGGTGGCAGCAGCATCAGGAGAACACGAAGTGGCCTGTGTCTGACGAACCCACCGACTCTTGGCTGGGGTTGTCTGATGTCACTTGCGACAAAGTCGAAGATCCAGTCAACCATTCAAGAACCGCTGGGTTTCTGGTCAATACATGACCGCTAGATGACACCGGGAGCTCAGGCCTCTCAAAGTGACCCCTGCTGCCACGGCCCCTTACTCTTCTGCAACCTCTGCCTGACCCAGAAACATTGAGGCCTCTGCCCTTCCCCTGTGCAGGGCCTTACACTTCTCTGTCTGACATACTGTTAGGTCAAATAAATAAATAAAAAGGAAATTAAAGCACCCCAAAAAGGGCTGTAATTTTCTCACTTCACCACACAACGGCTAATAAGCCCTTTTTCCCCCACTAATGCACACAAAAAAGGGCTTTAGAACAGATAACTGCATCTCTGAGTGGCAAATATATTTTTTCTTTTCCCACTAATACACAACAAAATTGTCTGTAATTTTCACACAACGGCTAATAAGCCCTTTTTTCCCACTAATACAGCCAAAAAATGCTTTAAAACCTATAACTGGGCAAATAGGACGTGGAAATATTTCCTTGTAATAACCCCTGTTAATGGCTGTATCACACAGAACTTGCACCCAGTGGCGTCGCCAAGGGAGAACCAGAGGTGGCCACGGCCCCCCCCCCTACATCATGCTGCTCCCCCCCAACTGAAATGCCCCCCCAACTGAGCAGCTCAGGGAGGGGGTAGCGGCAGCCGCAGGGCACAGGGAGATGAGCGCTTCCATTGCGTTCATCTCTATAGTTATCTGTATCGCCGTCCTCAGGACAGGGGAGAGAGAGGCGTGTCCCTTCCCCTTCCTCTGATAGGCTGCCGGCCTAGTGGCTGCAGCCTATCAGAGGCCGGCGCAGGCAGTGCAACGACGTCATCGCGCCGCTTGTACAGCGCGGGACACAGGCCGGAAGAGGCCTGCATCGCATCGCTGACATGGAGGGAAGTATTAGTGTTTTTTTGTTTATTTATATGTGCAATCGTTTTACAGGCACATTGTACAGGCCTCTTGTTACTGGCACATTGGGGGGGCTCTAAGCTCTTGTTACTGGGCTGGCACATGATGGCGGGCTCTTATTACTGGCACATGATGGCGGGCTCTTATTACTGGCACATGATGGGGGGCTCTTATTCCTGGCACATGATGGGGGGCTCTTATTACTGGCACATGATGGGGGGGCTCTTATTACTGGCACATGATGGGGGGCTCTTATTCCTGGCACATGATGGGGGCTCTTATTACTGGCACATGATGGGGGCTCTTATTACTGGCACGTGATGGGGGGGCTCTTATTACTGGCACATGATGGGGGGCTCTGATTACTGGCACATGATGTGGGGGCTTATTACTGGCACATGATGGGGGGGCTATTACTGGCACATGATGAGGGCTCTTGTTACTGGCACATGATGGGGGGCTCCTATTACTGGGACATGATGGGGGGGCTCTTGTTACTGGCACGTGATGGGGGCTCTTATTACTGGCACATTTTGGGGGCTCTTATTACTGGCACATAATGGGGGGCTTATTACTGGCACATGATGGGGGCTCTTATTACTGGCACATGATGGGGGGGCTCTTGTTACTGGCACGTGATGGGGGACTGGGCTCTTATTACTGGCACATTGGGGGCTCTTATTACTGGCACGTGATGGGGGGGCTCTTGTTACTGGCACATTGTGGGGGCTCTTATTACTGGCACATAATGGGGGGGCTTATTACTGGCACATAATGGGGGGCTTATTACTGGCACATGATGGGGGCTTTTTTCACTGGCACATAATGGGGGGGCTTTTTTCACTGGCACATAATGGGGGGGCTCTTGTTACTGGCACACGATGGGGGGCTCATATTAATGGCATGTGATGGGGGCTCTTATTACTGGCACACGATGGGGGGCTGGGCTCTTATTACTGGCACGTGATGGGGGCTCTTATTATTGGCACGTGATGGGGGCTCTTGTTACTAGCACATTGGGGGCTCTTATTATTGGCACATCATGGGGGGGCTCTTATTACTGGCACATAATGGGGTGCTCTTGTTACTGGCACATTGGGGGGGCTCTTATAACTTGCACACAATGAGGGGGCTCTTATTACTGGCACGTGATGGGGGGCTCTTATTACTGGCACATGATGGGGGCTCTTGTTACTAGCACATTGGGGGGCTCTTATTATTGGCATATGATAGGGGGCTCTTATTACTGGCATGTGATGGGGGCTTGGCTCTTATTACTGGCACATTATGGGGCTCTTATTACTGGCACATGATGGGGGCTTATTACTGGCACATAATGGGGGGGCTGGGCTCTTATTACTGGCACATTGGGTGGCTCTTATTACTGGCACGTGATGGGGGCTCTTATTACTGGCATGTAATGGGGGCTCTTGTTACTGGCACATTGGGGGGGCTCTTATTACTGGCACATGATGGGGGGCTCTTGTTACTGGCACATTGGGGGGGCTCTTATTACTGGCACATGATGGGGGGCTCTTGTTACTGGCACGTGATGGGGGCTCTTACAGTAGCATTTTATACTGGGACATATCATGGTGGGTACTATGGGGAAGGCGGAGAGGAGTACTGATAGAGATGTGGACTACATTGTTTGAATTCAGCTAAGAAAGCTCCCACATACTTTAGCTCTCAGACAACACCTTATCTTCTCCAGAGCACAAAGGTTCCATCCTACCGAAGAGAACGCGCCTCCTTCCTACGTCATAAATGCTTTTCTGTTGTTAGTACAGACTCCATTACAAGATGGCCGCTATAGCTAGATATTGTCACGACTGTGACTGATCCAGACAGGTCTGGGAGGAGAAGGTCGCAGCGACTTGCTACTCGCGATAGCTTGTGAGTTTGCTCCGTGGTTCAGGGTATGTCATCTGGGTTTTGCCTTGTGAACCTTTTTGTCCTGACTGGGAGTTTGTAGGCATCCTCCTCAGGTGAGTCCTGTCTGCCACTCCCAGCTACTATATTAGTTTCACTTTCACTTGCAGTCATTGCCAGATATAGTCCTTACTTCCAGTGCTACTCTGACCTTGGAAGGAGATCGTTTGATGGTGTTGCTGTGGAGCTCTTGTCCGGCGTGGACTGTCGTGATTGGGATCGCCTTCTCTGCTCGTGACTGGATAAGTCTATCTCTGCTATAGTTTGTTTGTTGCTGTCTTCCCCTGCTGTTCTCCTAGACATGAGTGATGGTGACTAGTGCTCCCATCGGCCTTTCCCCACTCTAGGCTTGTTAGGGTGACTGAGGGTTTAGGCATCCTGCTCGCCGCACGGGTTCACACCCCGTCTAGGGTATCAGGGCAGACAGGTGCCAGCTTAGGGTTAGTCAGGGGTGGCCATACTATTCCCATCCGTAGATACGGGTCCCCCTTCCCCTCCGTCTGGTGCGACACGATTGCTGCTGGGATAGCGGTCGTGACAGTATATCTGGCCTTTTAAAAAAAAAAAAAGTGACATTTCTTTTTTTTTTTGCTTGCTGTTTTGCTTTGTATTTTGTCTGTTCCACTATGGATCCGGTTTCGGTTTTGGCGAAACAATTACAGGGGTTATCCCTTGAAGTGGCAGGATTAAAAGCAACAGTGCTGCAGCAGCAATCCTTGGGTTCCACCGTTGCTACGGGAAACCAAGGTACTCCTGAGCCAAAAGTGGCTTTACCTGATAGGTTCTCTGGAGTGAGGGACCAATTTGTAACCTTCAGAGAAGCTTGCAAATTGTTCTTCAGGTTACGCCCTAGATCCTCCGGCGGTGAGGAACAACGGGTGGGCATTGTAATTTCTCTCCTGCAAGGAGATCCGCAGGCTTGGGCTTTCTCCCTACCATCAGACTCTCTGGCCTTACGATCAGTGGAGGAGTTTTTTGAAGCCCTGGGTCTCGTATATGATGACCCGGACAGGGTCTCACTGGCTGAGTCTAAGCTACGTAGACTTCGGCAAGAGAACCGGTCTGCTGAACTATATTGTTCCGAATTCCGTAGGTGGGCTACTGATACGTTATGGAACGACTCGGCCCTTAGGAGTCAGTTCTGCCAGGGGTTGTCTGAAAAATTAAAAGACGCGCTGGCGGTATACGAGGTCCCTGGGTCTCTTGAGGCTGCTATGTCTCTGTCCATAAGAATAGACAGACGACTCAGGGAGAGACTATTAAATTTTACGGAGGCCTCTATAGGGCAGGGATCGGTCTGTTATGGTCCAGTCGAACCAATGCAAATAGGGGGCGCCACTAGACGGGTGAATCCTCCTAAGTTCCGCCGTAGGTCAGAGGTTTGTTTTCGTTGTGGGGGGAGGGGTCATTTTGTAAAGGTTTGTCCCTCAGAACCCAAGAGACCACAAACTAAGGAGCCGCCGGAAAACTAGAGTCCCCAGATTGTGCGGAGGAGAACAGTCTGGGCGTATTCGTTTCCTCCATACGCATGTCTCAGTTTTTGTTGTCCGCTACCGTTGAGGCGGGCAATAAGACTGAGATCTGTTCCGTCTTTTTGGACAGTGGGGCGGGGGTCAACTTGGTGGATTCGCGGTTTGCTCAGGCTCTGGGTTTTACTCCAGAACCGGTACGCAGAACTATTCCTGTGTTTGCCATCGACTCCTCCCCTCTTACTCAGAGAGAGTTAACTCAGATCATCCATAATATCCATCTGCAGGTAGGTGACCTCCATAAAGAGCATATCTCTTGTTATGTCCTGGACGGTCTTCCGGCTCCTATGGTATTGGGGCTTCCCTGGCTGGTGACTCACAATCCAGTTGTGGATTGGCAGGCCGGGGAGATTGTGGAGTGGAGTGAACATTGTAAGGACAACTGCTTGAGTAGTAGGTGCTCTACACTCTCTGTAACATCTTTACCTGCCTTTCTGTCAGATTTTATGGATGTGTTCTCTGAGAAGGGTTGTCAGGGGTTACCACCTCATCGTCCATATGATTGCCCGATTAATCTATTACCTGGGGCAAAACTACCTAAAACCCGGTTATACAATCTTTCCGGCCCGGAGAGGAAGGCTATGAAAGATTATATTTCGTAGAGTTTGGCTAAGGGACACATCAGACCCTCTTCTTCACCTGTGGCTGCAGGGTTCTTTTTCGTTAAAAAGAAAGATGGGGGCCTACGTCCTTGCCTGGATTTCCGGGAATTAAACCGGATAACTATCCGAGATCCCTATCCTCTTCCTCTCATTCCCGACCTCTTTAATCAGGTTGCTGGTGCTAAATGGTTCTCCAAAATGGATCTCAGAGGAGCCTATAACCTGGTTCGCATCAAAGAGGGGGATGAGTGGAAGACGGCTTTTAATACTCCGGAAGGGCATTATGAAAATCTGGTCATGCCATTTGGCCTTACTAATGCGCCTGCTGTATTCCAACATTTTGTCAACGATATTTTTAGTCACCTTATCGGGAGATTTGTTGTGATATATCTTGATGACATCCTGGTCTATTCCCCGGATCTGGATACACATAAGATCCATGTGAGACAAGTGCTGCAGATATTAAGGGCCAACAAATTGTTTGCTAAGTTAGAAAAATGTGTGTTCGCCGTAAAAGAACTGCCATTTCTGGGGTATGTGTTGTCAGATTCAGGTTTCCGCATGGATCCAGAGAAAGTCTGGGCGATTATAGACTGGGATCTGCCTGAGAACCTGAAGGCATTGCAACGCTTCCTGGGGTTTGCCAATTTTTATAGAAAGTTTATAAAGAACTATTCCTTGGTGGTCAAACCACTGACGGACATGACCCGAAAGGGATCCGATTTTTCCAAATGGTCACATGCAGCCAAAACTGCCTTTGCATCTCTGAAGGAGAGATTCACCTCGGCCCTTATTCTCATACAGCCAGATGTCTCGCTTCCTTTTATTGTAGAGGTTGACGCATCAGAGGTGGGGGTGGGAGCGGTACTATCTCAGGGCCCGTCCCCTGGTGAATGGCGTCCGTGTGCTTTCTTTTCGAAGAAATTGTCTACTGCAGAAAGGAACTATGATATTGGCAACAGGGAACTTTTGGCTATTAAGTTGGCTTTTGAGGAGTGGCGTCATTTTTTGGAGGGGGCGGTTCATCCCGTCACGGTGATTACTGATCACAAAAACTTATTATATCTGGAGTCTGCTAAATGTCTCACCCCTAGACAGGCTCGGTGGTCGTTATTTTTTACTAGGTTTAATTTTGTAATAACCTATCGCCCGGGGGCAAAAAATACTAAGGCGGATGCATTGTCTCGAAGTTTTCCTGGAGGGGGTGATGTTGAGGTACCAGAGCCCATTTTGCAAAAGGGGGTGGTGGTCTCTGCATTACACTCAGGTTTGGAGGGGAGGGTGTTGGAAGCTCAGGGGGACGCCCCGGCCTCCTGCCCCTCGGGTAAACTGTTTGTGCCAGAAAATTTACGACTGGAGATACTAAAAGAACACCATAACTCCACACTGGCAGGACACCCAGGTAGTAGGGCAACCTCTGAATTAGTGTCTCGTCGGTTCTGGTGGCCTAAATGGCGCCAGGAGGTGTTGAATTTTGTGTCTGCATGTGCTACCTGTGCTCGTTCTAAGGTAGATCATACTCGTCCGGCAGGGCGTCTTTTACCTCTGGCCATCCCCAACAGGCCTTGGACGCACCTGTCAATGGATTTCATTACGGATCTACCAGTATCAGCGGGGAAGACTGTTATTCTTGTAGTTGTTGACAGATTCAGCAAAATGGTGCACTTTATTGCGCTTGCCGCATTGCCTAATGCTAACACACTGGCTCAGGTTTTTATTGACCACATCGTGAAGCTTCACGGGGTCCCTTCCGATATTGTTTCGGATCGTGGTACCCAATTCGTTTCTAAATTTTGGAAAGCTTTTTGTTCTCGTTTAGGGGTTCATCTGTCGTTTTCTTCATCTTTCCATCCACAGTCCAACGGTCAGACTGAACGTACCAATCAAAACCTAGAGACATATTTGAGATGCTTTGTTTCCGAAAATCAGGAGGAATGGTCATCTTATTTACCGTTAGCCGAGTTTGCCATTAATAATCGTCGTCAAGAATCCACCGATAAGTCACCATTTTTTGGTGCGTATGGTTTCCATCCTCAGTTTTGTACGTTTAGTGAGGGGGGGCCGTCTGGGATTCCCGAGGAGGAACGATTTGCGTCTTCACTTTCTTCAGTCTGGCAGAGTGTGCAAGAAAGTTTGAAGAGAATTGGTGGTAGATACAAACGTGCGGCTGATAGGAAGCGCTCTGAAGGTCCGGACCTTGGGGTGAATGACTTGGTGTGGTTGTCTACCAGAAATATCAAGTTGAAGGTTCCCTTGTGGAAATTAGGTCCGAGATTTATTGGTCCTTATAGGGTAATTAAGATCATTAACCCGGTGGCTTTTCGTCTGGAGCTACCTCAGACTCTAAGGATCCATAATGTCTTCCACAGATCTCTGCTTAAGAGATATGTAGAACCTCCTGAACCATTGCCACTACCGCCTCCACCGGTGGTTGTTGATGGCAGTCTTGAGTTTCAGGTAGAAAAGATTGTTGATTCACGATATGTTCGCCGCTCTCTTCAGTACCTGGTGCACTGGAAAGGTTATGGTTCCGAAGAGAGAATGTGGGTTCCAGCATCAGAGATAAAAGCGGACAGACTCATTCGGGCTTTTCATAGCTCCCATCCGGAGAGGCCTGGTCTTGAGGGTCCAGGGGCCCCTCGTAGAAAGGGGGGTACTGTCACGACTGTGACTGATCCAGACAGGTCTGGGAGGAGAAGGTCGCAGCGACTTGCTACTCGCGATAGCTTGTGAGTTTGCTCCGTGGTTCAGGGTATGTCATCTAGGTTTTGCCTTGTGAACCTTTTTGTCCTGACTGGGAGTTTGTAGGCATCCTCCTCAGGTGAGTCCTGTCTGCCACTCCCAGCTACTATATTAGTTTCATTTTCACTTGCAGTCATTGCCAGATATAGTCCTTACTTCCAGTGCTACTCTGACCTTGGAAGGAGATCGTTTGATGGTGTTGCTGTGGAGCTCTTGTCCGGCGTGGACTGTCGTGTTTGGGATCGCCTTCTCTGCTCATGACTGGATAAGTCTATCTCTGCTGTTGTTTGTTTGTTGCTGTCTTCCCCTGTTGTTTTCCTAGACGTGAGTGATGGTGACTAGCGCTCCCATCGGCCTTTCCCCAGTCCAGTCTTCTTAGGACGACTGAGGGTTTAGGCATCCTGCTCGCCGCACGGGTTCACACCCCGTCTAGGGTATCAGGGCAGACAGGTGCCAGCTTAGGGTTAGTCAGGGGTGGCCATTCTATTTCCCATCCGTAGATAAGGGTCCCCCTTCCCCTCCATCTGGTGCGACACGACTGCAGCTGGGATAGCGGTCGTGACAGATATTTACATACCAGAGTTAGTAAAACAATGCCCACTGCGCAGATGCCAAGTCTTATTTCTTTTATTATTTTCCTATTTCAGCCAATGTAACAATGCCACATGCCTCAGGGGGGGATGCCTCTCTGATGCCTATATAAACTGCTGTACTTCCTGTAATAAACAAGAATTTGCTTTGACCCCAGTGTGTGTCACTATATAGGGGCATTTTATAATGGCACATTATGGAGGCACTATGGGGACATTAGCTCACCTGGGGGCATTACCAGGGGGTATTTTTTGCACTGTCACATTATAAGGAGAATTATTTCTACTGGGGGGGCATTATGGTGGGCTTCATTACTCCCCCATGGTATGACCCCCTAGTAGCAGCACCAGCCTCTCCCTGCTCTGCTGTCCCTCTGCCCCTTCTCCAAATCCTTATTATGAAATCTTTCTCATTAGGATAAAATACAACATCAGCTCCGCCGAGCCCCCGGCCAAAGTGTGGAAGTGGCGTCCGAGATCCCCAAGGGCCAAGCCAAGTAATTGTAAGTTTTCATGTGGAGTATGTTTATGTTATACACATATAGCCTACACTGTGCCCCACAATATACAGTATACCTCTACACTGTGCCCCACAATATACAGTATACCTCTACACTGTGCCCCACAATATACAGTATATGCCTACACTGTGCCCCACAATATACAGTATACCTCTACACTGTGCCCCACAATATACAGTATACCTCTACACTGTGCCACACAATATACAGTATACCTCTACACTGTGCCACACAATATACAGTATACCTCTACACTGTGCCACACAATATACAGTATACCTCTACACTGTGCCACACAATATACAGTATACCTCTACACTGTGCCACACAATATACAGTATACCTCTACACTGTGCCCCACAATATACAGTATACCTCTACACTGTGCCACACAATATACAGTATACCTCTACACTGTGCCACACAATATACAGTATACCTCTACACTGTGCCACACAATATACAGTATACCTCTACACTGTGCCCCACAATATACAGTATACCTCTACACTGTGCCCCACAATATACAGTATACTGCTACACTGTGCCACACAATATACAGTATACCTCTACACTGTGCCACACAATATACAGTATACCTCTACACTGTGCCCCACAATATACAGTATATCTCTACACTGTGCCACACAATATACAGTATACCTCTACACTGTGCCACACAATATACAGTATACCTCTACACTGTGCCACACAATATACAGTATACCGCTACACTGTGCCCCACAATATACAGTATACCGCTACACTGTGCCCCACAATATACAGTATACCTCTACACTGTGCCACACAATATACAGTATACCGCTACACTGTGCCCCACAATATACAGTATACCTCTACACTGTGCCCCACAATATACAGTATACCTCTACACTGTGCCCCACAATATACAGTATATCTCTACACTGTGCCCCACAATATACAGTATACCTCTACACTGTGCCACACAATATACAGTATACCTCTACACTGTGCCACACAATATACAGTATACCTCTACACTGTGCCCCACAATATACAGTATACGGCTACACTGTGCCGCACAATATACAGTATACCGCTACACTGTGCCACACAATATACAGTATACCTCTACACTGTGCCACACAATATACAGTATACCTCTACACTGTGCCACACAATATACAGTATACCTCTACACTGTGCCACACAATATACAGTATACCTCTACACTGTGCCACACAATATACAGTATACCTCTACACTGTGCCACATAATATACAGTATACCTCTACACTGAGCCACACAATATACAGTATACCTCTACACTGTGCCACACAATATACAGTATACCGCTACACTGTGCCACACAATATACAGTATACCTCTACACTGTGCCCCACAATATACAGTATACCTCTACACCATGGGTGTCAAACATGCGGAGGGGCTGGAGTCCGTAACTAGGGGCGGGGCCCGGTGCAGTCACTGTACTCTTACACCGGGCCCCGCCGCTCACCAAAGTATTTATAAACGTGAATCCTTATCCTGTTATTATGTTGAACTAACGCTGCGCTCTCCCATGTTCCCATGTTCCCCTGTATCCCCATAGCACTTACTTAAGCTTCAATAGCAGGCAGAGCGGACGGCAGCAGTAACGTCACTCACTGGCGCCTGCTCCGCCCACTTTATGAATGAAGCAGGCGGAGCAGGCGGAGCAGGCGGAGCAGACGCGCGACGTCAGTGAGTGACGTTACTGGTGCCGTCCGCTCTGCCTGCTATGGAAGCGTGTTCGTAAGTGCTGTGGGGATACAGGGGAACATGGGAGAGCGCAGCGTTAGTTCAACTTAATAACAGGATAAGGATTCACGTTTATAAATACTTCGGTGAGCAGAGGGCTGGTGTATTGGGGGACACTGTTATGAGGGGGATCTGTGGATGACATATAGCAGTGTCATACACAGATCCCCCCATAACAGTTCCATCCACAGATCCCCCACCTCATAACAATGCCATCCACAGATATCCCAAACCCATAACAGTTCCATCCACAGATCTCCCACCTCATAACAATGCCATCCACAGATCCCCCATAACAGCACCATCCACAGACCCCCACCCCATAACAATGCCATCCACAGATCCCACCACCCCATAACAATGCCATCCACAGATATCCCACCCCATAGCAGTACCATCCACAGATCCCCATAACAGTGCCATCCACAGATCCCCGATAACAGTGCCATCCACAGATCCCCCATAACAGTGCCATCCACAGATCCCCATAACAGTCCCATCCACAGATCCCCCATAACAGCACCATCCACAGATCCCCCATAACAGCGCCATCCACAGATCCCCCATAACAGTGCCATCCACAGATCCCCCATAACAGTGCCATCCACAGATCCCCCATAACAGCACCATCCACAGATCCCCCATAACAGTGCCATCCACAGATCCCCATAACAGTCCCATCCACAGATCCCCCATAACAACACCATCCACAGATCCCCCATAACAGCGCCATCCACAGATCCCCCATAACAGTGCCATCCACAGATCCCCCATAATAGTGCCATCCACAGATCCCCCATAACAGTGCCATCCACAGGTCCCCCATAACAGTGCCATCCACAGATCCCCCATAACAGTGCCATCCACAGATCCCCCCACCCCATAACAATGCCATCCACAGATATCCCACCCCATAGCAGTACCATCCACAGATCCCCATAACAGTGCCATCCACAGATCCCCCATAACAGTGCCATCCACAGATCCCCCATAACAGCGCCATCCACAGATCCCCATAACAGTCCCATCCACAGATCCCCCATAACAGCACCATCCACAGATCCCCCATAACAGCGCCATCCACAGATCCCCCATAACAGTGCCATCCACAGATCCCCCATAACAGTGACATCCACAGATCCCCCATAACAGTGCCATCCACAGGTCCCCCATAACAGTGCCATCCACAGATCCCCCATAACAGTGCCATCCACAGATCCCCCATAACAGCGCCATCCACAGATCCCCCATAACAGTGCCATCCACAGGTCCCCCATAACAGTGCCATCCACAGATCCCCTATAACAGTGCCATCCACAGATCCCCCACATGACAGTGCGTCATCCACAGATCCCCCATAATAGTGTCATGCACAGACCACCATTAATTCAAAGCCCACCAAAAGCACAACTTTTGGTTAAAAATATTTTTTTCTTATTTTCCTCCTCAAAAACCTAGGTGCGTCTTATAGTGAAGTTTAATATTTGTATATATATATAGGTCTCACTTGTGTTATTGGGCAACGGGATGTTGGGGGTCAGCAGTCATGAAACAACAATGTTGTTCTATGAAAATGTACGATTTTTTTATTTTTTTTGATGCGGCCCACATAAACTTAAATTTAGTTTTTTTCGCCCATGTTAGCCTTTGAGTTTGACATGCTTGCTCTACACTGTGCCCCACAATATACAGTATACCTCTACACTGTGCCCCACAATATACAGTATACCTCTACACTGTGCCCCACAATATACAGTATACCTCTACACTGTGCCCCACAATATACAGTATATCTCTACACTGTGCCCCACAATATACAGTATACCTCTACACTGTGCCACACAATATACAGTATACCTCTACACTGTGCCACACAATATACAGTATACCGCTACACTGTGCCACACAATTTACAGTATACCTCTACACTGTGCCACACAATATACAGTATACCTCTACACTGTGCCACACAATATACAGTATACCGCTACACTGTGCCCCACAATATACAGTATACCTCTACACTGTGCCACACAATATACAGTATACCTCTACACTGTGCCACACAATATACAGTATACCTCTACACTGTGCACACAATATACAGTATACCTCTACACTGTGCCACACAATATACAGTATACCTCTACACTGTGCCACACAATATACAGTATACCGCTACACTGTGCCACACAATATACAGTATACCTCTACACTGTGCCACACAATATACAGTATACCGCTACACCGTGCCCCACAATATACAGTATACCGCTACACTGTGCCCCACAATATATAGTATACCTCTACACTGTGCCACACAATATACAGTATACCTCTACACTGTGCCACACAATATACAGTATACCTCTACACTGTGCCACACAATATATAGTATACCTCTACACTGTGCCACACAATATACAGTATACCTCTACACTGTGCCACACAATATACAGTATACCTCTACACTGTGCCCCACAATATACAGTATACCTCTACACTGTGCCACACAATATACAGTATACCTCTACACTGTGCCACACAATATACAGTATACCTCTACACTGTGCCCCACAATATACAGTATACCTCTACACTGTGCCCCACAATATACAGTATACCTCTACACTGTGCCCCACAATATACAGTATACCGCTACACTGTGCCACACAATATACAGTATACCTCTACACTGTGCCCCACAATATACAGTATACCTCTACACTGTGCCCCACAATATACAGTATATCTCTACACTGTGCCACACAATATACAGTATACCTCTACACTGTGCCACACAATATACAGTATACCTCTACACTGTGCCACACAATATACAGTATACCGCTACACTGTGCCCCACAATATACAGTATACCGCTACACTGTGCCCCACAATATACAGTATACCTCTACACTGTGCCACACAATATACAGTATACCGCTACACTGTGCCCCACAATATACAGTATACCTCTACACTGTGCCCCACAATATACAGTATACCTCTACACTGTGCCCCACAATATACAGTATATCTCTACACTGTGCCCCACAATATACAGTATACCTCTACACTGTGCCACACAATATACAGTATACCTCTACACTGTGCCACACAATATACAGTATACCTCTACACTGTGCCCCACAATATACAGTATACCGCTACACTGTGCCGCACAATATACAGTATACCGCTACACTGTGCCACACAATATACAGTATACCTCTACACTGAGCCACACAATATACAGTATACCTCTACACTGTGCCACACAATATACAGTATACCGCTACACTGTGCCACACAATATACAGTATACCTCTACACTGTGCCCCACAATATACAGTATACCTCTACACCATGGGTGTCAAACATGCGGAGGGGCTGGAGTCCGTAACTAGGGGCGGGGCCCGGTGCAGTCACTGTACTCTTCCACCGGGCCCCGCCGCTCACCAAAGTATTTATAAACGTGAATCCTTATCCTGTTATTATGTTGAACTAACGCTGCGCTCTCCCATGTTCCCATGTTCCCCTGTATCCCCACAGCACTTACTTAAGCTTCAATAGCAGGCAGAGCGGACGGCAGCAGTAACGTCACTCACTGGCGCCTGCTCCGCCCACTTTATGAATGAAGCAGGCGGAGCAGACGCGCGACGTCAGTGAGTGACGTTACTGGTGCCGTCCGCTCTGCCTGCTATGGAAGCGTGTTCGTAAGTGCTGTGGGGATACAGGGGAACATGGGAGAGCGCAGCGTTAGTTCAACTTAATAACAGGATAAGGATTCACGTTTATAAATACTTCGGTGAGCAGAGGGCCGGTGTATTGGGGGAAACTGTTATGAGGGGGATCTGTGGATGACATATAGCAGTGTCATACACAGATCCCCCCATAACAGTTCCATCCACAGATCCCCCACCTCATAACAATTCCATCCACAGATATCCCACCCCATAACAGTTCCATCCACAGATCTCCCACCTCATAACAATGCCATCCACAGATCCCCCATAACAGCACCATCCACAGACCCCCACCCCATAACAATGCCATCCACAGATATCCCACCCCATAGCAGTACCATCCACAGATCCCCATAACAGTGCCATCCACAGATCCCCGATAACAGTGCCATCCACAGATCCCCCATAACAGTGCCATCCACAGATCCCCATAACAGTCCCATCCACAGATCCCCCATAACAGCACCATCCACAGATCCCCCATAACAGCGCCATCCACAGATCCCCCATAACAGTGCCATCCACAGATCCCCCATAACAGTGCCATCCACAGATCCCCCATAACAGCACCATCCACAGATCCCCCATAACAGTGCCATCCACAGATCCCCACAACAGTCCCATCCACAGATCCCCCATAACAACACCATCCACAGATCCCCCATAACAGCGCCATCCACAGATCCCCCATAACAGTGCCATCCACAGATCCCCCATAACAGTGCCATCCACAGATCCCCCATAACAGTGCCATCCACAGGTCCCCCATAACAGTGCCATCCACAGATCCCCCATAACAGTGCCATCCACAGATCCCCCCACCCCATAACAATGCCATCCACAGATATCCCACCCCATAGCAGTACCATCCACAGATCCCCATAACAGTGCCATCCACAGATCCCCCATAACAGTGCCATCCACAGATCCCCCATAACAGCGCCATCCACAGATCCCCATAACAGTCCCATCCACAGATCCCCCATGACAGCACCATCCACAGATCCCCCATAACAGCGCCATCCACAGATCCCCCATAACAGTGCCATCCACAGATCCCCCATAACAGTGACATCCACAGATCCCCCATAACAGTGCCATCCACAGGTCCCCCATAACAGTGCCATCCACAGATCCCCCATAACAGTGCCATCCACAGATCCCCCATAACAGCGCCATCCACAGATCTCCCATAACAGTGCCATCCACAGGTCCCCCATAACAGTGCCATCCACAGATCCCCTATAACAGTGCCATCCACAGATCCCCCACATGACAGTGCGTCATCCACAGATCCCCCATAATAGTGTCATGCACAGACCACCATTAATTCAAAGCCCACCAAAAGCACAACTTTTGGTTAAAAATATTTTTTTCTTATTTTCCTCCTCAAAAACCTAGGTGCGTCTTATAGTGAAGTTTAATATTTGTATATATATATAGGTCTCACTTGTGTTATTGGGCAACGGGATGTTGGGGGTCAGCAGTCATGAAACAACAATGTTGTTCTATGAAAATGTACGATTTTTTTTTTTTTTTTTGATGCGGCCCACTTAAACTTAAATTTTGTTTTTTTGGCCCATGTTAGCCTTTGAGTTTGACATGCTTGCTCTACACTGTGCCCCACAATATACAGTATACCTCTACACTGTGCCCCACAATATACAGTATACCTCTACACCGTGCCCCACAATATACAGTATACCGCTACACTGTGCCCCACAATATACAGTATACCTCTACACTGTGCCCCACAATATACAGTATACCTCTTCACTGTGCCACACAATATACAGTATACCTCTACACCGTGCCCCACAATATACAGTATACCTCTACACTGTGCCCCACAATATACAGTATACCGCTACACTGTGCCCCACAATATACAGTATACCGCTACACTGTGTAGTTTGTTTTATAAGCACCATTGCTTTGTGGCGGTGGACAGAAAATAATCTGGAAGTGCCCCTCCAGAGACCACTTGTTCCAAAGATATACCATACACATGTAGAGGCATTAATGATTCTATTTTCATATAGTGCAGTACTACTAGTTGCCTTCTCTTGACATGTGTATATTAATCATTGACATTAAAATATAGCTTTTATTACTAACTGCTTAAAATGATAATGAACTACCTAACCTAATGTTAAAACTATCTAATATGGCCTCTGATATACCGTTTGTTCTATTAGCTGTGCTATTATAGTAGTGGCCTGGTGGCGGCGCGCTTGCTCCAGTTACCACTCGATGATGCTATGCGGAATCTATATTTCGAACTGTCAGAGGTCTATTGTAGCCTAAAAACTTATACACTGCCCCCCGACATGTTTCGCCATGTACATGGCGTCTTCAGGGGCACGGGCAGACTGCCCGTGCCCCTGAAGACGCCATGTACATGGCGAAACATGTCGGGGGGCAGTGTATAAGTTTTTAGGCTACAATAGACCTCTGACAGTTCGAAATATAGATTCCGCATAGCATCATCGAGTGGTAACTGGAGCAAGCGCGCCGCCACCAGGCCACTACTATAATAGCACAGCTAATAGAACAAACGGTATATCAGAGGCCATATTAGATAGTTTTAACATTAGGTTAGGTAGTTCATTATCATTTTAAGCAGTTAGTAATAAAAGCTATATTTTAATGTCAATGATTAATATACACATGTCAAGAGAAGGCAACTAGTAGTACTGCACTATATGAAAATAGAACCTCCAGAGACCAGGCTCTGGATCCGCCACTAGATCCCATCCAGGAGAAGGAGTACAGCTGCCAGGATCGCTGATGAGAGCTGAAGAGCAAAGCAACGGACTCTATGGTACCGCACGTGTGTTGGATCAGCCTTTGTTCAGTTCGCAGTCAGCAGCTGAGGAAGAGCAAACCCGGGCCAGTAAGACAGCTCGTGCACGCACCTCAATATAAGATTGGCGCCTAAATACTAGAGACTGAGATCAAACCTGCCGGTAGTTAGTTGGTTAGTGTTGCTAAGTGGCAGGCTACCAACAATTGTTGATTGTTTATCACAAGTACTTATCAATTAAAGTTTTGGTTCGCTCCGGAGAACAGAGAGGACTTTACCATAACCTCCAGTTACCCCAGCGTGTTTATCGGGAGTGATATATATATTAGGCACGTGCCACATCACAGTTTGGGAAAAGGGAGGGGATAGTATTGTATAGTCTGGTAAGATTGTAAGCTGCTGTTTCACACACACACGATTGTTCCTGTTCTTCAGGGTAATAACAGGTATGGCGTTTTCCGGCTGTGCGACACAGGGGTCTCAGCTTCCGGGCTGAGTGTATGTAATCTGATTTTATGTTCACTGCAGTTGGGAGTGTGTTTGATATCCCGTAATAGTAAAACAAGGTCTGTTTGTGTGGCGCCAAGGGGGTTAAACGACGGCGGCATGGACTGGGGAGACGGAGACAAAGGGTTAAGGGGCTTGCAGTTAGCAGCGAGGCTAGATGGGCCATTATTATAGGGGTGTCTCTCCCCTGTATGGGTGGGTGGATTGCCACAGGTTAGGGTTGTTTAGCTCACCCCCCCCTCCAGTGATTGGTTAAGCAAAGTGGTACGCACTGCAGGGTTAAATTGGGGAGGCGACAGGGCTCTGCCTCTTCCTCTACGGCTCCAGCTGGCAGCTCAGCAGCAGCAGGTATGGCCACAGAGGAGCAGCTATTGGCAGCACTTGCTGCCCACTTGAGAAGCGAGGGCCCGGCTTTTCTTGCCCGCATGCTTGCGGGCTTACAAGCGCCCCAGCCGCCTAACCCTCCGCCCGTTGCTGAGACATTATTACCGGAGCGGCCGGGTGGCAGGCGGCCTCACCGAAACACCCGCCCACCCTCTCGTCTCAGTCCCTCCCTTGCCTCTGTACCTCGCCGCACCAGGAGTCGGCGGCAGCAGCAGCGTGTGGTTCCTCCAGCAGCCAGGGTTAGGAGCGCTCCTGCGATCCGGCCGACTCACGTTCAGGCCACGCCCATCACTCACCAGCTTCCGGCGCTACGGGACCAACTGCAGTTCCCGCCGGCAGAGCTTCAGCCCCTCCTCCCTGCCCCCTCTGCACAGTTCACCATGGGAAACAGGCACAGCGAGCGCTCCTCTGCTGAGGAGAATCGACATATTGAGCTGGCACCTGTCCCCATGGCTGTAGCCCAGCCTGGGGAAGCTGTTGAAAATAATGCTGTTGCTGTATCACCGCAAGAGCCGCAGCTCATGTCACAGAGCGTACCCCTTTCAAGCCCTCCTATCCAGCTGCTGGCTAGTGGGGTTCTTACTCCCCAGCTGCCATCGCAGCCTAACCCCCCTTTGCTCCCACCAATATCAACGGCCAGTGTACAAATGGCCATACTGGCTACCGCTCCGGTACAAGTGGCGGCCCCACGCCATCCTTCTCAACGAAGATCACCTGCAGATTCCCACGACCGCCGAGAAAGGCGCAGGTCGGGTTCTCACCGATGCCGCCGCTCCCGTTATACTTCCAGAGCCCATAGCCGTAGTAGCCGTTCGACACGGTATAGATCGGCAAGATGAAGGTCGCCTTCGTTTTCAGAGTTGAGCTCCTGCGGATCGGATTCCGGCAGGTCACATTCTCGGAGTAGGCGGGCCCCCAGACGTCAGTCAAGAAGGCCTTCCCGCGGGGCGGAGTCCGCCAGCGCGGTTCCAACAACGGTTCCTCAGGCGAGTTTGGTCAATACTCCACTTCAGAATACAGCTGCTATAACTCAGCCCGCCACGGAGGCTTCTTTGTCTAGAAACAAACCCGGTCCCAGTGATTGTAAGGACTCCATATTTTGCGGCTTAACGCCGTTGGGAGCTCACCTAGATGAAGATACGAGAAATAAAATTTGGGCTAACCAGTATATTGACATATGGTCGCTCATTTCTGTGGACCAGCATACGGTGGATAAGGAGAGACGCCCCAATGCTGAGCGATTTATTGATCGTAAGCCGAAGGTTGCGCGTACCATAGGTAATTGGATTCAAGCATTTGCGGTGCTAGGTTACACTATGGCGCAGCGGCGGCCTGAACTCTCGGCGGACCTTTTCGTCTACATGGACTCTATCTATAGTGCGTTTAAGGCGCATGGCGGTTCCGCATGGTGGCGGTATGACGAAGAGTTCCGTCGACGGTTAGCCTTACAGCCTGAGATAGGATGGGGGGTTAAAGCAGCGGACTTATGGCTCCGGCTTATGATGTCACAGAGACCGCAACCCTTTCCTTCCGCGGCCACTGCTCCGTCAGCAAATGCGTTCGGCGCAGTGGCCGTGCGCAGGCCAGGGGCCTGCTGGTTATATAACGAAGGGCATTGCAAATTTTTCGCCCTCTGTAAGTACAGGCATGAGTGTCATGTCTGTGGAGGAGCACATGCTGCGATCCGATGCCAGCGCCAGCTTCCAGCACATAAGGCCCACGCCGCTGCCGGAGGGAAAGACCCCGGTGAACGTTCACGCGATGTCCCAATGGCTAAATCAGTACCCCAATGAGCGTGCTGCTGCCCAGCTGCGCGATGGTTTCACGTATGGTTTTTTCATTCCGTTTTATTTCTCTTCACTACCCACAATGTCTGATAATTTGAAGTCCGCAAAGGAGAAGCCGGAACAATTAAGAAGCAAAGTAGGTAAAGAGGTCTCTTTAGGGCGCATACTGGGGCCATTTATGTCCCCCCCGTTTAAAAACATACGTATTTCCCCTTTAGGCCTGATACCGAAAAAAGAGCCAGGTTCATACAGATTGATACACCATTTGTCCTTTCCAAAGGGCGCGTCTGTGAACGACGGTATTTCCAAGGAGGAATCTTCGGTGTCGTATGTGTCATTTGATAGGGCAGTAGCTTTGGTTAGCCGCGCCGGAAAGGGCGCAGTGCTGGCTAAGTCTGACATTGAAGCAGCTTTTCGCTTGCTCCCTGTACACCCTGATTGTTACCACCTATTAGGTTGTATGGTGGATGGCGCCTATTACTATGACACATGCCTACCGATGGGTTGCTCTATCTCATGTCATTATTTTGAATTGTTCAGTACCTTTTTGGAATGGGTCATCCGTTTTGAAACGGCCTCCCAGGATATTATCCATTATTTAGATGATTTTCTATTTGTCTCTCCTGGCAATTCAAAACAATGTCAATTCCTTTTGGATACGTTCTGTTTTTTCATGGCTCGTTTTGGTGTTCCCCTATCAGAGGATAAAACGGTCGGTCCGGCAACAATCAGAATAGCAACGGAGCGAGGCGCAGACATAGTGGAGTGCGTCTTGACTTGGGGGGAAGACCGCAGGCTAGGAGAGGGTTAATGGTTGGAAGTGTGTTGGGGGTTAGGTTCAGGTGAACGGGGAGGAGTAGCAATTTCCCGGGCTGTATATAGGTTATGGGTGGAGCTAGTGAGGCAGTTGCCAGTGTAAGCTAGAGTGTTTTAGGGTCAAGATGTCGTCTCTGGAGGAGTTATTGGAAGCGGTCCGTGCTGCGGTTCAGGTACATGGAGCGGAGCGCTTGCAGCAGACCATACAGGCTGCTTTGATCCCCCCGTCTACGGCGGCCTTGCCGGCGCGTCCACACAGGACCAGGAGGTCGGTTCCCCCAGAGCGCCTGAGTCCAGAGGCTACACCTCGGGTGCGTCGTCGCCTTAGAAGCCCCCCTATGGCCCCTCCGCTGCAGTCTGCGGTGCCTGTGCCCGGTTTGGCGCCCAGACGCAGCGGGAGGAGTGTGTCGGCGCGAAGCAGGTCAGCGGGTGAGGGACGGGATGTCCCCGGCCCGGTCTCCCCGGCGGTGAGAGGAAGAGAGCGCAGACAGGCGGGTGTCTCTTCACAGGTGCGGCGTTGTGAGGAGCGAACCATGGCGGCCTTACCGTCGGAGAGGAGGAGCAGTACGGTCGGGCGGTCCGGCGGCCTGGGCCTTCCATCAGTCGGGGAGGAGAGGTCTTCTGCGCCGCGGCCGGTGGCTTCCGGTCGGCGGCAGGCAAGCGCCGGGTCCAGTGAGCAGGAAGGAGCTGGTAGGAGTGAGTGTGCGTCGCGCCCCCTGGCGGTGGGTCGGCGACATTGCGGCATGGCAGGGACTGTGGCTGTTGCTTCGTCTCCTGGCATTTTGTCGCTGGATGCGGCTCACAGCCCTCCTGCTGTGGGGCCCGAAATTTCGATGGGTGACAGAGGAGAAAATATGCGGCCTGGTGATGAGGCCTGTGCTGCAGTCGATTTAGCGGATGACGGTCACCTGCATTCGCAGGGTGACGGGGGGATGTCACCATTGGAAGAAGGAGAAGTCGGCCCAAACGAAGAATTGGCGGCAGGCGCTTTGGACTTTCCGCTGGATGTTGACGCCGTGCCGTGCAGGATGGATGCGCTACTGAGGACACCTGGGAGGAGTTCTGCGGCTGCCGGAGGTGCTATCCGGGGACGGCCAGGTGAGAGATCTACGGGTCAGACTATTGTTGGGGGAGGTGGGGTTGCTGTGTCTCATAATGCGGGGGGTTCTGATGTTTTGGTGCGGGAGGTGTTGTCAGGCATGATGTCATTGTTGTCACGGCTGGGTACGGGATCTGTTGCGTCCCCGGTGCCAGTCTGGGCTCCGGCGCAAGCGGGTTCGTTGGAACAGGGGCCGGTGCGGGGTTTAATGGGGACAGTGGAAGACGGTGTGGCGGTTGGTACCCAGGGATCTGGGGCGGTTGCGGGTGTTAGGAGTGACATGGGTGATGGCGTGCGGTTGGCGGATGCAGCGAAAGGGGAGATCTATGTGTGTTTTGAGGGGCCGCTGGGGGCTCACTTGAAGCAGGAGATGAAGGATAAGATATGGAAGGATGAATACGTTGAAATTTTTTCGTTGCTTCCATTGGAAAAATTTAACTTAGATAGGGGAAAGCCGGACGAGAGTAAGAAAGAGGAGGAAGAGAGGAGGCGGTACAGGCTTATCCCGCGTACTTTTCAAAATTGGCTTCAAGCCTTTGCAATTTTGGCTAGCGTAGTTGGGGAAAAGGCGCCTGAGCACTGCTCCGCGCTCTTTTGCTATATGGATGCTATTGGTGAGGCGCATCGGACGTATGGGGGTGTTGCGTGGCTTAGGTATGACGAGCAGTTCCGGCAGCGGAAGGCGGTCAGGCCTAGCATTCGTTGGGACCATAAGGACATTGGTCTGTGGATGCGGTTGATGGCGGCACCTAGGATGGGCCCTCAGCCCTTTCGTGGAACGGCCGGGGGCACCTCGGCCTCTGAGTCGCATGGGGGTAATAGAAAGGGGTGTTGCTGGCAGTACAACGAAGGGCATTGCAGGTTCTTGTCTGATTGCCGGTACAAGCATGAGTGCTCCGGTTGTGGCGGCTCCCATAGTTTGTCGCGGTGTTTCAAGCGCGGCAAAGGTAAGGGACCCGAGGTTGTGCAGAAGAGGGGTGACGCCGGTGAGGGTGGAAGAGATGGAGCCCTATTTAAAGAAGTATCCAGATAAGGAGGTAGCGCAGCTGTTGTTGGCAGGGTTTACGAAGGGTTTTGTCATTCCGTGCGGATTGGTTGGGCCGCAACGGGCACCCCGGAATTTGTCATCGGCTCTTCGCCATCCGGCAGTTGTGAGAAATAAGATTGATGGTGAGGTTTCTGCCGGAAGGGTGGTGGGTCCTTTTTCTGTGTGTCCGTTGCCGGATTTGTGGGTTTCCCCTTTGGGCTTAGTCCCTAAGAAGGAGCCTAATAAATTTCGGCTTATTCATCACTTGTCCTATCCGTTAGGTGGGTCAGTGAATGATGGTATAGCGGACGAGTTATGCTCCGTTTCGTACACGTCTTTTGACGAGGCGGTACGGTGGGTCCGGCGTTTTGGGCGAGGCGCCCTGCTTGCGAAAACGGACATTGAGGCCGCTTTTCGTTTGTTGCCTATTCATCCCGATAGCGTGCATTTACTTGGTTTTCAGTGGGATGGCAGTTATTATGTTGATTGTTGTTTGCCGATGGGTTGTGCGATTTCGTGTTCATTGTTTGAATCGTTTAGTTCTTTTCTGGAATGGGTGGTGAAACAGGAGGCAGGATGGAGTTCGGTTTTGCACTACCTGGATGATTTTTTGTTTTTGGGTCCGGCTGGGTCCAGAGTGTGTGCTGTTTTGTTACATACCATGGAAAGGGTGGCTGCGCGCTTCGGTATCCCGTTAGCTGCGGAAAAGACGGAAGGCCCTTCCACGGTTATGAGGTTTTTGGGCATCGAAATTGATAGTGTGGCTATGGAATGTCGCTTGCCTGACAACAAGGTGTCGGATTTGTTGGATGAGGTTGTGTACTTACGGAAGGCAAAGAAGGTTCAGCTTAAGCGGGTTCAATCGGTTCTGGGTAAATTGAACTTTGCGTGTCGCATATTGCCGATGGGGCGGGTTTTTTGTCGTCGTTTGGCGCTTGCGACTGCGGGGGTTACTTCCCCGTTTTACTACTTGCGTTTACCAGCAGCAGTGAAGGATGATTTGGCGGTGTGGGAGACGTTTCTGTCGGAGTACAATGGGCGGTCTATGTGGATGGAGGCAGTGATTAGTAATGTGGATTTGGAATTGTTCTCAGATGCATCAGGTTCGTGTGGATATGGTGTTTTCTGTAGAGGACAATGGAGTGCTGGGGCGTGGCCGGTTGAATGGAGGGAGGCGGGTTTTCTTACTAACTTGGCTCTGTTGGAGCTTTTTCCGATTGTTTTGGCTACTGAGTTGTGGGGGACCTGGCTCAGGAATCGGCGAGTTCGTTTCTACTGTGACAATATGGGTGTGGTGCAGGCGATCAATAGCCAAACGGCGAACTCGCCTCCGGTGTTGAATTTACTGAGGCATCTTGTATTGCGGGGTTTGCAGTTGAATGCATGTTTTGTTGCGGTTCATGTTCCTGGAGTTGATAACTCACTCGCCGATTCCCTTTCTCGTTTTCAGTGGGACCGTTTCCGCAGCTTGGCGCCGGGTGCCGAGTTACAGGGGTTGCCTTGCCCCCAGTGGCTCTGGAGCGTGGCCTTGGGGTATCGGCGGACTTGATTAGGCAGTCTCTTAGTAGAGGTACGTGGTCGGCCTATTCATCAGTGTGGGCGTTGTGGGAGGAGTTGATCGAGCAGGTAGGTGGGGGCAGTAGTTCATTAGAGGATTTTCAGACGTTATTGGTTTTTTGGGTGGGTCAGTCTTATGCTGCGGGTTTGTCATTCTCGGTTGCATCTAAGAGGGTAGCGGCTGTTGCCTTCTGGTTGCGCCTGCGGGGACTGGCTGACGTGTCTAAATGTTTTATGGTGCGGCAAGCTTTAAAGGGTTACCGTCGTAGTGCGTTACGGAAGGATAGTCGTAGGCCGGTTTCATTTGATGTGTTGCAGATGCTATGGAAGGTGGCTGAGTCTGTTTGTGTGTCGGCATATGAAGTATGTCTGTTTAGGGCGGCTTTTGCGTTAGCTTTTTTCGGGGCTTTTCGTATATCGGAATTGGTTGCAGCTAGTCGCATGGGTGATGGTGGTTTGTTGTGGGAGGATGTTTGGATTGTAGAGGGGGCTTTGAGATGTACGCTCCGCAAGTCTAAGACTGATCAGGATGGTAAGGGTGTGGTTTTGTGGCTTAGGCCGCTATTGGGGTCAGTTTTTTGTCCAGTGCATTGTGTGAAGGAATTTTTGGAGCTGCGTCCTGGCGGTCCGGGTGCGTTGCTGGTTCATAGGGATGGTTCGCGGTTGTCGCGTTTCCAATTTGTGGCTGTTTTCAGAAAATGTTTGGCTGCCGCGGGTCTTCCTGCAAAGGACTTTGCATCTCACTCATTCAGGATTGGGGCCGCGACTGAGGCTTCCAGGTGGGGCCTAGGGGAGAAGGTTATAAAGCGAATCGGGCGTTGGGAGTCCGATTGTTTTCGATCATATGTCAGGCCTCATCTGTTATAGTGTTACAAGGAGGAGTTGGGTTTGTGTCTGTTCTTTATTAAATTTGTTTTTTGCAGTGCTGTTTTTTTTTTGACTATGTTCGTTTTTTGCAGGGGCGGCGCCTTGCTTGGCATGGATTTTCGGGCATTCGTACGTCTACTGGGGGGCCTTGCGAGCGGATGTGCGGCGGAACGGTCGTCAATTGGGTTTTCCGATGGAGGATTTGCTGGTCAGGTGGATTGGTTTGAGGGGGCTCCTCTGGGGGCGTGTTTTGCCCGAAATCCATACCAATGTACTGTTAGATCGCCCGCCTGATATCTTAGTTCTTCATGCGGGTGGTAATGATTTGGGGGTTCGGCGGTCCCGTGATGTGATACGGGATATTAAGTTAGACGTTTTGCGTTTGATGTCAGATTTTCCGGAGTTGCTGGTGGTGTGGTCAGAGGTGGTGGCGAGGAGTAGTTGGCGGTTTGCCAGGTCGGTTGAGCGGCTCAATAAAGCGCGGGCCAAGTTGAATAAGGAGGTGGGACGCTTTGTTCGCAGACAGGGTGGTCTGGTGGTTCGACATCGGGAATTGGAGGCTGCATCGCCTCAATTCTTGAGATCCGATGGTGTGCATCTTAATGATATCGGGATTGATATGTGGGCGTTAGGTATTCAGGAGGGTCTGGAAACGGCCCTGAGGGTGTGGCGTGACGCCCACAGGTGAGGTGTCACCGGTGGTCTTCTTGTGGCTGATTGATATGGGATCCTGGGGGAGCAATACAATGGTTTTAAGAGATGCAGGACATGTTGGAGCCTGTATCTCATGTGGATGGTGATTGCCGAGGATGGGGCTCCTGTTTGGGCTGAAAGGCCTACAGGAGGAGATACATGGATACTTCAAGGATTTGGTGCCCTTGGGTCGGTGAGTGCGGCCAAGGGTAACCTTGAAGTACAAGGAGAGATGTTTAAGGAAGATACCGCTTGTTGGGTTGCCCTCCAGGATCCTTGTTACGGTACAGTGGCTCATAAGGTTGAAGGATGTGTTAAAATGCTTGTTGGTATTATTGTTATTATTATTATTGTGTGTGTATAATAAAGTTGGCCGTAATGGTCATTTTGCCAAAGCAAGAAGGTTTCTGTCTGGTTATTGGTAGGAAAAGGGGTTTGGTAAGGCTAGCCGGAGGAGAATTCTTCCATCCGAGTAAGTCAGAATAGCAACGGAGCGAGGCGCAGACATAGTGGAGTGCGTCTTGACTTGGGGGGAAGACCGCAGGCTAGGAGAGGGTTAATGGTTGGAAGTGTGTTGGGGGTTAGGTTCAGGTGAACGGGGAGGAGTAGCAATTTCCCGGGCTGTATATAGGTTATGGGTGGAGCTAGTGAGGCAGTTGCCAGTGTAAGCTAGAGTGTTTCCCGCCCTCCCGCCCTTGTTTGGGTAGAGAAGGGTATAATTAATGGAGGTGTGATGGTGGCTGATTGATATGGGATCCTGGGGGAGCAATACAATGGTTTTAAGAGATGCAGGACATGTTGGAGCCTGTATCTCATGTGGATGGTGATTGCCGAGGATGGGGCTCCTGTTTGGGCTGAAAGGCCTACAGGAGGAGATACATGGATACTTCAAGGATTTGGTGCCCTTGGGTCGGTGAGTGCGGCCAAGGGTAACCTTGAAGTACAAGGAGAGATGTTTAAGGAAGATACCGCTTGTTGGGTTGCCCTCCAGGATCCTTGTTACGGTACAGTGGCTCATAAGGTTGAAGGATGTGTTAAAATGCTTGTTGGTATTATTGTTATTATTATTATTGTGTGTGTATAATAAAGTTGGCCGTAATGGTCATTTTGCCAAAGCAAGAAGGTTTCTGTCTGGTTATTGGTAGGAAAAGGGGTTTGGTAAGGCTAGCCGGAGGAGAATTCTTCCATCCGAGTAAGTCATCACGTTTTTAGGTATTGAAATCGATACCAACCTGATGGTTTTTCGCCTGCCGGACGACAAATTACAGAAATTGACTGCTTTGATATTGGGATTCATGTCAGAAAAGTCTGTGACGCTAAGGCAAATGCAGGAGTTGCTGGGATTATTAGTATTCGCATGTCGCATTATGCCGATGGCGCGTGTTTTTTCCCGTAGATTATCCCTAGCCACGTGCGGGGTTAAAAAGCCGTCTCACCACATCCGGTTGTCCAAGCAGCTGAAATTGGATTTGCAGGTCTGGGTATCCTTTTTGTCCCAGTATAATGGCCACACATGTTATCAATCTGTTGAGATTTCATCTCCGGATTTGTCATTATTTACGGACGCTGCTGGGTCCACCGGTTTTGGTGCCATATTAGGCTTAGAGTGGTGCGCTGCTCCATGGCCTGACTCCTGGCGGACTCGGGGTCTCTGTGCCAACATCACTCTACTGGAATTATTCCCTATTATTGTGGCCGTCAACGTGTGGGCCCCCCTTTTTCGAAATAAGCGGGTCTGTTTTTATACAGATAACATGGCGGTAGTCTGCTGTATTAATTCATTGACCTCTTCCTCCCTGCCAGTTCTCTCGCTACTCTGCCACCTGGTCCTCCGTTGCTTGGAGCTTAATGTCTGGTTTCGAGCTCGGCATGTGCCAGGCGTCAACAATCCTATAGCTGACACTCTCTCTCGTTTTCGTTGGCAGGAATTCAGGTTACTGTTGCCGGGGGCAATCCAAGATGGGATCCCGTGCCCGACAACACTTTGGGAGTTGCCGATCAGCGAGTGATGAGTATGGTACAAGCATCTGTGGCACCAGCCACATGGTCAGCACATGGTAAGGCGTGGGCGGAATGGTGGGCGGTGGCGGAGGAGTTGCCAAATGTGATATTGCCGACTGCATGTTTACAGGTGACGGTGGCTTATATGTTGTCCCTAAAAGACAGAGGGGTGAGTGCCGTGGTTGCGCAGCGAAAATTGTGGGGAGTTTTGTTTTACCTTAAAATTCGAGGTTGGCCTGACGCGACGCAACATTTCTTGATTAGGCAAGCTATCAGGGGTTGGCGCAAAGAGCATGTCCGCCGCGAATGTCGCCGCCCGGTGTCAGTTGCCTTGTTAACAACCATTTGTCAATTGTTGCCTTCCATTTGTTTATCCCCTTACGAGGTGGTTTTGTTTAGGGCCGCTTTCTGCTTAGCCTTTTTGCAGCTCTCCGGATTGGGGAGCTGGTTTCTCCTTCGCTCACTCGTGCCGGTGGTCTTGCAGCCACGGACGTCTTCATCAGCGACTCGGCCTTAAGGGTCTTTATCAGGCGCTCCAAAACAGATGTTTTTGCGCGTGAGGCCTGGCTTCCATTGCGCAAAATCGGTGGCCCAGTTTGTCCTCATTTTGCTGTGTCGCAGTTCGTGGCTGCTCGACCGGAGGGGGATACCTTCCTGATACATGCCGACGGCTCTCCCCTTACCCGTTTTCAGTTTAGATCCATATTTCGCCAGTGCCTCCTTTATCTGCACTTACCTGTTTCTGAATTTGGCACACACTCGTTTAGAATTGGAGTTGCCACCGAGGCGGCTCGCGCTGGGTTGCCAGAGTCTGAGGTGCAGAGGATTGGCCGTTGGAAATCTGCTTGCTTTGCTTCCTATGTACGACCTCATTTATTAATCTGATTTTCTTTTAGATGCTGCCCAGATCACGGTTTGCTTCATCAGTCACTCATACATTTTTTGGGCTGGACAGAGAGCGGAGAGTCGCCCGGGCGGTCGATGCCTGGGGTTCCGGAATATCCAAGCACGCTGGCGGGGGGTCTGGGGCTTACGGTGGTCCCAGGTCCTTCCTGAAGTGGTCGAGTGTAGTCATCTAGTGCGAGCCCCGGTGATATTGGTCATACATGCTGGAGGCAATGACCTGTGTCTGCTTAAGATAGCGGAATTGATCACATTGATACGGGCTGACCTAGAGAGACTTCCCTCTTTCTTCCAGGAGGCGGTCATTGTATGGTCGGAAATTATTCCCAGGGTCACATGGCAGGGGGCCAGGGACGCCTCTGCCATAGAGAGGGCCTGACGCACGGTTAATAATTGCATTTCTCGTTTTATCCGCTCCAGAGCCGGTGTTGTGGTGCGCCATCGCCAGTTAGAAGGTGACAACGGGCGCTTGATGCGGCCCGATGGTGTCCATTTAAACGACATAGGGTTAGATATTTTCTTATCCGGTTTACAGGATGGTTTCGAGCAGGCCCAGTTCTTGTTGGGTGGGGGTCGGTGCGCCGTGTAGGAATACACGGGCCCCTCCGTGGAGGTCGGTGCTAAAAGCAAAATGGAGAAGAAGGCGGACTTGCCCACAGAGGGAGTCTGTGGGGCATACTGCTTCTGGAGACTCCAAAAAATTGTTGATGTTGGGTCAGTTATAAAATAAAAGGTCGTTAATAAGAAATGAGTAATAAAGCTGTGACCGACTCTCACCCAACAAAAGAAGGTTGTCATGTCTTTATTCCTAGCTGCTAAGGGTTTATGGGGTTCAGGTGTTTCATTCTCCTCAGTCTGTGTGGCGCCGAGGGGGTTAAACGACGGCGGCGTGGACTGGGGAGACGGAGACAAAGGGTTAAGGGGCTTGCAGTTAGCAGCGAGGCTAGATGGGCCATTATTATAGGGGTGTCTCTCCCCTGTATGGGTGGGTGGATTGCCACAGGTTAGGGTTGTTTAGCTCACCCCCCCCCCTTCCAGTGATTGGTTAAGCAAAGTGGTACGCACTGCAGGGTTAAATTGGGGAGGCGACAGGGCTCTGCCTCTTCCTCTACGGCTCCAGCAGGCAGCTCCCCACCCTCCCGCCCTGGTTTTGTGATTGGTTGTTACAGTTTGGTTTCAATTTTAGGTTACGATGTAAAGTCACAGCGGAGGTCGGTGCTAAAAGCAAAATGGAGAAGAAGGCGGACTTGCCCACAGAGGGAGTCTGTGGGGCATACTGCTTCTGGAGACTCCAAAAAAATTGTTGATGTTGGGTCAGTTATAAAATAAAAGGTTGTTAATAAGAAATGAGTAATAAAGCTGTGACCGACTCTCACCCAACAAAAGAAGGTTGTCATGTCTTTATTCCTAGCTGCTAAGGATTTATGGGGTTCAGGTGTTTCATTCTCCTCAGTCCTACAAGAGCTGGTGTCAGAGTCGTTTTCCTTGTTCGGAACTTCGCTGTATCCTGGGAGCCCTCCCCGGTACACGGCCTACGCTGGAATTACAGAGCTGTATAATGTGCAGCAAGGTGTAATAGGATTGTTCCTATTACCCAGGCTGTAACCTCCCCGAATGAACCCTGTTCTACAGAAATGCTGTGGAATGATTCCTCCCTGTCCTTTCCCTACACCTTGTATAATCTTTCCCTGAACTTTCCCTGTCCCTAGCGCCTGCTGACGTCTCTCCCTGCACTAAGTACACTGGAAAATGGCAGAATCCAAGATGGCTGAGGCTATTTATAAGGCTGTGACATCACAGGGCTGGCTGCAGATTGGCTGCATGCATTGCATTGTGGGTGATCCCGCCTTCCCAGAGTTCCTTGCTTCATGTTCTCACACGTGCAGCAGCCATGTTAGGAAAAAATTAGATTTGTTACCACTAATCGCGAGGAAATTTGGCTTCGGTGCGAATCAAATTTTTCCTGAAATTCGGAACGAATTCCACTTTGTCAGCTTCGATTCGCTCATCTCTAGTGGCTAACACCCAGGTGGAGCAGGCTGTGTCACGGGTGGCCTAGTGCAGCGAGCTCCAGAGGATCTGGAGAAGAGGACAGGAGTGGTAGTGGCCCTGATGATGATGTGTCACGGTGATGATGTGCCTGAAGTAGTGTGAGGAGGCCATTGTTTTAATGTTCATTTGGGTGCTCGGCAGGATATGTGTTGGAAATGAAATGACGAGCATGTGGTGTTAAGAGAGTCAGAGACCCAGCAAGGTTAAACTTAACAAGAGTCTCTCTTTACTGTGTGCAGGACTGAAGTTGTAGTACATTCAGCCGTAGTTTGTATACAATGCAAAGTCCTCCCAGATGTCCCAGCATGAGCTAAGCAGATGAATATGGCATTAGCCTCGGATTACTCTGGTTAAACCGTGGCTGTAGTGTCCAATATTCTGGGGTACTTAAGGTGTCTTAACTTGTTTGTCCTCTGCGGCAGCATGGTCTGGAATGCCTTAAGCTTGGTTAACTTGTTGTCTCTCTCTTGTTGTAGCCATGCAGATCCTCCTCCCTTAGTTCTTGCTTGCTTGCATCTTCTGGAGTTCATGGAGGACTATGGCTCCAGGGTGTCATATAGGAAAGCAGCACATGGAGACTGCTCCCTACCTTCTCCCTCTCTACAGTTACTCTGAATAGAATATTCTGGAACTAGGGGATGGATCCAGCCCACACCCTAAACACTAGAGAAGGCTGGGCCAGGATGATCAACCTGGCTCATGCTAGAAAAATTGTGTGCAACTGAGTATGTAGCACATAGCATTAACATCACAACATTATATACCAAACCAATGCTGTAGATACTCCCAGGTCTGGGATACTGCACTAGCAGTCATGAGGACCCATAGAGATGCTGGATAAAGTGACTGGTGTGACTCCCCAAGTAACACCAAGGTGGGGCAGGGGGTGGCCTCTCAGCGGCACTGTAGGACAGGTGAAAGCCATCAACCACTTTGGGCACACCCTGACATCATACAATATTTGACTCAATTTCACCAGTGCAGTCATGAAGTGATAATCCCTTGTTGCACAATCCTGTTGAAGTCAATGAGGTGGGAGATGATGTCACTTTGTTAATCACATCTGATGATGTCACATGTAAATGTAAGATATCAAAGAAGAAATGTTATCACCAAAAAGTATTAATCCTGAAAACGGCGTCCATTATAATCTCTAGAGATGGACAGACAGGCAATGAACAATCTTAAAGGGCTGTGACATTATGGCCCTATTTGTACTTGCTAAAGTCTATGTCAGTAGAGTCTATGACTGGCAATAGTTTATCGGCAATAGATTAGATTAGAGATGAGCAAATTTCATATTTGAAATTCGTTCACACTTCGTTTGGTGGTAAAAGCAGAATTGCGTTATGGATTCCGTTACCACGGACCATAACGCATTTCTATGACGGAATGCATAACGGAATGCCATCATAATAGAAGTCCTCTCCTGATCCTGAGTCCTCTCCTGCATAACAGAAACGGGACGGATCCTTTTTGCAGCCCATAGACTTCTATTATGACGGAATGAATAACGGAATGTCTCTAAAGGCTTTCCGTTATGCATTCCGTCATAGAATTGTGTTATGGTCCGTGGTAACGGAATCCATAATGCAATTCTGCTTTTACCACAAAACGAAGCGTGAACGAATTTCATAACATGAAATTCGCTCATCTCTAGCCAGGATGTGTCCAAGAGTGAAGAGTGTGTGAACGGTTTCCCCCACAGCAGCAAAGTCTGAATAGCTGAAGTAGCAGGTTAGCTTGCTGATTGCTATGGTTGGCCATGCAAATTCCAAGTTCTACAATTCTCCCTCTCTCTCTATCTCTCTCTCTCTTAATCTTGCAGTAATTTACACCGAGATCTCTGGAGGCTGAGAAGATGGACCATATAAAACAGCTTCCTCTCTCACTGAACTCTTCCCTAAGACTAACTGAGCTGGGATGGATCTTGGGTCTCCACCTAACCTCTTGCAAAAGTCTGAACAAGGAGTATTATCCCTGGTTGTGTTAGCCATATGCTGTACCCCTGACCTGGGGGTACTGTAATGTTATGCATTCCAGTAAGTGGAGCAGTTGATAGCAAATGGTTGGCAGGAACAGGGCTAGCCATCCTGTTCCTCCCCCCTTGGTAGGAGTGGGCTGGTCCTGCTTTCTGCCTGGAAGCGGAGATCCAGTGTATCCTTAGGAGGGAGAGGAAGCACACTACAGAGCTCCTGCTCCATTGTAAAGATTCATGAAAGAAGAAAAAAGGGGGTGGTCCCTAAGGGGAGATGATGCACAGGCACTCTCCCGGGATATACTGCTCTGTGACAGAAAATGTGAAAAGAATAAGGGGCAGTAACGTTTTAAAACCTAGAGTTTATTAGGATTATTAAGATCCCTAATGGGGAAAGAAAGCCCCTTCCAGACAAACTAGACAGACAACAATATGGGACCCGCGTGGGTGAGTCACCAAAGGTCAGGTCCACTAGCGTGCCATATAGGGAAGCGGAACTGACCAACAAATAAAAACTAAATTAAGTCTTTGGCGGCGTGCCATAGACTTAAGGTTATGCCATGAGGCAGAAAAAAGGGTAGATCTTACCGGTGGTGCCAGTCAGGACAGGTTAGTCCAATACACAGGAGGTGGAGGAGCTTCTCGTGTCTGAAAAACGTCCTCTGATGAGTTGTGCCTTGGTTCCAAGGGGCTGCAGGGAAAAACTGTCCCTGTTAATGCCCTACTTGGCCTATGAGTCCCTAAGGTAACCTCCTAACACAGGGTCCTTTCACCGCAAGGGGTGGCCACGTCCGGAACCTGGCCCTAATAAATGAACCCTAAATAGCCCTATAGGGACAAGGGGATGGCCCTATTGGTGATAAAGGCTACCAGGGTAAAGGAAAGCTAGTAAAATGGATATATTCAAGGTTCCTTGAATATATCCATTTTACTAGCTTTCCTTTACCCTGGTAGCCTTTATCACCAATAGGGCCATCCCATTGTAAAGATTCTCCAGAGAGACCAACTTCATTTAGCATCAAGAAAACACTTGAGACAAGGCAGTGAACAAAATCCTACATTTCAGACACTGCTGCAAGGTGAGGGACTACAGCTCAGACACCCATCACCCATCAAGTCTGAGCCTGACAGTGTACAACTGGTGCCAGAACTGCACTCTGTTTTCATGGCTGCTGGATGTGCCACAAGTTATTGTCACGGGGTTCCGAAGGTGCACTCGGTCCCCCATTGCCCGCAGAACTGTTGCTTAGCTTTTGGAATGAGGTTCTGTGTTTGACCTCATTCCCAGGGCGGCTTTACTAGCTGGGTGGCTCCCTGCTCCTAGTCTGCCTTGAGCGCCGAGCTGATCACTTGGTGCTCGACTGGTTGGTCTGTCGGTCATGTGACGCTGGCCACGTCACATGACCCTCACTCCCCACTATAAATACAGGCAGCCTGCTGGCTACAGGTTGCCTGTTAATTTCTAGGTTCCTGGCTATTTGTTGGACTACTGAATATTTACCTGATCCTGTTCCCTGACGATCCTCTGCCTGCTCCTCCTGTACTGCGCATACATCCTGGTATTGTGACCTCGGCTCCCACCTGACTACTCTCTTTGGACTCCTCTTGTACTTCGCTACTCTCCTGGTATTTGACCCCGGCTTCTCCTGACCATTCTTTGCTTTATCCGTTGTACTGCGTAGCTCTCTTGGTTCTGACCCGGTCCGTTCATGTTCCGTATTTTGTCTTGTCTGTCTTCCCTGCACATATCCTAAGTTAGGGACTGCCGTCCAGTTGTCCCCTGTCATCAGGACTCGTGAGGCAAGTAGGCAGGGCCAGGGGTGAGGGTGGAGCGCAGTGGTCACTACCCTTCCCCCTGTGTGTGTGTGTGGACGTGACCGTTACAGTTATATTTAGTACTCAGTAAAGGAGACTGTAACGGAACGCCTAGCACCCCGACCGGGTACCTCCGTCGATAGATGCTCCTAGTGCTTCCAGAGGACTCCAAGCAGTCCACTTGACAACGTCAGCACTGCAGACCCCACGAACCGCCGAAGCTTGGTGGAGGTCTCGCCGTCTCCTACCCACCCTGGACCTACGACAAGGCTCCAGGCTCCAGTGGGTGAACCTCTCCTTAATCCAGAGACAGGAACCAGGAGCAAGCTCTTACAAGAGCTTATACTCAGGGGAGTATTGTGATATAGCAATCCCCAAGAGTGTAGTTATTCCATCCCCCAAACATGAGCCAAGACTTCATGAAGGTATAAAACAGGAACACTTTATTGAGGGCTACCCGCCCGTATTTATGCAGGTCCCCATCTGGTGGACACGCCCCTAGGGGACCAGAAGTAAGACTGCGACACAGGACAGATACGTAGCACTCAGGATACACAGACACAATACATCCCCACAATGCATCATGGTTTCCTCCTCTCTGCCCTGGAGACACCCGAGGAGCAATTCAATTATCTCTCAGGACAAAGGGAAATCGCCAATACACACAGGACAGGAATCACCACCCAAACACACAATGTCACACCCTCACAGCAAACACAGACATTTAACATATTCCCAGATAGCTCAAGTCTGAGGGCATATCATTAGGAGAATGCCGCTCAGAATACACAAATACAATAATATTAGCTATCTGGGTACCCTCACATAACAAAATACAATTCCAAAGACAGATTTAAGCTGTGCGGCCGGTCTGTCTTCTCCTTTAAAGTTAGTATGGGCCATAATCCTGAGGCAAGAGGCTGGTAAACAGGCCTCTCCAAAACCCAGTGGCGAGGTTGGTTTCGCCACAGAGACTGTTCTACATTCATTTCTGGCCTCATTCTTCAAATCACATTTGCATTGCACCGATCTCCAAGGAGCAATGACCTGAGGGAGTACATCATGACACAATAGTTCATCAGGGCCACTACCACTCCCATCTTCTGCACCGTCTACTCAGAGGTTCGCCGCACACACACAGCTATGCCAGGCAGAAGACATAACATTAGATTACATAACATTAAATATCAAAACATTAGCAGATAACCCCTGATCTGGGGAACGGCATATCTACACCTGAGTAGGGACTCCCCTGGGCTCCTTGGAAGACCTTGATGAGGCCACTGGTAGCAATTAATGAAAGTCGTTACATTGTGAAGGAGAGCTGAAAATTCTGTTTGTTGAGGAGGAAATATCAGGACAGAATTAAAAAACGAAAGATGAGAGAAGGAGGGCGTGATATCTACACTACCATGTAATATGGGTGGTGCAGCTGCCTGGAACCTCTCCCATCCATTCTTATAATGCCCCCTTACCCACAATGCATTGTAAGTCATTAAACATTATATTCAGCCATATCTACCTGTCTCACTGTGTCAGTTTCACAGGCACACAATGTCTAGTGCACTGAGCTACTCAGCAGTGTAGACACTGGGGTCAACACAGCAGTAATATCCAGGGGAATAGCTTGATGCTTAAGGGCCTAATGCAAAATCCATATGAGGGCCCCAATACCCTGTGCCCCTTATAATACTGTTTGTTTCTTATGTGGTAGAGGGCCCAAGTACAACTGCTACCACAGCATCCCTTAGGATGTACAGTACAGACCAAAAGTTTGGACACACCTTCTCATTCAAAGAGTTTTCTTTATTTTCATGACTATGAAAATTGTAGATTCACACTGAAGGCATCAAAACTATGAATTAACACATGTGGAATTATATACATAACAAACAAGTGTGAAACAACTGAAAATATGTCATATTCTAGGTTCTTCAAAGTAGCCACCTTTTGCTTTGATTACTGCTTTGCACACTCTTGGCATTCTCTTGATGAGCTTCAAGAGGTAGTCCCCTGAAATGGTTTTCACTTCACAGGTGTGCCCTGTCAGGTTTAATAAGTGGGATTTCTTGCCTTATAAATGGGGTTGGGACCATCAGTTGCGTTGAGAAGTCAGGTGGATACACAGCTGATAGTCCTACTGAATAGACTGTTAGAATTTGTATTATGGCAAGAAAAAAGCAGCTAAGTAAAGAAAAACGAGTGGCCATCATTACTTTAAGAAATGAAGGTCAGTCAGTCAGCCGAAAAATTGGGAAAACTTTGAAAGTAAGGGCTATTTGACCATGAAGGAGAGTGATGGGGTGCTGCGCCAGATGACCTGGCCTCCACAGTCACCGGACCTGAACTCAATCGAGATGGTTTGGGGTGAGCTGGAGCGCAGAGTGAAGGCAAAAGGGCCAACAAGTGCTAAGTATCTCTGGGAACTCCTTCAAGACTGTTGGAAGACCATTTCAGGGCACTACCTCTTGAAGCTCATCAAGAGAATGCCAAGAGTGTGCAAAGCAGTAATCAAAGCAAAAGGTGGCTACTTTGAAGAACCTAGAATATGACATATTTTCAGTTGTTTCACACTTGTTTGTTATGTATATAATTCCACATGTGTTAATTCATAGTTTTGATGCCTTCATAGTCATGAAAATAAAGAAAACTCTTTGAATGAGAAGGTGTGTCCAAACTTTTGGTCTGTACTGTATGTTGGTCTTCTCAACACCATATGGCCCCTTGCTGTTTCACATGCTGATGCTGTGTTTATATTTATTAGGTAGGCCCTTTTTTCCATGTTCCTCATGTTTTTGCATGCAACTACTGTATTTTTAACCCTTTAACCCTGTGCTTTCCATGGTGGTGAGATTTGGGGACATTCGTGGAGCTCGCTGGCTCCTTTCCACATTGAGCGAGTTCCTCTCCTTGTTGCAGAAAGACACCATGGCTTCAGCAGGACTGGGAATGGATCCTATATAGCACAAGTCCCTCAGAGGGTCCTGCTGTTGGTACCATGGAGGGCAGCCATACCTCCGCCTGCAGTTGGTGCCGGGATGCACTGTGATGATGTCAGGACAACACTGGGGACCACAATTCTGCCGTTGCCATAAGGGTCCGCTCCATGCTTATGAATGTGAAGGATCCTGCAGCAGGATTTATATAAGCCCTGTTTACATCTGCCACATGTGAACACAACCTAAGAGATCTGCTCAGAATGAACAGATTACCACTGGCGAGTCTGTGAACCTCAAATTTAACTGTAAATTCATTAAACTGGAACAAGGGGCCCGACATGCTCAAAAAAGTCACTCTAAAAAACAGAGATACGGGTGATGAAGAATCATCTAGATAACAAGAGAAGAAGCATTAACCTTTCTGCTGAAGGAGACAGAAGATGAAGATGAAGCGAGAAATGAAGAAAAAGACAAAGGAGGTGTCAGGACAATTTACCTAAATGTAGAATTCAGAGCTCAGCTCGAGACCAGGGCTCTGTCGGAAGATGTGGATTATCTAGACCACAAGAGACGTGAGCGTAGTCAGGAACAGAGGCAAGACTCAGGCCAGGCCAGAAGGAGATGCAGTACCCTAGACATGAGGGCATCTGCAAATGTTGGGCCTGTTCCTGCCCTCCTGATCCTACTTCCTGCCGGGAGACGGAGTTCTAAGTCTAAAAAGAGAAGGGAGATGTCAAAGCAGCTATTCTTAAGAACTAGATCTAATTCTGCTGTGAGATTAAAGGGAGTCTTTCACACAGATTCACCCTATTAACCTAATAACAGTGTTATGTCCACGGCATCCCCCTATTAAAACGGTGCTTAGTTCCTTGCTAGCATCGTTGTGGAGAAAAACACTTTTAATCGCATGCAAATGAGTTTGTAAAGGTGCCCAGGGGCAGCGTTACAACGGCCGTTGCCCAGGCCCCTGGGTCATTTTCATACGAAGGCACTCCCCCTCTGCCGCGTCTGCCCGCCCTTAGTCTCTGTTCTAACCTCTCTCCTCCCGTCCGTAATCCCGCGCATGCGCCGATGAACGCGGTATCGGCGCATGTGCATTGAATGAGCACTGTCGGGCCGGGGCATCGCAGTTTAGCGTGGGCCGATCCAGAAGGAGACAGGAGACACTGCAGGAGCAGAGCCACTAGTCAATGCTATTGGTGGAAGGACTCTGGAACAAGGCTAGCTGAGTAGCAGTCACCCCAAAATTGAGTACATGACGTTCTCCTGTCCTGGAGACAACAGGATATCATGACACTGATGTAGACCTGTCCCCAAAAAACGGTCTTTATTGTGACCATGTCCCTGTTTAAAGTCCTAGAAACAGTTGTGAAGTAATCCACTGAGCTATTAACTTTCTTCTCAGATAAGAAACCTTGACAGTTCCTCCTCAGCATTCTCAAAATAGTACATTTCATGGAGAAATCTCAGTGCTGGTAGACCTCTGCTCTACGTTCATCCTGGGGAAGACAAAGAAGTTGATCCAACAGGCTGAAGGGACGACTGGGACAACTGGGGGATTTATTATCCATTTTTGGGATCTTTTCAGAGTTTTGAAAAATATGTGAAATCGGATCTGGGCCTAAAACCCCCAAAGAATGTGTGAGAAGCTATAGGTGTTCTGCCTCAAGTCTCACTGGCTCTTCTGTGGGGGAATGTCATTTTTTATTATGGTGGAGGTCTGTGTCAGTTGCCCAAGACTGTGGCCATCATGGCCCTGTGTTCGACCAGAGCGGGCATGTTGGTGGAGGCAGTGACGTGCCAAGAGGGTTGAGTTCCAGA
Organism: Bufo bufo; assembly: GCF_905171765.1. Taxonomy (NCBI): domain Eukaryota; kingdom Metazoa; phylum Chordata; class Amphibia; order Anura; family Bufonidae; genus Bufo; species Bufo bufo. Next base: position 703,681,862 of record NC_053391.1, read on the forward strand.
GAATGGAACTGACCCGGGTGCCAAATACCTTAGACACACAACTGGGTGGAGGTATACAAGTGCCCATGCCATATGGGATTGTGAAAGTGCAAAGGTCCTGTGTTCCCAATGCAGGTGGACCTTAAGCATGGAGGATGGCAGTTTTCAGACAGCATATTGGAAATAGAAATGAGGGGCACTGTTCTGACTCACCAGAGTGGGCATGTCCATGCATGGCTACAGGACCCACCAGGAAGTGTTTATAGGGTAGTCCTGGTCCCACCTAGTAAGAGGGTAGTGGTGAGCATCCACATGTATGTAATGGTTCCTGAGCAGAAGGTCTGGTGAGTAAGGTGTGCGCTGCAGAAACTGAAGTACCTAGAGATATCTGGAGCTAGATGAGGACTGGGATAAAGTTCAAGTGGTTGGGCACCCAAGACTTCTCCTGCTGAGAGACTGTAACACATAAGCTCTGTGAGACACTGCAGAAGCTTGTGAAGTCTGCTGCCAGGAACTTGTCTCTGCTCTTCTTGCATTGTCCACAATTCCTGGGCTTCCTCAAGAGTACTGCTAAGCCTGTGCCGCATGACTTTATATATTTATACTGTATATATGCTCCCTACAATCCAGCCCCCGCGCTTCTCTCCAGCCATCATCCTCCTTTCCCTGGTCTGAGTACACACAACTGTGGAATATCTGGGTCCCTATAGGATGGCGGTGGTCCGGTTTAGTTCCCTAGGGGCCACATCCTCTGTGGCTAGTATTTCATGAGACGATTCATTAACGAATAATTATGATGAAAAAAAATCTATAATTTTAACCCTTAAAATGTACAAATCTGAAACTGTTCTTATTTCTTGGACACAAAAGACAGAAATTCTGACTGGTGCCTCCATCCCAGTGCATGGAGACAAGACATGATGTCATATGAGATGCGCAGCCTGGTTTCTTGCTGTTCCACTCATCGTCTATCTCAAGCCTCTGATCAGAGATACACTCTTCGCACAGTGGATGATATGACGGCTGAGAGCACTTGTGGCATTGTCTGTGTGCAGGAACACAGAACACAGGAGCTTCTTTTTGTGCGGTTCACTGCACTTGACATTCAGCCATGCTTTCTGTGCTCCTTACTGAAGTTGAGAACGGAACACAAAGTTTCCCATAGAGATAGGACCTCGTTTCTTAGGAGGACGGGAGGTTGAGTTCAGTCTTGTAGATGGGAGAGAGCTCACTCTCCAGATAATGGAATAAAAGGTAAAGTTGTGTCATATAAAAGTAAACGGCTTCGTATTCTGACATTGAATCAGGAGTGTTTCGTCCAAGCATTTGATGTATATCACCAATGTCCTATAAATTACAGGTGGTACTGTCCTGCCCGAGCACATCACAGCAGACCTCAGCTACTTTTTAGGTACTTTTTAAGTCAAAATCAAGAGTTGACCAAGTTCATCCAAAGTTCAGTCTCTTGCCTCCTAAATGATGGGGTATGGTGGCCGGCAATGCGGCAAAAATGACATTCAGAAACTTACTAGCTGACGGTGTCTCTCTCTATGGAATCTTTCCCTACAACTTTACTCTTTCCTGTTCTCTCGTGATGGTGTCTTAACATGTTTCCCACCACTTTGCAGCAGAGTCTTGATAGCTCAGTTGCTTGATCACTGTGCTGACTAATATACCATAGCTTACAAATCTTCTGTGGCCTAGGACCCTGCAGGCTTTCTGGAGTAGTGTCCTCACAGATGAGCTGCCTCTATGGTCCACATGGCCTGGGGGAGCGGGAGATGGATCACATTCTCCCTCACTCCTCACTCTACATTCTTAGACTCAGTCTCCCTAGCTCAGCCCCACCCTTGGCAGGAAGTCAGACCAGTCCACTCCTACCAAGAGGGGAGGAATGGAATGGTAAGTTTAAAGTTATATTTCTGTTGCCAACCATTTCAAACCATAGTCCATCTGCTGGTAAACAAGGTGTATAGCATTCCATTGCACTGAAACACATAAAAGAAACCAGCAATTAAATAAATACAATAGTAGTACCCCCCCAGGTCTGGGTACTACATCCGTACCCCAAAACCATTATATACATGTAAATAAATAACTGGACCCCAAGCTGATATGTGGGCGAAAAAGAGGTCGGCCACAGCTTTATTAGTAAATACACAGAGGACCTTGTCCGCAGTAATGAACCATTAAAATCACATACATCCCCCCATTCCCTCCCGATGAACACGTGGTCCATTATTTTCTGGGAGACATCACGAAACAAGGGGGTTTAGTTAAGTGGAGTCAATCAGCCCAATCCTTACTTATGTTAGTTCTTTTTTCCTGAGATTGAGTCATGTTCCGTGTTTTCGTAGCTATCACCATCTGGACCTCGGTGAGCACTGCGTTGGCCCCTCAGGACAGATATCTTTCAGATCTTTCTATAAACACATATTCCCTGAAGGTTTTCTCATTAGTGAGGTCTAATTACTGAGTTCATCTGGCATCTCCAGGGGGCAGAGAGATATCTGGACACTGATATATACTGGTGGCAAGCGCACTGATGAGGCACTGATGGGGAGACGACCAGTACTCTACTATACGAGGTGAGTCATCTCGTGCATTAAGGGTCAGGTATTAGGAGATATTCACGAAGAATAATAGGATCATCTTTTAATCAATTTTAAGTCATCAAGTAATACAAAGGCTGGGAAACCTTACTTCACATCTCCCTCTATAGTAACAAGCTCTCCCTGTCCACAACATGGAGCAGAAGTAACCATTGGGCCCCACTCTATTATGACCAGCATCAGGAGCTGGTGGACACCCTTCCCCAATTTATTGACATAAACTTAGGTATAAATCACAAAGTCCTCAAATCAAGACTGTTGCCAAAATTAGGTTGTTGTGAGTGCCTGCACATAATTATCCTCTTTAAGATCTTGATTCCCCTTTATTCTCTGTGGTACAGGAGACTTTTTTTTTCTCTTTTACAAGGGCTTTGGCCCTTCTTTGAGTGGTGCCCACCAGTCATCATAAACTGGTGTTATCTCTATTGATGTGGATTCTGGTGCCCAACTATAAGTCAAGTTGATATTCTTCCACATTGCTTGTTCTGCTGGCTCTGTGGTCTGGTCGTGCTTTGCTACTGCAGACTTAGTAAAGTGGTCCACAATAGCAAATACTTGTGACTTCATAGGGATTATTGTATTGTCAGATAATCCATCAACATCGAATGCAGGACAGAGAAGATCTGGATGTCGCCTATCGGGGTTCACTGTTACCCTGTTATGTGGCAGATTTTGCAGTCTTCTAATTCCCCTTTCTATAGTTGAGGTGGTGATAAAATTGCTGGAGCCAGGCAGATGTTCTTGCTGGTCAAAAATGACCTTTCTCATGCATCCAGTTTACTGCCCCTCTGAGCTCACTGTCTGGAAATACAATTTTCCAAGGCCTACCTCAGTCAGTAACTCTACCTTTCAGTATGGTATATCTGCACAGGAATCCAGCCAGTCTTGCTGCTGGAGCAGTACTTTTCCTAATGGTGTCAGTTGGGCTGGAGTGCCTCAATGACACTCTTTCTTATAGTCTTGACTTTATCGTCCCATCACTACTTGCTTTTCCACTCTTCAGTGGACTACTACACCCACAGAGATGTTGAGGGTTCTGTACTACAGATAGGGGCATTCTCCATGCCACACCACACAATAAGAATGAAGTTGGGGATGGACCTCCAATGTCCCCATGGCTATGTCCCATTTAGTACCTTGTACTTGTACTTGAACTTGCTTAAACTATCCAGAGCTGTTCTTAGGCTCCCAGCCTGGCAGTGTCCAAATGCTCTAGGGCAGGCAACAGAACATCACATTAACAGTTATCAGTGCCAGGTTGGGCAAATTGTATTCTTCTCTCCATATCTCAATGTTTTTCTAACATGGACAATTACTTGCTTCGTGCAATGCTGATTTTGAGGCAGGATGGCTTCTATTAGTGTACAGGGAAAAGGTTTGGTGTACTCAGCATTGGCTAGAACAGGAGCATGCGTCAACAGTGTCTACAGATGTTGGAAGGATTGACCTACGGTACCTCAGCCCTCCATGCAATGGTCTTTCTGTTTGTGGCCCTATTCAAAACAAAAGAAGGTTGCTGAGAAGATGGCGGTGATCAGGGGCATAACTGCCATAGACGCAGATCATGCGATTGCTATGGGGCCCATCCTTAGTTGGGATTATCTCCTCTTCTACTTGAGAAGAAAACTTGGTCAGGACTCTACCCTCTAAAGGAACAACTTTTAGCAAATGAGACAGTGAAAAAGAGGCCCAAGGGTCATTGAAAAGGGTTTAGGCAGAAACCCTTCTGTCCTGTGTGGGGGGCCCGGTTTGATACTTGCTATGGGGCCCTTACTTCTCTATGTACGCCACTGGTGGTGTTGTCATCTAGGTAAATTAGTAGGCATTTAAAATGAAGCTTTCCCAGACACAGTTCTACCAGTTAGCCTTTGTCATTGGAGCTAGCATGTTGCGGGGGTGAACAAAGTATTACAGGAACATCAGATTCATCACACTCTCCACCTCCACTAACCATTTATTGTTCAATTCTAGGCTCCAGACTAAAATGTCCACTTACATTCCACCCATACTGGCAATGAACATGCTGTTACCTGCCTTGAGTCATACCCAGGTGGCACTTCCTTCACATAACATGGAGAGAAAGTGAGTTTAAAAGACGGATTTGGTTATCACTTGGCATCTGGTGTCTACCAGACTGGACAGCTCCTCTCCGTTAAACTAAGACACCACCATTGAGCTTGACATCTTTCTGGGTTAGCTTCCTGGGGCACCTTTTTAAACTGCCAGCACTTCTTTCAGCTCTTTCCCCATGTTTTCCAGAGATGCCAGTTGGGCTTCCATGCTTTCATCTGCTTCTAACACCAGTCTTCTTGCTTGGCCACCGGTTTCATCCCATCTTTCTTCTTCTTTAAAGTGATCACTTTATTCAGCACCTGATGTATAGTGAATTCAAGTTATCATATGGGTTTCTCTGCAATGGTTATTTTCTGAGACCTAGTGCAGACTGGTCCTGGAGCACAATGCCATGTTTGATAAAGGACATGGTTCATTGATCTTTGCCCATTGTAACATTTCCATCAATTCATGTAGGCCATTCATTCTCCGCATGTCTTCAGATATTGTACATTCTTACACATCCTCCAGGACATGAGAAATGTTCTCACATGTCTGCATGTCTCTTGATGATTGTAACGGCTCTTCTTCTTACCTCACCCTTAAACATGCTTAGGCGAACTTCTGTTTTTAGGTGCAGGGCCACTTTACACAATTGGCCCTCTCACTATCTCACCATTTCTCTAGCTACCTCTCTAGTTTACATTCATCCTTATGACTAGAGCCAATTTGTAAGGTGCAGATGGACGGGCGACAGACTTAGACCCGGTTAGATTAACTCATTCCTTACAGAAGAGGATGCTGTACACAGATATAAAGTGTGACAGGCTGGATGTAACTTGGATAGAAGAGTCTTTCCGTGGCTCACAGTGGCGGTCAGGATAATATAATGCTTGATCAGTCTCTGCTCTCAGTGATCGTGCCTGACTGAGCTGAGGACGACTTCAGACACGTATTGTGCTCCGCACCGCACACAACTGGTGCTGTTTTCTGAGGATGTCTGTCCCGGGATGCAACTTGTTGAGTTCTCCCACTTGTCTGATGGGGTCCTTTAATCTCCAGTTGCCAACAGATGCTCTGGTATGTGTCTGAGTCTAACACTGAGACTCTGCGCCAGGACCACAAGGCTGTACCATTTCCTTGTGTCCAATTTGGCTGCTCTTGCGCTCAAACTTTGTCTCTGACTGATACAGAGGCCTGGACTCTGCACACACCCAGGTTCCCTGCCCACTTCCTGTCTGGGCTGAATCTCCTTCCTCGGTTGTCTCCTTCCCCTGGTGCCCTCTGCTGGAGTTAGATGTTATAGCAGCGTCTGTGTGTGTTACAACCAGCAAATTGAGATTGTATGATTTTTGTAATTCTCACTTTGTCTCCTTGATCTTTTGCTCTGTTTCTTGACGTCTTGAGTCTTAACATAATGTATTAACTGTCTCTCTAAATCACATATCTGAGGACCCCCACATCTGAGGCTGCCCCAGTGGAGGCATGTTACTGCACCAACGGGGTAACATATCTAGCCGCCATCACCCTGGTCCTTGTCCACACATATATTAGGAAGCTGATTGGTTTCATTGCAGTCTGGAAGTAAAGGAGGGCCCCACAGATGTCCTTACACTGCCACCCTATTGGTTAAAGGTTTCAGTGTCATATACAGATGTAGCAAGCATTAACTTGACACATTAATCTGTTACAGTAAACTTTAATCTGACACACCAAAAACCACTGAAGGTTGAAGGTTATGGACTCCTTTGGGGGATTTTTTTCTTTTTGTGTTTTATTCATTTATTATAAATGCTTAACCGTTTTTCTTCTACAGCTTTCAGTTTTGCTGCTTCTGCAGAATATTGCTCTTTGCTTCACGCTGAATCTGTCAGAGAACCGTTCTGATGGCTCAATCTGTGGCCCTCATCTCTGGACTCCTAACGGCTCATAAACACTCATTATAGCTCAATTCTGAGCTGTTAGGAAAGCAGAGGGCTACAGATCCAGCCGACAGAGCAACTCCCTGACAGATTCGGTGTGAGGCAGACCGCAATAGTCTACAGAGGCAGTGAAACTAAAACCTGTAGAAGAAAAACTGCTCAAAACTTTTAACAAAGGCCATTTGCAAAAAAAGAATTTTTATCCCAAATAAGTAAAATGCAATAACAAAAAATGCTCCTCAAAGGTGTCCATAGCCTGTAAGTCATGGTTTGCTGCAACTGCATATTTAACAAGTCAACGTTTGCTACATATGTACGTCAATCTTTATAGTATGCCCATGTACAACATGTAGGTAGGAAGTCTTCTTCTGGTGTCTGTCTGATGGTAAAACACATCCGACTCACCACCCAAAAGAAAACATTTCCACTGTCCAGTGGCCATGTACTTACTCTGCAGTTGTCTACTGGAGAGTCTTGACCATCAGAACCTTATTTATGTATAGGGTGTATTTATTCAGGCTTCAGAGCTGTACTTCAGAGCAGAGAAGCAACCTGGCTCCATGTCATAGTATCTCACTTGTCTTATTCCACCAGGAGACATGAACTCATCACAAGCCTTTGGCTCAATCCCTCCTGAGTTTCTTCTAGTAGGTCTATCATGGGTTGAGGACAAGACGCTTCCTGCATCTCTGTTGTTCCTGTTGATGTACTTGGTGGTCATCTTCAGTAACTGTACCATTATGGCACTCGTCAAGACAGATAAGAAGCTCCAGGAACCAATGCATATATTCATATCTCTGCTGGCTCTAGTAGACCTCAGTGTATCCACCTCAGTCATTCCAAAAGTCTTGACTATTCTGTGGTTTGATTCCAACACAATCACCAGTGCTGGATGTCTGACTCAGATCTACGTCCTTTACAGTATGCTAAGTCTCCAGTCTTCTCTCTTTGCTCTCATGTCCTTTGACCGTTATGTGGCCATCTGTCACCCACTCAGGCATTCTACCATAATGAGCCGATCCTTCATGATTATATCTGTGGCCTTCATTGTGGCACGTACTTCAGTCTTCATAATTCCTTTGCCGGTGATAACAGCCAGCCTGACTTTCTGTAAAGTAAACATTATTTACCACTCATATTGTGAATATGTTGAACTTTTAAAGCTTTCCTGTGGAGACCTGCAGTCGTGTATCATCCACATGGCCATCCTTATCTGCATCTTCCCAGGCGGAGACAACAGCCTCATGATTTTCTCTTATGTGCAGATTTTGAGGGTTGTTTACATGTTGAAGTCTCCCCAAGCTCGGTGGAAGTCCCTCAGCACTTGTACTTCCCATGCCATTCTGCTGTCATTATTTTACATGTCGTCATCTTTGCCTCTTTATCTCTTTCTTTTTTATCCTAATTCTCCCCTTTATGTCAAGACAATCACTGCAACCATTAGCTTTCTTCTGCTGCCCATGATAAACCCAATCGTTTATGGAGCAAGATCTAAAGAAATTCAGGGTGGACTGAGAAGGCTTTACTGGAGAACACTGCTGTCTTGAGGTGGAAGAGATGGAGACTAATGAAAACTGAGTTGGAATATACAGAATATTTGTGTCCTAAGCCCAGCATCCCCCTTTATACGCTGTCCCACCCAATCCTCTTGTTCCATGTTCCAATCATTATACCATGACTGTGGAAGATCAATCTGTACCAAGGCATGAGTAGAGTCTTAAAAGATCATCTTGACCAGCCCAGTTGTGTCTATCTGTAGCATGCATGTCAATAACACTTTGCTTTTTCAGGGGGTTGTCCACTTTTAGCTCAGTTAAAGTCCACAGTTCACACCAGGGTTGGACAGGCCCACCAGAATACAAGAGGATCCTCCTGTGAGCCCAGGCTCTAGTTCTATGGTGGGCCTCAATGGTCCAGGAGAAAAAAAACATCTGGCTGCCTTTGAAGCCAATCACTTGCCTGTAGGGTCTATTTATTTGATTCAAACCAGTTAAACTGTATTGATAGTATAGGGTTTGGGCCTTGAGAATAGTTTCCTCTGGTGGGCACACGAATCCCCAGCCCATAGTTTCCTTATAACAGCCTCAGGATCTCTCTTAATCTCCGAGTGACCCCACTGAATGCACTGAACAGTTCCAGGACTCTTCTCACTCTCTTATAAACACTCACACGGTGGTAATTCGGGCTCCACTCCTCCTCTGGCCTCTCACAGCCCACTGGTCTGCTCCTCTGTGGCTGTCCATGTCCAGGCCTCCACTCAGTCTCTCGGCAGGTCTCACACATTCACTCCAGAGAAGCCAAACACTTGGTTTTATGGCTGCAACTCAACCTCACCTATAGACTCTGCAGCTTCTAGCTCTGCAATGTCCACCCTCCAGTCCATGCAGGGCATAATGTAATGGCCCCTTCTAAATGACCCCTTCTTCTGCTGCAGGATCGCATCCAGGACCACCACTCATAATGTCATCAACTTACACAGAAACGGCAACACCTCTGAGACAATGCCAGCTCCTACTGTATACACCAGGATGGCTGGACACTGGTGGTACATGGCCAACAATAAATAGACTATTATACATAATCTGATATGGATTAAATGGACAAACATGCTTTACACTGCAGCATATAATAAAATAACTTTCTGCAGCCCCCCCCCCTTAACACCAGTCAGCCGCAAAATGTTCTTTGCAGTGCTGGCCTTTGTGCCCCACACAGTAACATATTGTCCTTTGTGCCCACCACCAAGTAATAATGCCCCAGGGTAATAGTGATCTCCTCTATGACCCCAGATAATAATACCCCCTTTGTGCCCTATGACAATCATAATTTCTATTTTGTTCCCCACTGTAATAATGCCCTTCTTTACTCCCCCAAATAATGTCTCCTTTGAGCCCCCCATGAAATAATAGTTACCCCCTGTGGCGAAACCAACCTCGCCCCTGGGTTTTGGAGAGGCCTGGCTGCTGGCCTCTTGCCCCAGGATTATGGCCCATACTAACTTTTAAACCCCTGAACCTATTCAAGTGAATTTTGGATAGGTTTGTCCCCAAGTTATACTGTTTAAATTGATGTAAGTTATATGTATGGACAATGTAAACTCACAAAGTTGTAACAATTTATAATAAGTGTAACTTGTCAGCTTGGGAGGAATATGCTGGGTGTGTTTCTATTGTGCCATTGTCCCATTGTGTGTTTAAATGGTGATGTCTGTCCTGTTGTATCCACATGTGTATTGGCGATTTCCCTTTGTCCTGAGAGATAATTGGATTGCTCCTCGGTTGTCTCCGGGACAGAGAGGAGGAAACCATGATGCATTGTGGGGATATGTTGTATCTGTCCTGTGTCGCAGTCTCCCTTCTGGTCCTCTGGGGGCGTGAACGATTGGTTGCTGTACTTACATTGTATGTGTTGTAAATTACTGATTGGTTGTATTTCAAACCCCTGTGGGCAGTACTATGTTTGTGGTTTATGAATAAAAGAGGCTGTACTTGAAGTACAGTCAGACCACTGCTTGACCCTCAACACGGAGCCTTGTCTCGTTATTGGGGGGATCCGCTGTATGCTGTTAGAGACTGATTGCCAGGAGTGTAAGCTGATTCCTGTTCGTCTGCTAGCAGCTATTCGTGAGGTTCCAGTTTGGAGTGCTATTTTGTATCCAGTTCGGGAGCTTGGTGTTCTGCAGTAGCTGTGCCTGTCTCTCAGAAAAGGGGCCTATCGCCTAAATGGATTTTAACCCCTTGTCTGCTGAAACGGTCCGTTACATTGGTGGCAAGCAGCGGGATCGTTCCTACAGCCAGAAGGACAGCTACAGGAGACACCATTTCTTTGGATTTTACAACTTAAGGGCAACGCATGTCTCAGTACAGCGACCCTAAAAGCACCAGGATGGAACCAGCAGTGGAGTACAGATACTCTGTTGAGGAATTTGACCGTATGATGTGGTTGCGGCTGAACTTCTTCGGACCCAATCCAGCTGAGAAATCCGTGAAGTTCGTGAGGAGTCTAGTGTTCAAGACCCTACTATACCGGGCAGAAGGTGACGGTCAGCTGCCACGTTGGGTGGACCTCCATCGGAAGTTACAGTTGCGGGACAGAGGGAGCTCAGTCTCCTCTCCCCAGCGGCAGAGTGTCCAGCAGGGAATTGGGAGCCCAGTCTCCATTACCCAGCGGCAGTGTGAATTGCAGGGAATTGGGAGCCCAGTCTCCATTCCCCAGCGGCAGGCTGAGTTACAGGGGGCAGAGGTAGTTGTTCCTGCCCCCCAGCAGCAGAGTGATATGCCGGGAAGGCAGTGTGAAATGCAGGGAGAGGAGAGCAGCGTCCTCCCTCCCCAGCGGCAGGCTGAGTTACAGGGGGCAGAGGTAGTTGTTCCTGCCCCCCAGCAGCAGCATGATTTTTGTCAGGTATCTGGTTAGTCTTCCCTGGGAGGGGGAGATGTGTGGCAAAACCAACCTCGCCACTGGGTTTTGGAGAGGCCTGTTTAAAAGCCTCTTGCCTCAGGATTATGGCCCATACTAACTTTTAAACCCCTGAACCTATTCAAGTGAATTTTGGATAGGTTTGTCCCCAGGTTATACTGTTTAAATTGATGTAAGTTATATGTATGGACAATGTAAACTCACAAAGTTGTAACAATTTATAATAAGTGTAACTTGTCAGCTTGGGAGGAATATGCTGGGTGTGTTTCTATTGTGCCATTGTCCCATTGTGTGTTTAAAGGGTGATGTCTGTCCTGTTGTTCCCACATGTGTATTGGCGATTTCCCTTTGTCCTGAGAGATAATTGGATTGCTCCTCGGTTGTCTCCGGGACAGAGAGGAGGAAACCATGATGCATTGTGGGGATATGGTGTATCTGTCCTGTGTCGCAGTCTCCCTTCTGGTCCTCTGGAGGCGTGAACGATTGGTTGCTGTACTTACATTGTATGTGTTGTAAATTACTGATTGGTTGTATTTCAAACCCCTGTGGGCAGTACTATGTTTGTGGTTTATGAATAAAAGAGGCTGTACTTGAAGTACAGTCAGACCACTGCTTGACCCTCAACACGGAGCCTTGTCTCGTTATTGGGGGGATCCGCTGTATGCTGTTAGAGACTGATTGCCAGGAGTGTAAGCTGATTCCTGTTCGTCTGCTAGCAGCTATTCGTGAGGTTCCAGTTTGGAGTGCTATTTTGTATCCAGTTCGGGAGTTTGGTGTTCTGCAGTAGCTGTGCCTGTCTCTCAGAAAGGGTCCTATCGCCTAAACGGATTTTAACCCCTTGTCTGCTGAAACGGTCTGTTACACCCCCTTTGTGCCCAGTACAGTAAACATTGCTCCATTATAGCCCCACAAAATAATAATGTCCACTTTATGCCCCCACAGAGAGAGTGGGCAACACCCTGTGCAGTGGACTCCGTGCGGGCGGTGCAATGACATCACAGCTTCACGCGGCAGAGTCCAATCAGTTTCATTCAGTGTCCTTATCTCTGGCCTGTCGTCATTACACCCCTTCCAAATTTTGACATGAGAAAGGGTGTGCTATTGGGCAGCCTGAGGTCTGATACATGCGAAATGTGGTGGAAGAGATGGAGGTCGTGTAAGGATGGGCTTGATAAAGGTCTTGGGCGTCATGTGTTATTTTGCCCTCTATGGATGAGTACAGTTGGTTTGGAGCCCCAGATCTTCTTGCTGATAGGCATTTTATGGGGGCGGAGGTGTTGCTGACGGCCAAGTCCACATGGACACTTAGCCTGGCTAGAGATGAGGTATCATATGCTGGATGGTGCAGTATAAGGGAAAACAGGGGAAATACAAGCTGCTTATATCATTAATCAGATGTCTTAGACCTGATAGGACTGGTGTACTTACTTTAATAAAGTCAGAACGGCCGTGTAATCCTTCCTTAATATGTTTGAATATGATGAATAATAATATGAATCCAGTGAATGACTGAGAACGCAGGAGTCCGGTGTATTTAGGAACAAAAGGAGCTTCATTGGCAAGTTCCTTTCAGTTCACCTCCTCCTCTGCGGCTATTGAAACCTCACACCGCTCAGTACAAGCTCCCAGCTTCTGAGGTGAAGGCACCCATCTTCTGGCATTATATTCAGGGTACAGCTTTCTGATACTGCGGTGCCAGTGAGAATGCAGTTAGTACTGACCTGCATGAGATTTCATCAGCGACAGGAGAGGAGATACACTGAAAGGAGCTCTACTTACCATGAAACCTAGAGACAGATCACCTAAAAATAGGGCCATAGTGTAATCTGCAGCCAGCCATACACTGACCTCTTCTAACGAGCCTTTGCTGAACACATCTGTCCCTTCCTGACTTCTCTGTTATCCTCCTGACTCTTCTGACCCACTCCAGACCCTATCTGATATCAAAAAGCAGGAAGTGCTCAACCCCATATGCGGTGGTGCATCTATACCGGGGGGCAGATCCTGCACTTGTTGTTCGCTGCTAATGGCAATCCCCAGCAAAAATACATACAGTCATGGCCAAAAGTTTTGAGAATGACACAAATATTAGTTTTCACAAAGTTTGCTGCTAAACTGCTTTTAGATCTTTGTTTCAGTTGTTTCTGTGATGTAGTGAAATATAATTACACGCACTTCATACGTTTCAAAGGCTTTAATCGACAATTACATGACATTTATGCAAAAAGTCAGTATTTGCAGTGTTGGCCCTTCTTTTTCAGGACCTCTGCAATCCGACTGGGCATGCTCTCAATCAACTTCTGGGCCAATTCCTGACTGATAGCAACCCCTTCTTTCATAATCACTTCTTGGAGTTTGTCAGAATTAGTGGGTTTTTGTTTGTCCACCCGCCTCTTGAGGATTGACCACAAGTTCTCAATGGGATTAAGATCTGGGGAGTTTCCAGGCCATGCACCCAAAATGTCAACATTTTGGTCCCCGAGCCACTTAGTTATCACTTTTGCCTTATGGCACGGTGCTCCATCGTGCTGGAAAATGCATTGTTCTTCACCAAACTGTTGTTGGATTGTTGGAAGAAGTTGCTGTTGGAGGGTGTTTTGGTACCATTCTTTATTCATGGCTGTGTTTTTGGGCAAAATTGTGATTGAGCCCACTCCCTTGGATGAGAAGCAACCCCACACATGAATGGTCTCAGGGTGCTTTACTGTTGGCATGACACAGGACTGATGGTAGCGCTCACCTTTTCTTCTCCGGACAAGCCTTTTTCCAGATGCCCCAAACAATCGGAAAGAGGCTTCATCGGAGAATATGACTTTGCCCCAGTCCTCAGCAGTCCATTCACCATACTTTCTGCAGAAGATCAATCTGTCCCTGATGTTTTTTTTGGAGAGAAGTGGCTTCTTTGCTGCCCTTCTTGGCACCAGGCCATCTTCCAAAAGTCTTCGCCTCACTGTGCGTGCAGATGCGCTCACACCTGCCTGCTGCCATTCCTGCGCAAGCTCTGAACTGGTGGCACTCCGATCCCGCAGCTGAGTCCTCTTTAGGAGACTATCCTGGCGCTTGCTGGACTTTCTTGGATGCCCTGAAGCCTTCTTAACAAGAATTGAACCTCTTTCCTTGAAGTTCTTGATGATCCTATAAATTGTTGATTGAGGTGCAATCTTAGTAGCTACAATATCCTTGCCTGTAAGGCCATTTTTATGCAACGCAATGATGGCTGCACGCGTTCCTTTGCAGGTCACCATGGTTAACAATGGAAGAACAATGATCTCAAGCATCACCCGCCTTTTAACATGTCAAGTCTGCCATTTTAACCCAATCAGCCTGACATAATGATCTCCAGCCTTGTGCTCGTCAACATTCTCACCTGAGTTAACAAGACGATTACTGAAATGATCTCAGCAGGTCCTTTAATGACAGCAATGAAATGCAGTGGAAAGTTTTTTTTGGGATTAAGTTAATTTTCATGGAAAAGAAGGACTATGCAATTCATCTGATCACTCTTCATAACATTCTGGAGTATATGCAAATTGCTATTATAAAAACTTAAGCAGCAACTTTTCCAATTTCCAATATTTATGTAATTCTCAAAACTTTTGGCCACGACTGTACAATGGAGGATGCCTGTAGCGGACCATAAGTACCACAATGGACATCCTACACAGGATAGCAAATGTGTGGATGTGATAAGCAGTCAAAATAACATAACAAAAACAAAGACAGGTGCACTCTGCGGTCTTACTAACCCTCGTACTGGTGTAAAATTGAGAATTAGCCAACATATCCTGCTTGGAGGACATGTCTGAGCCCGAGCACCGCACCAAGGTTTCTCAAGTAGCTCGGGACCTAACGCTAACCCTACCTGGGCCGTATGGGCAATACCAGGAGCCAGTGGGCAAATTACAGGAGCGCAAGGTCTGACTCTCAGCAATCTCCCAGTATCCTCCAGCATGTGACCATGCATACAGAAGGAGGAGGCAGAGAGCTCTGAGCCCCACCCAAGACTGGCTGATATAGCACCTGTCTTTGTTTTTGTTATATTATTTTTACTGTTTATCACATCCACACATTTGTTATCCTGTGTAGGATGTCTATTGTGGTACTTGTGGTCCGCTGCAGGCATCCTCCATTGTATGCATTTTTGCTGGGGATTGCCACTTCCTGCTTTTAATACCACGCCAATTGCATGATTTTCCTATTTTATGACGTAAAGTCATGATTTTATGAAAGACACAGAGGCGAGTATAGCTTAACCATTTCTTTACTGAACCACCATAGCAGCAAAGAGAAAAGGAAATACAAACGGTAAGCATGACAATAACTCCTCCCCAGTGCCCCTGTATATAAGGACCCTCTCAACTGGAATCCTCCTCTTTCTTTGTGGTATTGACACCGACTAGACGAAACAACCGGAACTCCACCCAAAACGATGACGGAAGAACTGATGCAACCTGAACTTGCTAGACCTCAACCGTTGCGTAGCAACCCAAGAGAAAGTGGATCACTGGTGGGGATCTGTGAGATTACGCTCCCCGCAAACGAGTATTTTCAACCTATGGATAAAAAGAGAACAGGCATTGTGTAAACGTGTCTGAGACTGCGGTAAATCGTAAGTAAACTGTTGAAGTATATAACAACGGTAATCGTAAATCGTAACTAAACTGTTGAAGTATATAACAACGTAAGCCAATCATATGCATAGATATTAATATACTAACGGAAAAATAAACATATGTGGGAGGGAGTCGGGCGGGGCAATACTCGCCTCCGTGTCTTTCATAAAATCATGACTTTACGTCATAAAATAGGAAAACCATGCAATTTTATATCAAGACATGGAGGCTCCTATTGCAAGTTTAAACCTGAGCTACCACCGAAGAAAAGGCATGAGACGCCGGTCGAAAATAAAATTCCCGGAAGGTGGAAGCCCGAGACCAAGCCGCCAATTTTATGACGTCTTCCAAACGAGCCCCCGACACCGTCATGGAGGTGCCGTCGCATTGCGGACTGAGTGCGCGGTGAATATGGATGTATCTATACCTGATAGGGAAAGGATTTTCTTAACCCACCGTGAGAGAGTAACACTGGTAACCGGGGCAAAAGGCCGACGGAATGAGATAAATAATTGGGGGAAGGTTGGCAAGCGGAAACTCGACGTTCGAGCTTCGTATTACCTTAGACAGGCGACTGGACACAACTGCGGAGAAGAAGGAAAACTGCGATAAGAAACTGACCTATTGTTGGTTTTTGTTCGAAGGGAAATATTGAAAGTAACCCCTTCTGGGGTAAATGAGCATCATGATCTAGGGTACGCACATCCGATACTCTTTTGCAAGAAATCAGACAAAACAATGTGACTAACTTCGCCGACAATTGGCAAAGCGATAGCAGTTCATTAGAGGGCCAGGCGACCAGAAAATTTAAGACAGCCGAGACATCCTATGTCGTGGAAAATCGAGGTCTTGGAAGTCGTGAAAGTCGAGAGCCCCTGAGCAACCGACACATGAGAGGATGCTGCCCAGCCGGGCAGCCATCGAAGCCCTGATGTCTGGAAGAGATTGCTGATCTGTATAAATTGATAGTGCGATAAGCTTTACCTTCTTCGAATAGGGATGTAAGGAATTGTAAGACGGAAATCACAGGTGCCTCAATGGGATCCAGGTTCCGAACGAAGAACCAGCAAGACCAAACTTCCCAGACTGATCGATAGGCCTGTCTGGTACCGGGGGCCCATGCACTCTCCAATAAGAATCTAGTCATCTCCAAAACGCCCGTGATATCCCAGGGGCCCCTGACACTTTGCATGCCAGGAGTTGCAAGGATCCCTCCTGAAGCAGAGGATGAGGTTAGTTGGATGGACCCATGAGAAGTTCCGGGTAAGTGGGTAGAAGGAGGGGTTCTTCTACGAGCAGCTCCAACAACTGGGGAAACCAGGATTGGGTTGTCCAAATAGGCAGAATCAGAACAAGGTCGGCTGATTGACGGCGAATCTGGACTAACCCCCGAGGGATCAGCACGAAAGGTGGAAACGCGTACATGAGGGATCCTGTCCACTGCTGGAGAAAGGCATCCACTGCTTCCGCCTCCAGGTCCAGGTCAGAACTGTAGAATCTGGGTAGTTGGGCGTTCAACCGACATTTATTATCTAATAGCCTTAAACATGTCATCCGACCGTTCCCCCTCTGGGCCTACACCCCCTCCATCCTCTGGGGAGCCCAGAAGGTCTGAGATGAATGTACAGGCCCTGGATTTGCAGCGCTCTGTCTCTAGCGCAATAATTGAAGCCATGGGATCCATGATATCCCAGACCATGTCCCAGGCTTTATCTGCCCATGCCCCTGGCCCCTCTAATCAGCCGCCTGCTATACCTCATCCGCAGCCTGCCGTTTGTGAAACTCCTAATATACAGGAGAACCTGACTGTTGTGATTCAAGCCACCCATGATAGCGTGCATAGATCACGCAAAAGAGCCTTACCGTGCCAGGCAGAAAGGGCGCGCACGTGGAAATGTGCTAGAGCACAAAATAGCGATGTTGAATCAGACTTGGATTCTGATACGGAGGTGAGCTGCCATTCTGAGGAGGGGATGGAATATGATTTTCCAGGCACTGCTGGCCCTATGCCTTCCACCTCTGGGTCCGTGGGTCCGGCCTCCACCGCCCCTAATGCAGCATCTGCCCTGGTGGATCCCTCTGGCGCCCCCTTATTCGACCCTGATGCCCTCCACCACCCTCGGTCGGCGGAGTGGCTGCCAGCGGCTCATGTGAGCGATTATCTGGAGCACTGGGTACGCCGTCCTCTGAGCAAAGAGGCGCGTAGTAAGCTCAGATCTGAGTGCCCTAGACCGTTGGTTCCCAACAAGGTCTATGAGACACCTTCAGTCGATCCCAAAATGACCCAGTTCCTGGCAAAGTCCGGCTGGAACCCCCGTAAAGGGTTAGATTCGGCATTAAGGAGCTGCCAGGACAAGCTCCTAGACATATTTGGTCCCCTTGCCAAAATTTTTGAGATGGCCGAATCGGCCAGAATTGACGGTTCTCCGATAGATCCGGAGGAGCTTTCTGGATGGATACAGAGGGCCATTTGCATTGCGGGCAGTACTAACTCGTCCCTGGCCATCGATCGGCGCAAAGCCATCCTGTTCAAAATAGACCCGAAATTGGCTAACCTGGCACTTACTGAGGCAGGAAAGGATGCACATGGTCTGCTTTTTGGGAATTCATTTATCAAGGACCTCAGTAGATTCGTGGGGGCATTTACGGCCCTGGACAAGGCCCAGTCCTCAATGCGTAGAGTTTTCCAGGGACGGGTCTCCACTAGGGCCGGCAGTAGTAGGGGCCACCTGTCCGGCCGTTCCAGTTTTCAGGCCCGCAGCTCGGGCAGAGGCTCCTTTGCCCAAAGAGGCAAAACCAACCTCGCCACTGGGTTTTGGAGAGGCCTGTTTATCAGCCTCTTGCCTCAGGATTATGGCGCATACTAACTTTAAAGGAGCAGACAGACCGGCCCCACAGCTTAAATCTGTCTTTGCAATTGTATTTTGTTATGTGAGGGTACCCAGATAGCTAATTTTATTGTATTTGTGTATTCTGAGTGCCAGTCACCTAATGATATGCACTCAGACTTGAGCTATCTGGGAATATGTTAAATGTCTGTGTTTGCTGTGGGGGTGTGACATTGGGTGTTTGGGTGGTGATTTCTGTCCTGTTGTCTCCACATGTGTATTGGCGATTTCCCTTTGTCTTGAGAGATAATTGGATTACTCCTCGGGTGTCTCCAGGGCAGAGAGGAGGAAACCATGATGCATTGTGGGGATGTGTTGTGTCTGTGTATCCTGAGTTGCTGCATATCTGTCCTGTGTCGCAGTCTTCCTTCTGGTCCACTAGGGGCGTGTCCACCAGATGGGGACCTGCATAAATACCTAGGTAGCCCTCAATAAAGTGTTCCTGTTTTATACCTTCATGAAGTCTTGGCTCATGTTTGGGGGATGAAATAACTACACTCTTGAGGATTGCTATATCACAATACTCCCCTGAGTATAAGCTCTTGTAAGAGCTTGCTCCTGGTTCCTGTCTCTGGATTTAGGAGAGGTTCACCCACTGGAGCCTGGAGCCTTGTCGTAGGTCCAGGGTGGGTAGGAGACGGCGAGACCTCCACCAAGCTTCGGCGGTTCGTGAGGTCTGTGTGCTTACGGTGTCAAGTGGAGTGCTTGGAGTCCTCTGGAAGCACTAGGAGCATCTATCAACGGAGGTTACCGGTCAGGGTGCTAGGCGTTCCGTTACATTGGTGGCAAGCAGTGGGATGGCGTCCTAGTGTGAGGAGAAGCAGCTCGGAGACACCGTTCGTGGAGTATATTGAGGGCAACGCTAGTATCCGTACAGCGCCCCTGGCTACAGCAATATGGATACCGTTAGTTCCTGCACAGCATTCCATGAGGAAGATCACCCGGATTACAGGGATGCCGAGTGGAAAGGCGTATGGCACCAGGCCCTGGAGGACATGCAGCGTCGGAGGGGTGAGAGTCTTCCCAGTGAAGAGCAGAGATTGCGAATGCGATTGGCGCTGCAACTACCTCTACTGGGAGAGCAACCATTGACGGATGGGTGTCAGAGCTTGAGACACTGGTATGGCAGGAAACCTGGCTGGATGACGCTTACCAAGCACTATGGTGGGACACAGTACGACAGTCTCCATGGATGGAGGAGTACGCCAAGCCTGAAGGTGAGGAATATAATTGCCCTGGGTTATTGTGGGAGTCTTTTGAAGACATTGACTTTGGGAGCACAGAAGAGTCTAGATTTTGGGACATTACTGACTACCGGTGGGACTTGCACAATTGGCCTACAACTAGTGGGGTGAGGGCAGATCTGACCTTTCTGGTCCAAAGGGAGTGGGAGCTGGAGCAAGATTATCAACAGTTGTTTCGCTCCATTCAAGCCCAGTGCAAGATACAAGACAGTTGGATACCAGGCCCAGACCTGCAGCCCTTCCCCTGGCAAGTCACAGCTGAGGTATCCCCTACTTCCTCACCAACTGTGGAGGTAGGGGACTTCATAGACTGGTACTGGGAGGAACCCCAGACGGCAGGTGGAGATGGGACCGTAGTCACTCCACCGTCCCAACAGGGTGGCTGGGCAGGCGGCCCAGATCCCCAACTGCCACTGGGAGTACAGGGAGAGGAGATTGTCGGTCCCTCATCTCTGCAACAACCAGAATCACTGGTAGTGGAGACAGCCGGTCTCACTACCCAGCGGCAGTATACTCTACAGGGAGGGGAGACAGTTGGTCTCTCTCCCCAGCGGCAGATGTGGTATCCAGAGGAGGGGGTAAGTGATAGCCCCCCTCCACAGCTCTCTCCCAGCCCAATACTGAGGGTAGTGGGAAAGGCTATAAACCCCACTGACCCCTCTCCAGCAGAAGAGCTGGCATCAGAGCAGAGCGCCGCTGGCCTCTGCCCTAACCATTCAGTTACTACCCAGCAGGAGTTGGCACCATGCACCCCAGCTGAAGCGCTGGCATCAGGGCAGAGCACCGCTGGCCTCTGCCCTCCCCTATCCTCTTCTGCAAAGCCGGACTTCCCACTGGCTACCCCAGCGGAAGAGCTGGCATCTGGGCAGAGTGCAGTCGGCCTCTGCCCACCAAGTACCTACAGCTCCAAGCTAGAGAACCACAAGGAAGCAAGGAGTCGCAGATGCCCACTCAACAGCTGGGGACATGCAAAACAGAGCCAGGCCCCAAAATTCAACAGGTCCAGTATTGGGTTGTGGTTGGACTGCCAGACTAACTCAGGTACTGACCGTGATGTCAGGTATCTGGTTAGTCTTCCCTGGGAGGGGGAGATGTGTGGCGAAACTAACCTCGCCACTGTTTTTGGAGAGGCCTGTTTATCAGCCTCTTGCCTCAGGATTATGGCCCATACTAACTTTAAAGGAGCAGACAGACCGGCCACACAGCTTAAATCTGTCTTTGCAATTGTATTTTGTTATGTGAGGGTACCCAGATAGCTAATTGTATTGTATTTGTGTATTCTGAGTGCCATTCACCTAATGATATGCACTCAGACTTGAGCTATCTGGGAATATGTTAAATGTCTGTGTTTGCTGTGGGGGTGTAACATTGTGTGTTTGGGTGGTGATTTCTGTCCGGTTGTCCCCACATGTGTATTGGCGATTTCCCTTTGTCTTGAGAGATAATTGGATTACTCCTCGGGTGTCTCCAGGGCAGAGAGGAGGAAACCATGATGCATTGTGGGGATGTGTTGTGTCTGTGTATCCTGAGTTGCTGCATATCTGTCCTGTGTCGCAGTCTTCCTTCTGGTCCACTAGGGGCGTGTCCACCAGATGGGGACCTGCATAAATACGGGCGGGTAGCCCTCAATAAAGGAGTTCCTGTTTTATACCTTCATGAAGTCTTGGCTCATGTTTGGGGGATGGAATAACTACACTCTTGGGGATTGCTATATCACAATACTCCCCTGAGTATAAGCTCTTGTAAGAGCTTGCTCCTGGTTCCTGTCTCTGGATTTAGGAGAGGTTCACCCACTGGAGCCTGGAGCCTTGTCGTAGGTCCAGGGTGGGTAGGAGACGGCGAGACCTCCACCAAGCTTTGGCGGTTCGTGGGGTCTGCAGTGCTGATGGTGTCAAGTGGAGTGCTTGGAGTCCTCTGGAAGCACTAGGACATCTATCGACGGAGGTACCCGGTCTGGGTTCTAGGCGTTCCGTTACACTACCCTTCCAGGAACAGAGGAACCCACCTCCATTCTTCCCGGCCAGAGGCAGCCAATGGCGATCGAGGTCCTTTAGAGGGAACCAGAATTTCCATAAATCCTTCGGTAAGTCTTTCCCCAGTGGGGACTTCTTTGGGTCCTTGTGTCGGGGGCAGACTCTGTCATTGTTTCCACGTTTGGTCCAGCATTACGTCAGACCCATGGGTGCTGACCACTGTAAGGGGATTTCACATAGAGCTCACGGAATCTCCAAATCTCATCCCTCCACCCCCCCCCCACTGGCTCTGGTGCAACCAGACAGGGAGCTCGTAGACATCATGCTGATGTCCCTTTTCAAAAAAGGGCAATAGAAAGGGCCCCCCCTACTCCGCGGGTGTCCTCAGCAACATTTTTCTGTTTCAGAAAAAGGGCGGTCAAATGCAACAAGTGATAAATCTCCGCGCCCTGAACGCTGTTGTACGCTATCGCCACTTCAAAATGGAAGGGATCCACCTTCTTCGGGACTTACTGATTCCAGGGGACTGGATGGTAAAGTTGGATCTCAAAGACGCATATCTGACGGTCCCAATTGCCACTACGTCCAGGGATCTCCTGCGTTTCCTGTGGAGGGGCGAAGTGTGGCGTTTCACTTGCCTCCCGTTCGGCCTTTCTTCGGCGCCTTGGTGCTTTACCAAACTTCTGCGCCCAGTCATGGCCTGGCTGCGGAGTCGGGGTGTGCGTCTAGTCATCTATCTAGACGACATCCTTATTATGCACCAATGTCAGTCGACTCTGCTACGACATCTCCAGTGGACCTCGAACCTCCTGACGGGTCTTGGATTTCTTCTGAACCCCGAGAAATCCTGCCTTACGCCGTCTCGACGGATGGAGTTCCTGGGCTTTACAGTGGACTCTGTTACAGAATCCCTCAGTCTTCCGACAGAGAAGTTGCGGGCGATCCACAAGGAGTTGAGACAAGCCCTCCCGGCTACCTCCCTGTCCCTGCGCCATCTGGGCCGCATCATTGGCCTGCTGGCTTCTTCAATTCAGGCGGTGTTCCCCGCTCCTCTCCATTATCGAGCTCTACAACGACTGAAGATTGCCCACCTTCGTGCCGGTGCCACTTTCGCGGACTTAATGGTTCTGGACCAGGAGGCTCGAGAGGAACTTTGTTGGTGGATAGACAACTTGGAGGCGTGGAACGGCAGAGCGATCTTCGGATTTCAACCAGAATTCACGATGGAATCGGACGCGAGTCTCCAGGGCTGGGGTGCCCACTGTGAAGGTATTTCCACGGGGGGTCGATGGTCGGAGGTCGAGGCCCGTCTTCACATCAACGCGTTGGAACTCCTGGCGGGTTCGTTTGCCATCCAGAGTTTTACCAATGGCATCGCCCATGCGTGCATCCGTTTGTGCATGGACAATGTGTCGGCGGTTCGCTATGTCAATCACCTGGGCGGCACCCAGTCGGCTACGTTGGCTCGACTGGCGAAGAAGTTCTGGTCCTACCATCTTTCCAGGGACATCATGGTGCAGGCTGAGTACCTTCCAAGTCTACACAACTATCGAGCGGATTGGAGCTACCGATACTTCACGGACGGTAGCCACTGGAGGCTCGCACCGGAGATGTTTTGCGCGATCTCGGACACCTGGGGTCCTTTTGCCATAGACCTCTTTGCCTCCCGACTCAATACTCACCTGCCCAGATTCTTCAGCTGGCACCCGGATCCAGAAGCGGAGGCGGTGGATGCGTTTCTCCAGGACTGGTCGTCCGCTCTGCATTACGCGTTTCCACCTTTTGCCATGATTCCGAGGATGCTGTTACAGACACGTCGTCAGGGTGCGGATTTGTTGGTGGTGATTCCCTTCTGGGGGACTCAAGCCTGGTACCCGATCCTCCTGGAACTCCTGGTGGACGCGCCTCTCCTTCTTCCGGGTCGGACGGATCTCCTCCAGGGCCCTCTGGGCGTTCCACACCCCCTGCTGGTCGACGGCTCCCTTCAACTTCTGGCGTGCCGAATTTCAGAACTCCTGGAGAGGTCGAGGGTATTTCGGAGGCAACTAGATGCCTCCTGGACAACGCTTGGGCTCCCGGCACCCGAAAATCCTACCGGGCAGCCTGGGGATCTTGGGTTAGCTGGTGCGTGGAACGGCACCTGGATCCCATTTCGGCGCCTGTGACCCATCTGTTGCAATTCCTTACGTCTCTTTTCGAAGCGGGGAAAGCTTATCGGACCATTAACCTATTCCGTTCGGCAATTTCTTCTACTCATCAGGGCTTCGATGGTGTTCCGGCTGGACAACACCCTTCCGTTTCGCGCTTGTTACGTGGCTCATGCTTGGCTCGTCCTCCCCGGCCATGCTTCACTACTACGTGGGACGTTTCCTTGGTCCTTTCCTTCCTCTCCGCGTGGCCTGACAACGTGGCTCTTTCCCTCCGTCAGCTGTCAGCTAAGTTACTGACCCTCTTTTGTCTCATTTTCTGTAAGAGGGTTTCCGATGTCAGGGCCCTGGACCACGATGCGAGGTCATTTTCTCCCGAGGGCGTCACATTTAACATTACGCGGCGCACCAAGACCAATATTCGGTCTGTGTCTTACCCCTGTTTCCCGTCTTCCCCGGCGCTCTGTCCCGTAGCCTGTTTGCGGGAATACGAGTTGCGCACTCGGGCTCACCGCTCTTCGGACATCCCACAACTGTTCCTCTCTATTCGCCATCCTTTTGGCCCGGTTTCTAGTCCCACTTTGGCGCGTTGGATGAAGTGGGTCATGTCCCTTTCGGGGATTGATACGGCGGTCGTTACCGCTCATTCGGCCAGGGGCGCAGCTGCCACTGCCCTGGCTATTTCGGGGGCTCGTTTGGAGGACATTTTGCGTTTGGCCGATTGGTCCAGGGCCACGACGTTTAGGGAGTTTTACTTTCGTCCGCCTCCTCATGTGTTTTCATCTATTATTGATCAGCTTTGAACTTGCAATATCAGCCTCCGTGTCTTGCTGTAAAACTTAATGATTTTCCTAGTCCATGACGTAAAGTCATAGTTTTATTAAAGACACGGAGGCGAGTATTGCCCACCCTGGGTTTTTTCTTCCCGCCCATTTATTGTTATGATTATTGGTGCGTTTACATTGTACTTATTGTTATTTATTACGTATATTTATATTTCTGCGTATTTATTGTTATTCTATTTTACCGGCGGCCCTACGGTTTACTGCCGTTTCCAGGGTCGGTTTTGTGCAGTTTTTGCCTGATTCTTACACTGGCTATATTATTTGTTCTGTTTCAGGTTGAGTTTTCACGGTGTATGGAGTTCTATGTGGTTCCGAGTTTACAGAAGCGTTAGACAGGTTGGCTTGATTCTACGGTTTGGTGGACCAGAATGGTTGTCGTTTCTCGGGTCCAGTACCAGTTCCGGTTCCAGTTCCAGTTACGGTTATGCGGTTGGTGTCACGGATACAAAGAAAGAGGAAGATACAGAAGAGGAAGCTGCTTATTATAGGATCTGTCAGTAGAGGGTCCTTTATTGTTATGATTATGTAAATTTCTTCTTTGCTGCAATTGGTGGAGAGTAAAGAAGGAGATAGCAATACTCGCCTCCGTGTCTTTAATAAAACTATGACTTTACGTCCTGGACTAGGAAAATCATTAGGTTACATCCTGTATTATACTCCAGAGCTGCACTCACTATTCTGCTGGTGCAGTCACTGTGTACATATATTACTTATTCTGTCCTGATCCTGAGTTACATCCTGTATTATACTCCAGAGCTGCACTCACTGTTCTGCTGGTGCAGTCACTGTGTACATACATTACTTATCCTGTACTGATCCTGAGTTGCATCCTGTATCATACTCCAGAGCTGCACTCACTATTCTGCTGGTGCAGTCACTGTGTACATACATTACTTATCCTGTACTGATCCTGAGTTACATCCTGTATTATACTAAAGAGCTGCACTCACTATTCTGCTGGTGCAGTCACTGTGTACATACATTACTTATCCTGTACTGATCCTGAGTTACAACCTGTATTATACTCCAGAGCTGCACTCACTATTCTGCTGGTGCAGTCACTGTGTACATATATTACTTATTCTGTCCTGATCCTGAGTTACATCCTGTATTATACTCCAGAGCTGCACTCACTATTCTGCTGGTGCAGTCACTGTGTACATATATTACTTATTCTGTCCTGATCCTGAGTTACATCCTGTATTATACTCCAGAGCTGCACTCACTATTCTGCTGGTGCAGTCACTGTGTACATACATTACTTATCCTATACTGATCCTGAGTTACATCCAGTATTATACTCCAGAGCTGCACTCACTATTCTCCTGGTGCAGTTACTGTGTACATACATTACTTATCCTGTACTGATCCTGAGTTACATCCAGTATTATACTCCAGAGCTGCACTCACTATTCTGCTGGTGCAGTCACTGTGTACAGACATTACTTATCCTGTACTGATCCTGAGTTACATCCTGTATTATACTCCAGAGCTGCACTCACTATTCTGCTGGTGCAGTCACTGTGTACATACATTACTTATCCTGTACTGATCCTGAGTTACATCCTGTATTATACTCCAGGGCTGCACTCACTATTCTGCTGGTGCAGTCACTGTGTACATACATTACTTATCCTGTACTGATCCTGAGTTACACCCTGCATTATACTCCAGAGCTGCACTCACTATTCTACTGGTGCAGTAGAGATGGGAAGTTCGGATCTTTTTCATGAATCGAATCTTCGGTTCACTGCTGAGTCGGCTCTCAAGTGAACCGAAGGTCAGGAGGGACTTGCTCCTGGCAAACACAGCTCTGCTGCAGTGAATGCAGTGGAGCAGACTGGGATGTAATTACACTGTATAGTTATTGTCTGAGAGTTTATTAGTTAAAAGAATCGTGTCACCGAGTCCCTACCAGACTTCCTGCTCTGCTACATGCTACACTGCTACATGCACCCTGTACACACACAGCTCCGCTACATGCTACACTGCTACATGCACCCTGTACACACACAGCTCCGCTACATGCTACACTGCTACATGCACCCTGTACACACACAGCTCCGCTACATGCTACACTGCTACATGCACCCTGTACACACACAGCTCCGCTACATGCTACACTGCTACATGCACCCTGTACACACACAGCTCCGCTACATGCTATACTAATTGTCGGGAGACAGGGAGCCGCAGAGCAGGAGGCCTGGCAGGGACTCGGTGACACAGTCTGTGACTCATTCGATTCTTTTAACTAATAAACTCTCAGACGATTCTCTGAGTCCCTGCGACTCCCCCTGTGCTGTGAGTCAGTGCTGGTGGCCTCTGATTGGTTGGAGGGCGGGGAGGGGCTGCTGCCTGTATGCTAATCTGACTGAGCGGCTTCACACGGATCGGATCAGTCAGAGGAACCGACTCCTCCGGATCAGTGAACGGAATCCATTCAAAAGAACGATTCCTCCATGACCCGGACATCGCTGCTTCCTCTTTCTTTGCTGCTGCCACCAGATCAGTGCTACATTTTGTTCTCTCATTACTATAGTCCCTCAGATCCCATTGTGATCCACAGGTTTTAGGGCATCATTGTTTTGTCTGTTATCTATATTTATTTCTATGGTTCCCCTTATTTTATGCTCTGGGGGTTTATTCTGGTCTGTTTGTGCCTCTCTTTGCGCCCGTTCGGGGGTTCCCCCCCCCCCCCCCCGTTATTTTCTTGCGCTCGGTTCCCTTATCTGTTTATTATTCTGTGCCTCTTTTTCGCTACATTCGTTTGTTCCTCATTCCCCCTTACCTGCGCTTGGCGCCCGATTCTATTCTCGGGTTCCTGGGCGCCCGGCGCTTCTCCTGTGACGGCCAGATCTTCTTTCTCCGGCCTTGCTGGGATTCGCGTGATCTGGCGAGATCCCGGCGGCCATTTTGGATCGCTTCTCACCAACTATCGCGGGATTTCGGCGGCCATCTTCAGTCCACTCATTGCTGCCCTCCGGATCGGCCACCGAATCCCCTGCTCCTGCCGCTTTGCTTTTGGGGTGATTAACCCCTTCCTTACCTCTGCCGCTTTACATTTGTGAGTACTGGGACAGCCCTTTAGCCCCCTTTAGGCCCTATAGTCGCTTTCTTGAGGTTGAGAGGGATGACCCTCATTCCCTAGCCCTGCAGCAGTCGGTCTCCAGCGCTATAATGGCTGCCATGGACTCCATGTCCACTGTCTTATCTGCAACCATTTCTCAGGCCCTTGCTGCACATCCTCCTAGAGAGGCTTTGCAGACTGCTCCGTCTAGGGATCCGCCATCCAACGCCATTGATGATCCTGTTTCACAGGACAATAGAACTGGTGTGCGTTCTGCCACCCATGAGAGCGTGCTAGGATCACGCAAGAGAGCCTTGCCGCGCCAGGCAGAAAAGGCACGTACATGGAAATGTGCTAGAGCACAACCGGGCACTGATTCTGACTCTGATTGGGGTTCAGATGTAGAGATGACCCGAATAGTTCCCGGCGAACATAGCTTGTTCGCGTTCGCCGCGGCGGGCGAACATATGCGATGTTCGGTCCGCCCCCTATACGTCTCATTGAGTAAACTTTGACCCTGTACCTCACAGTCAGCAGACACATTCCAGCCAATCAGCAGCAGACCCTCCCTCCCAGACCCTCCCACCTCCTGGACAGCATCCATTTTAGATTCATTCGGAAGCTGCATTCTCAGTGAGAGGAGGGACAGTGCTGCTGCTGCTGATTCAATAGGGAAAGCGTTAGCTAGGGCAGTGTTCTGTGTCCACAGACTCGTCTGCTGTAAGGACAGCGTCCAGACAGCACCCCAAAAAGCCCTTTTCAGGGCTGGTACATCAGTCTGCTTTTTTTTTATATATATATATATATATATATTTTGCAGTTGCCTGGCTGCACGTGTGTGAGAGGCTGCAGGCTCAGTCACAGACAGCACTGTGTGCACACCATTCATACAGGGGGTGACAGAAAATACCTCGCAGATAAAAAAAATTATATTTTTTTTTCTTCTGTAATCTAATCCCATTTGCAAGCCCGTGTCAGGCCGCCACAGACTGTACTGTGCCCACTGCCCACCACTCATATAGGGTGGCACAGTACCTTGCATGCATAGTAACACTTATCTAATAAAAAATGACAGGCAGAGGCAGGCCACGCTGCAGGGGCCGTCGTGGTCGTGGTGCTGTGATTTCCACTGGCCCTGGAATAATGCCCAGTGTTGAGAGGCCACGTACCCTGAACCCAAAAAATTCTGAGAAAATAGTTGACTGGCTAACACAGGACACCCAATCTTCAACAGCTTTCGCTAAGAACCTTGACGCACCATCCTCCTCCAGCTCAGCTTTGGTCACCTGCTCTCAAGTTACCACTCTCCCGCCCGCCGCCACCACCACCACTACCACCACAGCCACCACAGCCGCTTCACTTGATCCCTCAGAGGAGTTATTTACACATCAGTTGGAAGAAATGAGTGATGCGCAACCATTATTGCCAGAGGATGGAGATAGCAGGGATCTGTCTCAGTCAGGCAGCATTACACACATGGACGTACGGTGTGATGATGATGATGATGTTGTACCCGCTGCTGCTTCCTTTGCTGAGTTGTCAGATACAAGTGAAGCGGTTGATGATGACGATGTGTCCGTGGATGTCATGTGGGTGCCCGCTCGAAGAGAAGAAGAACAGGGGGAAAGTTCAGATGGGGAGACAGAGAGGAGGAGGAGACGAGTTGGAAGCAGGGGGAGGTCATCGCAAGGAGCTAGTGGCACAGTCAGACAGCATGTATCGGCACCCAGGGTCAGCCAGACAGCACGCCGATCAACACATGCTGTTGCCACCACCAGAATGCCGTCATTGCAGAGCTCAGCAGTGTGGCATTTTTTTTGTGTGTCTGCCTCTGACAACAGCGATGCCATTTGCAACCTGTGCCAAAAGAAAGTTGTGGGAAGTCCAACACCCACCTAGGTACAACTGCTTTGCGAAGGCACATGATCTCACATCACAAACGCCTATGGGATCAACACATGATGACGAGTAGAAGTAGCACACAAGCTCAAAGCCATCATCCTCCTCCTGGTCCAGCATCTTCAGCCACGTCAACCACTGCTGTCCTCCTTGCCCCCTCTCAACCACCCGCCACTCCGCCTCTCACCTTCAGCAGTTCCTGCTCATCTGCCCACAGTCAGGTGTCTGTAAAGAAAATGTTTGAGCGTAGGAAGCCAATGTCACAGAGTCACCCCCTTGCCCGGCGTCTGACAGCTGGCTTGATGGAACTCTTAGCCCGCCAGCTTTTGCCATACCAGCTGGTGGAGTCTGAGGCCTTCAAAAAATTTGTCGCTATTGGGACACCGCAGTGGAAGGTACCCGGACAAAAAATTTTTCAAAAAAGGCAATCCCAAACCTCTACTCAGTGATTGAAAAAAAAGTCATGGCACCTCTGGCATAAAGTTTTGGGGTAAGGGTCCATCTGACCACTGATACCTGGTCTTCAAAGCACGGTCAGGGCAGGTATATCACCTACACTGCGCATTGGGTCAACCTGCTGACAGCTGACAAGCATGGAATGCGTGGCTCTGCAGCGGAGTTGGTGACACCGCCACGACTTGCAGGCAGGCCTACTGCCACCTCCTCTACTCCTCCTACTCCATCCTCTTCCATAATCTCCTCGGCTGAGTCCTATTCTGCTGCGGTGTCTGGCTGCACATCAACTGAATCCCCCCAGCTCCCCAGGGGCTATTCCACATCCCGGATACGACAGTGTCACGCTGTCTTAGGGTTGACTTGCCTGAAAGCAAAGACCCACCCCGGACAAGCACTCCTGTGTGCCCTGAACGCACAGGTGGATCAGTGGCTGACCCCGCACCAACTGGAGATCGGCAAAGTGGTGTGTGACAATGGAAGCAATTTGTTGGCGGCATTGAATTTGGGCAAGTTGTCACATGTGCCGTGCATGGCACATGTGTTGAATCTCATCGTACATTGCTTTGTGCATAAGTACCCAGGCTTACAGGACGTCCTCAAGCAGGCCAGGAAGGTGTGTGGCCATTTCAGGCATTCCTACACGGCCATGGCGCACTTTTCAGACATTCAGCGCCGAAACAACATGCCAGTGAGGTGCTTGATTTGCGACAGCCCGACACGTTGGAATTCAACACTCCTAATGTTCAACTGCCTGCTCCAACAAGAAAAAGCCGTCAACGAGTATTTGTATGACCGGGGTGCTAGGACAGCCTCTGCGGAGCTGGGAATTTTTTTGCCATGTTACTGGACGCTCATGCGCAATGCCTGTAGGCTCATGCGTCCTTTTGAGGAGGTGACAAACCTAGTCAGTCGCACCGAAGGCACCATCAGCGACCTCATCCCATTTGTTTTCTTCCTGGAGCGTGCCCTGTGAAGAGTTCTGGATCAGGCTGTAGATGAGCGTGAAGAGGAAGAGGAAGAGTTGTGGTCACCATCACCACCAGAAACAGCCTTATCATCATCGCTTGCTGGACCTGCGGCAACGCTGGAAGAGGAGTATGAGGAAGAGGAGTCATAGGAGGAATGTGGCTTTGAGGAGGAGGAAGACCAACCACAGCAGGCATCCCAGGGTGCTCGTTGTTGTCACCTATCTGGGACCCGTGGTGTTGTATGTGGCTGGGGTGAAGAACAGACCGTGAATGACATCAGTGAGGACGAGGAACGGGAAATGAGTAGCTCGGCATCCAACCTTGTGCAAATGGGGTCTTTCTTGCTGTCATGTCTGTTGAGGGACCCTCGTATAAAAAGGATGAAGGAGCACAACGGGAATCTAACAGGGGAAGAGGTGAAAGTAATCCTCCTACGACGACGACCACGGCGGCAAGGACAGGACGCTTTACAGATGTGTTGTTGATGGAGGACTTGCGGAGCTTTTTCAGTCCTACACATCGCCACAGCCCTTCGGGATCCAGCCTTAGAGAACGACTCGACCGACAGGTAGCAGACTACCTCGCCTTAACTGCAGATATCGACACTCTGAGGAGCGATGAACCCCTTGACTAATGGGTGTGCAGGCTTGACCTGTGGCCTGAGCTATCCCAGTTTGCGATAGAACTTCTAGCCTGCCCCGCTTCAAGTGTCCTGTCAGAAAGGACCTTCAGTGCAGCAGGAGGTATTGTCACTGACAAGAGAAGTCGCCTCGGTCAAAAAAGTGTTGATTACCTCACCTTCATTGAGATGAATGAGGCATGGATCCCGAAGGGACTGACAGTGGGGGATACGTTTGACTAACAAAATGCCTGATGACATGCCTTGGCCTCAAAATGGTCCCCACGCTGCTGTATTTAATGTCTGCATACCGGATGACTTTCGTGAATTCTCCGCCACCAACTAGGGTTCAAGCCGCAATGTTTTAGTCACCTTTCTGCCTTGAAAACATCAATTTTTCCGGCTGCTGCTACAACAGCAGCTGCAACAATAACATTATTTTTCAGGCATGTGTACATGCCTAATTTTTCTGGCCTCTGGTGCTGCACTGTGGCTGCAAAAACAAAACAAAAAAAAAAGACACATACAAGTGTCAATTCCCCTTCATGATCGTTACCTTGTTGTGGTGAAGGGGCTTGCGTATCACAATGAAGCGATCATCACCTCTATGAGTGTGTTGGAAATGTTGCCACACCCCAGATGATAAGGCCGTTGCTTCATTATGATCAGACCAAAAGCGATCGGCTGGATAATTTTTCATAGAAAAAACTTTAATTTTTTAATTTTTTTCAAGTTGTATGGGTCGGTTTCTAATACATAAAATAAAAAAATCATAATAAAGTCTCTTAATAGTTTATTAGAAATAATGCAAACAATTTAAAAAATCCCCATCAATTCCAATACAAAGCAAGTACAGAGCTCAGAACTAAATTATTCCAGGATGTCGTAATGGTTCGTTAATTCGACAATGGTTAATCAATTCGACACACGTCCCCGGATAGGGGATGTAACAGGGATTAAACTGATAGGAATAGTACTAGTTAAGACACCACTCATATAGGGTGTCACAGCACATTGCTCCGTGCACGCGCAGTGCCCCAACTTGGGAGTAAGAGGACCGACCAAGCTGCTTTTGCCATCTCCCGGTTCCTAAAATCAATTCAGTTTGGTGTATCAGAGTTTGGTCTGTCACTGTGAAGGCAGTCGAAGGTACCCGGCCTAAATTTTTTTTCACAAAAGGCAATCCCACCTTGATATGGGACGTAACAGGGATTAAACTGATGAGAATAGTACTACAGAAAATAGCACTCATATCGGGTGTGACAGTAAATTGCACGGCGCAGACGCAGTGACCGTGGCGTGGATTCAAACAAAGGGGAGGGAGCCAGCGTTTTTTTAACTATCTCCCCGTTCGAAAAATCTATTTAATAAATGGACCCCAGATTGGGGACGTAACAGGGGTTAAACTGATGAGAAGAGAGAACTACAGAAAATACCACTCATATCGGGTGTGACAGTAAATTGCACGGCGCAGACGCAGTGACCGTGGCGTGGATTCAAACAAAGGGGAGGGAGACAGCTTTTTTTCAACCATCTCCCCGTCCGAAAAATCTATTTAATAAATGGACCCCAGATTGGGGACGTAACAGGGATTAAACTGATGAGAAGAGAGAACTACAGAAAATAGCACTCATATCGGGTGTGAGAGTAAATTCCACTTGCAGACGCAGTGACCGTGGCGTGGATTCAAACAAAGGGGAGGGAGCCAGCGTTTTTTTAACTATCTCCCCGTTCGAAAAATCTATTTAATAAATGGACCCCAGATTGGGGACGTAACAGGGGTTAAACTGATGAGAAGAGAGAACTACAGAAAATACCACTCATATCGGGTGTGACAGTAAATTGCACGGCGCAGACGTAGTGACCGTGGCGTGGATTCAAACAAAGGGGAGGGAGACAGCGTTTTTTTAACCATCTCCCCGTTCGAAAAATCTATTTAATAAATGGACCCCAGATTGGGGACGTAACAGGGATTAAACTGATGAGAAGAGAAAATTACAGAAAATAGCACTCATATCGGGTGTGACAGCAAATTGCACGGCGCAGACGCAGTGACCGTGGCGTGGATTCAAACAAAGGGGAGGGAGACAGCTTTTTTTCAACCATCTCCCCGTCCGAAAAATCTATTTAATAAATGGACCCCAGAATGGGGACGTAACAGGGATTAAACTGATGAGAAGAGAGAACTACAGAAAATAGCACTCATATCGGGTGTGAGAGTAAATTCCACTGCGCAGACGCAGTGACCGTGGCGTGGATTCAAACAAAGGGGAGGGAAACAGCGTTTTTTTAACCATCTTCCCGTTCGAAAAATCTATTTAATAAATGGACCCCAGATTGGGGACGTAACAGGGATTAAACTGATGAGAAGAGAGAACTACAGAAAATACCACTCATATCGGGTGTGACAGTAAATTGCACGGCGCAGAGGCAGTGACCGTGGCGTGTATTCAAACAAAGGGGAGGGAGCAAGCGTTTTTTTAACCATCTCCCCGTTCGAAAAATCAATTTAATAAATGGACCCCAGATTGGGGACGTAACAGGGATTAAACTGATGAGAAGAGAGAACTACAGAAAATAGCACTCATATCGGGTGTGACAGTAAATTGCACGGCGCAGACGCAGTGACCGTGGCGTGGATTCAAACAAAGGGGAGGGAGACAGCGTTTTTTTAACCATCTCCCCGTTCGAAAAATCTATTTAATAAATGGACCCCAGATTGGGGACGTAACAGGGATTAAACTGATGAGAAGAGAAAACTACAGAAAATAGCACTCATATCGGGTGTGACAGCAAATTGCACGGCGCAGACGCAGTGACCGTGGCGTGGATTCAAACAAAGGGGAGGGAGACAGCTTTTTTTCAACCATCTCCCCGTCCGAAAAATCTATTTAATAAATGGACCCCAGAATGGGGACGTAACAGGGATTAAACTGATGAGAAGAGAGAACTACAGAAAATAGCACTCATATCGGGTGTGAGAGTAAATTCCACTGCGCAGACGCAGTGACCGTGGCGTGGATTCAAACAAAGGGGAGGGAGCCAGCGTTTTTTTAACTATCTCCCCGTTCGAAAAATCTATTTAATAAATGGACCCCAGATTGGGGACGTAACAGGGATTAAACTGATGAGAAGAGAAAACTACAGAAAATAGCACTCATATCGGGTGTGACAGCAAATTGCACGGCGCAGACGCAGTGACCGTGGCGTGGATTCAAACAAAGGGGAGGGAGACAGCTTTTTTTCAACCATCTCCCCGTCCGAAAAATCTATTTAATAAATGGACCCCAGAATGGGGACGTAACAGGGATTAAACTGATGAGAAGAGAGAACTACAGAAAATAGCACTCATATCGGGTGTGAGAGTAAATTCCACTGCGCAGACGCAGTGACCGTGGCGTGGATTCAAACAAAGGGGAGGGAAACAGCGTTTTTTTAACCATCTTCCCGTTCGAAAAATCTATTTAATAAATGGACCCCAGATTGGGGACGTAACAGGGATTAAACTGATGAGAAGAGAGAACTACAGAAAATACCACTCATATCGGGTGGGACAGTAAATTGCACGGCGCAGACGCAGTGACCATGGATTCAAACAAAGGGGAGGGAGCCAGCGTTTTTTTAACCATCTCCCCGTTCGAAAAATCTATTTAATTCACCTTTCGGGACCCTTGGTGTTGTACGTGGCTGGGTGGAGGAAGAAACCTTCAATGATATCAACAGGACATGGCTAGCTTGGGGAGTTTTGTCTGTCAATGTCTGTGAAGCGGGCGTAACCCTTACACTACCTGATCGATATAACATCATACCTGGATGCTTTAAACCACGTTGTTCAAGAAAAATTTGGATTGTTAGGTGATTTATGCCCTTTATGGATTAAAATCCAACTCTGCGTCAACTATGTAATTTTCCATGGGAGTTTTGCCATGGATCCCCCTCCGGCATGCCACAGTCCAGGTGTTAGTCCCCTTGAAACAATTTTTCCATCACTACTGTGGCCAGAAAGAGTCCCTGTGGGTTTTAAAATCTCACAGCTATCCCTCTGATGAGGATGCCCCTGATCTGGGGCCGGACTCCAGGGGCCCCATACCCTCGACTTCCCTAGTCAAGGACTCGGCTTCTCCTGTGGTCGATTTAGCATCTGCCTTGGTAGACCCCTCTGGCGAGCTCATGTTCGACCCAGACGCCCTCCACCACCCTAGGTCGGCGGAGTGGCTTCCGTCGGACCATGTGGGCAAGTACCTGGAGTCCCGGGTTCGTCACCCGCTGAGTAAAGAGGCTCGTAATAAGCTACGTGCTGAATGCCCGAGACCCCTGGTCCCTAACAAGGTTTGCGACACTCCTGTGGTCGACCCTAAAATGACCCAGTTTTTTGCCAAACCGGTTGGAACCCCCGTAAAGCTTACGGAGCTGTCAGGACAAGCTCCTTGATGTTTTCGGCCCCCTAACTAAACTGTTAGATATGATGTCCTTATTACCTTCTAGTAAAGAGCATATGCTAAGTAGTGATAAAAAGTATGAGAAATCGGAAGAAGCTAGGAAGCGCAGTCAGCCGCGCTCTTCTAACAATCGGCTGCAAGCGTTTGGCATTTATGCATCAGTTTTAGGTGAAAAGTTTCCAGTTAAGTTCTGTGGTCTTTTTAGCACTTGGACATAATTCTGGAAGCATATCGTAATTTTGGTGGAATAGCCTGGTTCCATTATGATGAGATTGTGGCGAAAATAACCTTGCCACTGGGTTTTGGAGGGGCCTGGTTGCCAGCCTCTTGCCCCAGGATTATGGGCCCACTCATTAGCCCATGCAAAACTTAAACCCCATGGCGATTTGACTGTGTTTGTGGCATCTGAGCGCTCAGATCCAAGCCATATGGGGATATGTGGGGTTTTGAGGCGTGTGACAGACCCATCCATATGGACTAAAAATGATACCCAGATAGCTAATGTTATTGTATTTGTGTATTCACCTAATGATATGCACTCAGACTTGAGCTATCTGGGAATATGTTAAATGTCTGTGTTTGCTGTGGGAACCGCAGCACTCTCCTGTCTTCAAATCAGTGGAATTTTTAACCCATGGAGGTCTGGATTTGGAGTCACCCTCAAAATTAAAGTGGAAAAACACACTACAGGCTGATCCAACTTTGATGTAATGTCCTTAAAACAAGTCAAAATGAGGCTCAGTAGTGTGTGTGGCCTCCACGTGCCTGTATGACCTCCCTACAATGCCTGTGCATGCTCCTGATGAGGTGGCGGACGGTCTCCTAAGGGATCTCCTCCCAGACCTGGACTAAAGCATCTGCCAACTCCTGGACAGTCTGTGGTGCAACGTGACGTTGGTGGATAGAGCGAGACGTGATGTCCCAGATGTGCTCAATTGGATTCAGGTCTGGGGAACGGGCGGGCCAGTCCATAGCATCAATGCCTTCGTCTTGCAGGAACTGCTGACACACTCCAGCCACATGAGGTCTAGCAATGTCTTGCATTAGGAGGAACCCAGGGCCAACCGCACCAGCAAATGGTCTCACAAGGGGTCTGAGGATCTCATCTCGGTACCTAATGGCAGTCAGGCTACCTCTGGCGAGCACATGGAGGGCTGTGCGGCCCTCCAAAGAAATGCCACCCCACACCATTACTGACCCAATGCCAAACCGGTCATGCTGGAGGATGTTGCAGGCAGCAGAACGTTCTCCACGGCGTCTCCAGACTGTCACGTCTGTCACATGTGCTCAGTGTGAACCTGCTTTCATCTGTGAAGAGCACAGGGCGCCAGTGGCGAATTTGCCAATCTTGGTGTTTTCTGGCAAATGCCAAACGTCCTGCACGGTGTTGGGCTGTAAGCACAACCCCCACCTGTGGACGTCGGGCCCTCATATCACCCTCATGGAGTCTGTTTCTGACCGTTTGAGCAGACACATGCACATTTGTGGCCTGCTGGAGGTCATTTTGCAGGGCCCTGGCAGTGCTCCTCCTGTTCCTCCTTGCACAAAGGCGGAGGTAGCGGTCCTGCTGCTAGGTTGTTGCCCTCCTACGACCTCCTCCACGTCTCCCGATGTACTGGCCTGTTTCCTGGTAGCGCCTCCATGCTCTGGACACTACGCTGACAGACACAGCAAACCTTCTTGCCACAGCTCGCATTGATGTGCCATCCTGGATAAGCTGCACTACCTGAGCCACTTGTGTGGGCTGTAGACTCCGTCTCATGCTACCACTAGAGTGAAAGCACCGCCAGCATTCAAAGTGACCAAAACATCAGCCAGGAAGCATAGGAACTGAGAAGTGGTCAGGTCACCACCTGCAGAACCACTCCTTTATTGGGGGTGTCTTGCTAATTGCCTATAATTTCCACCTGTTGTCTATCCCATTTGCACAACAGCATGTGAAATTGATTGTCACTCAGTGTTGCTTCCTAAGTGGACAGTTTGATTTCACAGAAGTGTGATTGACTTGGAGTTACATTGTGTTGTTTAAGTGTTCCCTTTATTTTTTTGAGCAGT
Organism: Bufo bufo; assembly: GCF_905171765.1. NCBI lineage: Eukaryota > Metazoa > Chordata > Amphibia > Anura > Bufonidae > Bufo > Bufo bufo. The sequence goes on from NC_053391.1 coordinate 703,720,059, forward strand.
GTATATACCTATAATATATAATATATATATAAACTACATCAGAAAACAGTGTCTGTACCGCAGATTCCAGTAATCTGGGCCTGATATAGGGTCCATATTCTGTGGGTTTCTGTGACATATACTGTCCTGCATCCGAAAACTGTGTCTTTAGCGGACAGTAAAACAATCTGCGCCACATCTAGTGACAAAACCATTAATATGAAGAAGGCGAGCACTAAGGGACGGGGAAGTGGGCGTGAATTCTGATGGTGTACGCAGAGGCCGTGGCCCTGGGCGCAATGAAACTGTGCCGGCTGCCAGTGCACCAGAGAAAAAAAATATCCACCGTACCCAGCTTCATGTCCAACTTAGCTGGGCGGCGCAGGACAACACTGTCCAAGTTGGACCAGTGCGAACAGTTGGTCGGTTGGATTGCTGAAGATAATGCTTCCAGTCGGCTAAGCACCACCCTCTCTTCCACCAAGTCCAGTCTCTGTAGCCAAGAGTCTGGTCAGCCAACTCCTCGCTCAGATCATCCTTCCTCCCTCCATGGAGAGGCTTGCCAAACGAGTGATCCCACACTCGGATATTCCCATGAGCTCTATCCAGCGTCACTATTAGATTTGGCCCTCACGGCCAGAATGCTTGAAGAGGGACCTGAGATATTGTGCCCTGATTCCCAACCTCTTGGGCCTTCACAGTTTAAAGAAGATGACGGTGCTGAATGGCAATCATTGGTTTACGAGGTGGATGATAATGAGACACAGTTGTCAATCACTGAGGTTGTGGTTAGGTCAAGTCAGGAGGATGAGCAGAGTGAGGAAGTGGAAGAGGAGGTGGTTGACGATGAGGTCACTGACCCAACATGGGAAGGTGAAAAGCCGAGCGAGGACAGCAGTACAGAGGGGGAGGGATCCGCAGCACCGCAACAGGCTGGAAGAGGTAGTGGGGTTGCAAAAGGGAGAAGTCGGCCCACACCAAACAGGCCATCAGCCATTACACCGAGCACCCCTATGCATAAATCTACCTTGACAAGGGGTAGGTGTTCCGCAGTCTGGTGCTTTTTTGAGGAAAGTGCAGACGACAAAACAGTGGTAGTTTTCAACCTGTGCGGTACCAAAGTGAGCCGGGGCGTGAACACTTGAAACCTCACCACCACCAGCATGATCCGCCACATGGCATCCAAGCACCTTAACAAGTGGGCCGAACGCCTGGGTCCACAATCTGGGTCTGCGGGTCACACCACTGCCTCCTCTTCACCTGTGTTATGCACTGCTGGCCAATCCCCTGTCGAAGGCACAGGCCTGGATGCCCCTCGCTCTGCACCTGGAACTTCGCATGAACCATCAGCAACAACAACCACTTCCCTGTCCCAGCACAGCGTCCAAATGTCCATAACACAGTCATTTGAATGCAAACGCAAATATCCATTCACCCACAGGCCATAGCACTAAATGCGCAACTTTTGAAATTACTGGCCCTTGAAATGTTGTAATTTAGGCTTGTGGACACTGAGGCCTTCCGCAATCTGATGTCGGCAGCCGTCCCTCGGTACGCAGTCCCCTGCCGCTACTATTTTTCACGGTGTGCCGTGCCCGCCTTACACCAGCATGTATCCCGTAACATCACCCGTGCCCTGACCAACGCAGTTACTGGGAAGGTCCACTTAACCATGGACAAGTGCTGGTGGCCAGGGATGCTACATTTCCCTGACCGCACACTGGGTGAATGTTGTGGAGGCCGGGAGCGAGTTGTACCCTGGGATGGCAAAAGTGCTACCCACGCCCAGGATTGCGGGCTCTACGTGCATCAGGGTCTCCGCCAGCAGCTAAGTTACTGGCTTTAAGCCCCACTTCTCCTCATCTTCTGCCTCATCCTCCTCCACTTCCACCTCCAGCAGAAGTCAGCCATCGGTTGCTAGCTGGAAGCAGTGTAGCACTGCAGTGGGTAAGCGTCAACAGGCCGGGCTGAAGCTGATATGGTTAGGTGACAAACAGCACACCACCACAGAGCTGTGGCAGGGGATAAGGGACCAGACCGAGCTGTGGTTCTCACCACTCAACCTACAACCAGGCATGGTTGTGTCTGACAATGGCCATAACTTGGTGGCAGCTTTGGAGCTCTGGAAGCTCACACACATCCCATGCCTAGCCCACGTCTTAAACTTAGTGGTTCAGCGGTTTATCAAAACCTACCACAATTTACCAGAGCTACTAGTGAAGGCACGCCGCCTGTGTGCCCATTTCTGTAAGTCGTCCACAGCTACAGCTGGTCTGTCAACGCTGCAGCAGCGCTTGTGTCTTCGTGAGCACGCGCTGGAACTCGATGTTCCACATGTTGGCCAGGCTTTGTGAGCAGCAGAGGGCAGTTGTGGAATACCAGCTGCAACATGGTCATCGCCTTTCCAGTCAACTGCCACTATTCACAAGCGAGCAGTGGGCATGGATGTCAGACCTCTGTGAGGTTTTAAAAAACTTTGATGAATCCACACAGATGGTCAGTGGCGATAACGCTATTATCAGCGTAACCGTCCCACTGCTGTGTCTACTCAAACGCTCGCTGCTCACAATTAAGGACGGTGCTCTAAATGTGGCAGATGAGGAACTGGGGGAGGACATCTCACAAGGTGATACCCAGACCACCCACAGTTCATCTTCTCAGCACGAATTGGACCGTGAAGAGGAGGAGGAGATGGAGATGGAGACTGTTGCCTCCGCTACAGAGGGTAGTACCCATGGAATTTTAATTCCATCTGTTCAGCGTGGATGGGCAGAAGAGGAGGAGGAGAAGAATGAGGAGATGGAGAGTCATCCTGATGTCGACATAGACGTCTTGCCTGTTGGTACTCTGGCAGACATGGCTGACTTCATGTTAGGCTGCTTTTCCCGTGACCCTTGCGTTATACGCATTTTAGATAACACAGATTACTGGTTGTTCACCCTTCTCGACGCCCGCTACAAAGAGAACTTCTCATCTCTCATTCCTCTGGTGGAGAGGACGAGTAAAAATGATACAATACCAGAAGGTCCTTGTTGAGAGATTGCTCCGGAATTTTCCATCTGACAACGCTGGCGGCAGAGTCCGTAGTTCCTTAGGCAACCAGGGAAGGGAGACAAGAGGAACACACAGCAGTTCCAACAAAGCCAGGGCAACACTCTACAAGGCATAGGACACTTTCATGACACCCCGCCAGCAATCTCACCCTGAAGCGCGGCATAGTGGTACAAGGAGTGAAAAGTTTTGGAAAATGGTGAAGGAGTACGTATCAGACTGTGTCAGCGTCCTCAATAATCCCTCAGTGCCTTACAACTACTGGGTGTCCAAGCTGGACATGTGGCACGAACTGGCGCTCCACGCCTTGGAGGTGCTGGCCTGCCCTGCCGCCAGCATTTTGTCTGAGCGTGTATTTAGTGCTGCTGGTGGCATCATAACAGATAAGCATATCCGGCTGTCCACTGGCAATGATGACAGGTTGACTCAGATAAAAATGAACAAGGCCTGGATTGCCCCTGACTTCTCTACTCCACCAGAGGAAAGCTGATCTGAGGATGAACATAAAGGCAATTTCAATCTATCACTTATAATGTACTCAATCTACTGTAGTGTATTCCCATGCACCTTTTCCACCACAAAAAAAAGAGTATATGGTTGAATCTTGTGCAGTGAACAGGAACGGGCGGATAATAGTTCTGTATTTGTTCGTGACGCCAATTGCAGCGTGCGCAGGGTACTACCCCAGGGCCCCTCCAAGGTGTTATAACGCACGTCCCAGATTAGGAATGCCAGAGTGGTGTAATGGCCTATAATGTCTCTGTAGGGTGGTGATAACGATGTCAACGGTGTCTCCTCTGTATAGCCAGTGAACCAAAGGTCTGCACTAAGCACTCACTACTGACTGACTTTGAAGTATTTTCCACCGATACCAAAGAAAGCATGGGGGTGTCTTTACTCTGTAGTCCCACCATTATGTAATGAAATGCCAGCAAATGGAAGGGTGGCTTTATCCTGTATTCCCTTCCCTGCACCAAAGTCAAAATATAAGGCTTATAGCACGATCACTATGGTGACTATGGGTAGCTAAAATGGCTCTAAGGTGGTGGCCTACGCCTTAGGCAAAGGCACAGAAGAGGAAGACATGAGCTTCTCCATGCGCTTCTGGCAATGTCACAGGAGGAGGGTATAACAATCCCATGAAACTCCTGGAAGACACCTCAGGATGGGAGCAATCCTGAACAAATACCAAACGGAAAGGAGGGGTATATTATTCCCCTAGCCGTTCCCGAAGCAGCGGGGTTACCCTTGCTGGACCTGCCTGGGACTTACCACTTGTCCTACCTGTTTACCTAGGATACATGACACCAGAAGTAGGCCATTAGTATTAAGCGTCCGCAGAGGCAGTGCGTATAAAGAGGAAAGAGACAAGAGCTGTAAAGCAAGGCACACAGAAGTAAGGTGCTACTGATCTGGCTAAAGGCAAAAGGTTAAATGCAATTTCACAAAAAGTGCATGAAGGTCACATTGTGGCACCTAGAAAAGAATACACACAATGGGCATATAATACTTGAACGTTGCTTAACCTGTAAACATTAATCCAAAAACATAGTGCATTTATTAGTGCAATCAATACTCAATAATACGCTCAAAGATGACTTGAGTCCCTTTTTTTTAAGTGCTTGATGTGGACCTGAAGATAAGTCCAAAAGTTTCCTGGAATCCTCTGGAAACAAAGAAAAGTCACTTGTAATCCACAGGAAACAATAAAGTTAATTGTAGTCCACACAAGGTGGGTAATTGCTACAGTGGGTAGTTTTCCTCACAGGAAAGTCTGGAAAACTTCCTCTCGGGTCCCATATTCGAGGACGCAAAAGTTCTTCTTTAAACTGGGTGCTTTCAGCAACTGTAACTCCAGCAGAAACTTCATCTGCGGTCTCCTGGTGACTTTCTGTGGCAGAACTTGGAACTGCAGCGTCACCCTCTTCTGGAGGATCCTCTGTAAGTCCTGGCCTTTTCCTTGTAGGTGACAGGTTCTCTGGACAGCAATAAAGGACGGACGCCTGGTCTTTCATAGCAAAGTGCTCCGGATTCAGTGGTGGCTCTGGAGTGCGTAAAGCAGTATCAGTGGACTCCTCACTGGTAGGTAAGTGACTTTCAGTGGCTGCCGGATCTGATAGAGTCATATCAGGTGTGCTGTCTTCAGCAGGCGGCTGAGAAGAAGACTTGGAGGCTTCATACAATTCCTTTTCTCTGTGCTCTTCTTCCTCCACAATTTCTTTATATGTTTTTATGCGTTTTCTTCTTTCTGACAAGTCATCTTCTCCACTAAACATCCTCTCTATCTTTTTCCGTTCTTCCGCTCTCTTTAGCAAGTCCTGTAATGTACTCCACCTGCAGGCTTTCCATTGGGCAAGGTCATCCTGCCAGATGACCTCCTCATCACTGCTGGGACTGTTGAGGAACACAAGAGGGTGCTCCTGCATCTTGTAGCTCGGGCTGGCTGCTGTGATGGAGCTCCACTGACCTCTTGTTGCGGTTCCTGGTACTGTGAGGCTGGTCAAAGCTACGTTGAGCTGCGGTACATCGGGATCTCCTGCCGGGGCAGAAGGGCTCAGAACTCCTGGCTATAGTGGCTCTGGCAAAGGTATCGCCAGTGGTGGTGACGGCAGGGAAGGAGCACTCTCTCTGGACAGCGTAATGGGAGCTCCGGCCGCCTCCGCCGTGCCAACCGGCATGATGAGTGGCACCTTACAGACCTCCCTGGGTAGGACGTATCCCTGTACTCTAGGACTGAAAGTCAGTACGAAGTTATTTATTTGCCCCCCCTGTAGAGAGTTGAGGCCGCAGGGAGTTCAGGGATCACTATGGGGACCTCCCGGGGTCTGGTGACCTGTTTTTGGACCACCGGGCATGGTGTAGGGGCAGCTGCGGGCTGGACCGGGGCCTCAGGGAACGGGTTGGTTACTACCTGAGGTTGGCTGGTTCCAGTGCCTCGTCCTGCTGTCATTGTGGATACGGTCGCGGCTAGATCCAGTGCTGTCGTGCTGGTCCTTGGGCCAGTCAGTAAAGGCTCAAGTATAGCTGTCCCCTCCAGGGCCATCTCAGTCGGAGTCGTTGCCTCCGCGGAAGTGGGCTTGAGTGCGACGGCCATATTGGTTTCCGGGGTGGCGGCCATCTTTTTTGCTTCCTCTGTCATGATGAGTGCAGGAGGTAAGGGTGGAGCCTGAGGGGAGAAGTCTTCACTCCCTGGGCTTGCAGTGCAGAGTTCTTGGTGGGCAGGATTTAGGTTTTCCGCTTCCAGGGGTGCGTGTCAGCATTTTCGCGCTCCTGAGAGGGTGTTCTTGAGTTTTCCTGCTTCCAAAGGGCTTGAAGAAGCGGCGCCATTACAAGAATATGGCGGATTAACCCTTGGAGTGCTGGCACGCACGGTTTAGCGCCTTTTTGCACCTCAATAACGTAAATTTTCATGGTTTTCACACAGTTCTTAGGCCTTGGAGTAATGTTAGACACACAATTCAATCCTGTTATGGCAGGGATAGGCACACAATCCGATCCTGTTCGAGTAATGCCAAAAATACAGTGGGCCAGGATACGAGTGGATAATAGTTCTGTATTTGTTCGTGACGCCAATTGCAGCGTGCGCAGGGTACTACCCCAGGGCCCTTCCAAGGTGTTATAACGCACGTCCCAGATTAGGAATGCCAGAGTGGGGTAATGGCCTATAATGTCTCTGTAGTGTTGTGGTAGTTGTGTCACGGTGTCTCCTACCTGGGTACGGCTGGACTCCTGGCTCACTTGCAATAAATTTGAGTGTAGTGATAGTAGGAGTAATAGAGGAATTCTGCAGCAGAATTGATGTCCAGACCATTAGATAAAGTTAAAACATTTCTTTACTGAAGATATCTTGTATCCAAACAGTATACAAATTTGGTCTCTGGTCCCAGCAGGTTTTGGAATTAATCTTCTGCACTTTAAATCTGGAGCTTGCAGGATAATTTGTCTACTTGTCACCTCTGTAACTGTGGCAGGAACTAATCTTCTGCACTTTTCTGTACCTTCTGCTTTGTAGGGACAGACTAGCTGAGGAGGAATAGCTTCTCCTAGCTCTCTGGACTTAACTCACAGATAGATTTCTCAGGGGATGCTTTCTTCCTGGAACTCTGGAGGTTGTCTGCTTTCTTCTCATCCAGCTGAGGCTGCAGGTCTCAGACTGGGAATATGATCAATGTCTCAGCCGAGACAAGATCCTTGCTGTCTTCCCTATACAGGGGATCTCCTGAACACTATCACACAGCCTTCCCCAACAGGGGTGGCTGGCACACTGACTCTAACTTCCTTCCCCACCCATGCTGCAGGATGTGGGCACAGTCCACACCTCCACAGAGGGGGAGCTAACCTGGAATAATCCATTCCAGCCTAGATATACTCAACTGAGAACTAGTACCTGGCCAATGCATTGCTGCCACCTGCTGATGTACCTGAAAATTTACAGGAAACATTGCATTTAACATGGTTTTAGATGCACATTTGTGAAGACACATACATCAGATGACAGTATAAAGGCTCTTAGAAGATAGTAGCGGGGTAGAGACGTGTAGTAACACAACTCTGGGGTGTTACACTTGTTTTCTCCTCCTCTTCCTCCTCATCCAGATTGTCTATATTCCCTCAGCTAAAAAAAAATTTCTAGCGTCAGCTCACCTGCAGGCTCTCGCAGATAATGTTTTACAGGGTCAGCTCACCTTTAGGCCTACACCTAAAATCTTTTACTGGGTCATCTGACCTGCAGGCCCACAACTCATGCTGCCTTGCTTTGAAGTAGTAGCAGTAGCCTTTTATCAGGCTCCCTTTCCGGCATCGAACTATGATTTCCCGTTATCGGCTATCACCATGGTAGGCGCATAAAAGAACATCGAAAGTTGATAGGGAAGATATCCAAATGGATCTGTGATCAGGCAGAAGTTATCTAGAGTCAACAAAGCGGCAGCAGGGCCTCTCCTGTCTAACGTTTCCAAATCCAAAATACCCCAGTGACATTACCTGTAATTTTTTAATTACTCATTCCAATAACAGGGCATCTTAAGAGTCCTGTATTGTTATTTATCGTCACCACCTCCCCGAGTCGGGAGTGGGTAATTTCCGCGCGCCTGCTGCCTTCCTTGGACGCTTCTGCTGTAATAACTTGTCCCACCCTCTCTGGGTGGTTCACAATTAGGAAAAAAAGTGGGAAGGCAACAACAGCCAATCAGATTTCAGCCATTGACCTCCCTTGGATGTGGTCTCTCTTTCTCACGCTCCCTCTCCGGCCTGGAACCCTGATTCCCCGTTACCCGTGATCACCATGGAAGGCGCAGAAAAGAACATCGAAAGTTGATAGGGCAGACATCCGAATGCATCGTCGCCGTCACAGGGACCTGCAATCGCCCAGAGGTTATCTAGAGTCACCAATGCGGCAGCAGGCCCTCGCCCCTAATGTTTTAGATGGTCAGATCAGCAGGCTCCTGCTCCAAATGTTTTTGAGGGTCACCAGCAGGCCATCAATCATAATTTTTCAAGGCTGTGTATGATGCCCTCCTTTATGTGTAATAGAGGGTGTATTGGTTCCTTGTAATTTTTGGCAGCCCTTTCCCTTAGTGCATAGGCTTTATCAGTGTAGGAGTCCCAGTACCTGAACTATTGTACCACAATGTGAATGAGGCCCTCCTTTATGTTATATACAGGTTGTATCTTGTAAATAAAGTAAATATACAGGAAAGAATGTTTCCTAACAATTTTTCCTGTAAAACTGATTTTTTTAGGGGGGTTTTGTGCGTATTTTTGTCAGTCTGTAAAAGTGGCGTACACGTCAGACAACATGGTTCCCAGCAGAGACCTGGCAGTCCAAGATGCATCCAGACATCGTCCCCATGCTGTTCCAGATCCATTTCGGTGGTGTTTCTGTCACTTTTTGACCTTTTGCAATGGACCAGGCATCCTCCCCTCTTCAGAGCAAGGGGTGCCTGGTTGTCTCCCATTGACTTCCATTACAGGGAGTGCAGAATTATTAGGCAAGTTGTATTTTTGAGGATTAATTGTATTATTTAACAACAACCATGTTCTCAATGAACCCAAAAAACTCATTAATATCAAAGCTGAATATTTTTGGAAGTAGTTTTTAGTTTGTCTTTAGTTTTAGCTATTTTAGGGGGATATCTGTGTGTGCAGGTGACTATTACTGTGCATAATTATTAGGCAACTTAACAAAAAACAAATATATACCCATTTCAATTATTTATTTTTACCAGTGAAACCAATATAACATCTCAACATTCACAAATATACATTTCTGACATTCAAAAACAAAACAAAAACAAATCAGTGACCAATATAGCCACCTTTCTTTGCAAGGACACTCAAAAGCCTGCCATCCATGGATTCTGTCAGTGTTTTGATCTGTTCACCATCAACATTGCGTGCAGCAGCAACCACAGCCTCCCAGACACTGTTCAGAGAGGTGTACTGTTTTCCCTCCTTGTAAATCTCACATTTGATGATGGACCACAGGTTCTCAATGGGGTTCAGATCAGGTGAACAAGGAGGCCATGTCATTAGATTTTCTTCTTTTATACCCTTTCTTGCCAGCCACGCTGTGGAGTACTTGGACGCGTGTGATGGAGCATTGTCTTGCATGAAAATCATGTTTTTCTTGAAGGATGCAGACTTCTTCCTGTACCACTGCTTGAAGAAGGTGTCTTCCAGAAACTGGCAGTAGGACTGGGAGTTGAGCTTGACTCCATCCTCAACCCGAAAAGGCCCCACAAGCTCATCTTTGATGATACCAGCCCAAACCAGTACTCCACCTCCACCTTGCTGGCGTCTGAGTCGGACTGGAGCTCTCTGCCCTTTACCAATCCAGTCACGGGCCCATCCATCTGGCCCATCAAGACTCACTCTCATTTCATCAGTCCATAAAACCTTAGAAAAATCAGTCTTGAGATATTTCTTGGCCCAGTCTTGACGTTTCAGCTTGTGTGTCTTGTTCAGTGGTGGTCGTCTTTCAGCCTTTCTTACCTTGGCCATGTCTCTGAGTATTGCACACCTTGTGCTTTTGGGCACTCCAGTGATGTTGCAGCTCTGAAATATGGCCAAACTGGTGGCAAGTGGCATCTTGGCAGCTGCACGCTTGACTTTTCTCAGTTCATGGGCAGTTATTTTGCGCCTTGGTTTTTCCACACGCTTCTTGCGACCCTGTTGACTATTTTGAATGAAACGCTTTATTGTTCGATGATCGCGCTTCAGAAGCTTTGCAATTTTAAGAGTGCTGCATCCCTCTGCAAGATATCTCACTATTTTTGACTTTTCTGAGCCTGTCAAGTCCTTCTTTTGACCCATTTTGCCAAAGGAAAGGAAGTTGCCTAATAATTATGCACACCTAATATAGGGTGTTGATGTCATTAGACCACACCCCTTCTCATTACAGAGATGCACATCACCTAATATGCTTAATTGGTAGTAGGCTTTCGAGCCTATACAGCTTGGAGTAAGACAACATGCATAAAGAGGATGATGTGGTCAAAATACTCATTTGCCTAATAATTCTGCACGCAGTGTATACTCGGGTCCTCGGCCGAGCACACGAATATAGCAATGTGTTCGGCCCGAACACCCGAATACTTTGGTGCTCGATCATCACTAGTGTGCAGTAATACTATGTGTGTGCAGTAATACTATGTGTGTGTGCAGTAATACTATGTGTGTGTGTGTGCATTAATACTATGTGTGTGTACAGTAATACTGTGTGTATGTGCAGTAATACTATGTGTGTGCAGTAATACTATGTGTGTGTGTCTGTGTGTGCAGTAATACTATGTGTGTGCAGTAATACTATGTGTGTGTGCAGTAATACTATGTGTGCGTGTGCAGTAATACTATGTGTGTGCAGTAATACTATGTGTGTGTGTGCAGTAATACTATGTGTGTGCAGTAATACTATGTGTGTATAGACAATAATATGTGTGTGTGTGTGTGTGTGCAGGTGTGCAGTAATACTATGTGTGTGTGCAGTAATACTATATGTGTGTGCAGTAATACTATATGTGTGTGCAGCAATACTATGTGTGGGTGCAGTAATACTGTGTGTGCGCATTAATACTATGTGTGTGTGTGTGTGTGTTCAGTAATACTATGTATGTGCAGTTATACTATGTGTGTGCACTAATACTATGTGTGTGTGCAGTAATACTATATGTGTGCAGTAATATTATGTGTGTGTGCAGAAATACTATGTTTGAATAGACAATACTATGTGTGTGTGTGTGTGTGCAGTAATACTATGTGTGGGTGCAGTAATACTATGTGTACGCATTAATACTATGTGTGTATGTGTTCAGTAATACTATCTATGTGCAGTAATACTATGTGTGTGCACTAATACTATGTGTGTGTGTGCAGTAATACTATATGTGTGCAGTAATATTATGTGTGTGTGCAGAAATACTATGTTTGTATAGACAATACTATGTGTGTGTGTGTGCAGTAATACTATGTGTGTGTACAGCAATACTATGTGTGCATAGACAATACTATATGTGTGTCTGTGCAGTAATACTATGTGTGTGTGCAGTAATACTATGTGTATGCAGTAATACTATGTGTGTAGTAATACTATGTGTGTAGCAATATTATGTGTGTGTGCAGTAATACTATGTGTGTGCAGTAATACTGTGTGTGTGCAGTAATACTATGTGTGTGTGTGCAGCAATACTATCTGGGTGTGAAGCAATACTATGTGTGTGTGCAGCAATACTATGTGTGTGTGCAGCAATACTATGTGTGTGTGCAGCAATACTATGTGTGTGTGCAGTAATACTATGTGTGGGTGAAGTAATACTATGTGTGTAAGTGCAGTAATACTATGCGTGTGTGCAGTAATACTATGTGTGGGTGCAGTAATACTATGTGTGTGTGCAGCAATACTATGTGTGTGTACAGCAATACTATGTGTGCATAGACAATACTATATGTGTGTCTGTGCAGTAATACTATGTGTGTGTGCAGTAATACTATGTGTATGCAGTAATACTATGTGTGTGCAGTAATACTGTGTGTGTGCAGTAATACTATGTGTGTGTGTGTGTGTGCAGCAATACTATCTGGGTGTGAAGCAATACTATGTGTGTGTGCAGCAATACTATGTGTGTGTGCAGCAATACTATGTGTGTGTGCAGCAATACTATGTGTGTGTGCAGTAATACTATGTGTGGGTGAAGTAATACTATGTGTGTAAGTGCAGTAATACTATGCGTGTGTGCAGTAATACTATGTGTGGGTGCAGTAATACTATGTGTGTGTGCAGCAATACTATGTGTGTGTGCAGCAATACTATGTGTGGGTGAAGTAATGCTATGTGTGTGTGCAGTTATACTATGTGTGTGTGTGCAGTAATACTATGTGTGTAGCAATATTATGTGTGTGTGCAGTAATACTATGTGTGTGTGTGCAGTAATACTGTGTGTGCAGTAATACTATGTGTGTGTGCAGTAATACTATGTGTGTATGTGCAGTAATACTATGCGTGTGTGCAGTAATACTATGTGTGGAAGATGTTCTAAGTTTGCTGTCTAAGGTGAAGACAAATAAGTCACAGGGGCCTGATGAGATACACCCAAAATTATTAAAAGAGCTTAGTGGTGAGCTGGCAAAACCGTTAACAGATTTATTTAACCAATCATTAGTAACAGGAGTCGTCCCGGAAGATTGGAAATTGGCAAATGTCGTGCCCATTCACAAGAAAGGTAGTAGGGAGGAATCGAGCAACTATAGACCAGTGAGTCTGACATCAATAGTAGGCAAATTAATGGAAACCCTATTAAAGGATAGGATTGTGGAACATCTAAAATCCCATGGATTGCAAGATGAAAAACAACATGGGTTTACTTCAGGGAGATCATGTCAAACAAATCTTATTGATTTTTTTGACTGGGTGAATAAAATAATAGACGGTGGAGGTGCAGTAGACATCGCATATCTAGATTTTAGTAAGGCTTTTGACACTGTCCCACATAGAAGACTTATCAATAAACTGCAGTCATTGAGCATGGACTCCCATATTGTTGAGTGGATTAGGCAGTGGCTGAGTGACAGACAGCAGAGGGTTGTAGTCAATGGAGAACATTCAAAACAAGGTCATGTTACCAGTGGGGTTCCACAGGGATCTGTACTGGGACCAATTTTGTTTAATATCTTCATAAGTGATATTGCAAAAGGCCTCGCTGGTAAGGTGTGTCTTTTTGCTGATGACACAAAGATATGTAACAGGGTTGATGTTCCTGGAGGGAAACGCCAAATGGAAAAGGATTTAGGAAAACTAGAAGAATGGTCAGAACTCTGGCAACCGAAATTTAATGTAGATAAGTGCAAGATAATGCACCTGGGGCGTAAAAACCCAAGGGCAGAATATAGAATATTTGACACAGTCCTGACCTCAGTATCTGAGGAAAGGGATTTAGGAGTAATTATTTCAGAAGACTTAAAGGTGGGAAGACAATGTAATAGAGCAGCACGAAATGCCAGCAGAATGCTTGGATGTATAGGGAGAGGTATAAGCAGTAGAAAGAGTGAAGTGCTTATGCCGCTGTACAGAACACTGGTGAGACCTCATCTGGAGTATTGTGCTCAGTACTGGAGACCATATCTCCAGAAGGATACTGATACTTTGGAGAGAGTTCAGAGAAGAGCTACTAAACTGGTACATGGATTGCAGGATAAAACTTACCAGGAAAGGTTAAAGGACCTTAACATGTATAGCTTGGAAGAAAGAAGAGACAGAGGGGATATGATAGAAACTTTTAAATACATAAAGGGAATCAACTCGGTAAAGGAAGAGAGAAGATTTAAAAGAAGAAAAACTACCACAAGAGGACACAGTTTTAAATTAGAGGGGCAAAGGGTTAACAGTAATATCAGGAAGTATTACTTTACTGAGAGAGTAGTGGATGCATGGAATAGCCTTCCTGCAGAAGTGGTAGCTGCAAATACAGTGAAGGGGTTTAAGCATGCATGGGATAGGCATAAGGCCATCCTTCATATAAGATAGGGCCGGGGGCTATCCATAGTACTCAGTATATTGGGCAGACTAGATGGGCCAAATGGTTCTTATCTGCCGACACATTCTATGTTTCTATATGTTTCTATGTGTGTGTGCAGCAGTACTATGTGTTTGTGCAGCAATACTATGTGTGTGCATTAATACTGTGTGTGTGTGTGCAGTAATACTACGTGTGTATGTGCAGTAATACTATGCGTGTGTGCAGTAATACTATATGTGTGTATAGACAATACTATCTGTGTGTGTGTGCAGTAATGCTATGCGTGTGTGTGCAGTAATACTATGTGTGTATAGACAATACTGTGTGTGTGTGTGCAGTAATGCTATGTGTGTGTGCAGTAATGCTATGTGTGTGTGCAGTAATACTATGCGTGTGTGTGTGCAGTAATACTATGTGTGTGTGCAGTAATACTATGTGTGTGTGCAGAAATACTATGTGTGTGTGTGTGTGCAGTAATACTATGTGTGTGTGTGCAGTATTACTATGTGTGTATAAAGAATACTATGTGTGTGTAGTAATACTATGTGTGTGTTTGCAGTAATACTATGTGTGTGTGCAGTAATACTATTTGTGTGTTTGCAGTAATACTGTGTGTGCGCATTAATACTATGTGTATGTGTGTGCAGTAATACTATGTATATGCAGTAATACTATGTGTGTGCACTAATACTATTTGTGCGTGTGTGTGTGCAGTAATAATATATGTGTGCAGTAATATTATGTGTGTGTGCAGTAATGCTATGTGTGTATAAACAATACTATGTGTGTGTGTGTGTGTGTGTCTGTGTGTGTGCTATAATACTATGTGTGTGTGCTGTAATACTATGTGTGGGTGCAGTAATACTATGTGTGTGTATGTGCAGTAATACTATGCGTGTGTGCAGTAATACTATGTTTTTATAGACAATACTATGTGTGTGTGCAGTAATACTATGTGTGTGTGCAGTAATACTATTTGTGTGTGCAGTATTACGATGTGTGTATATGTGCAGTAATACTATGCATGTGTGCAGTAATATTATGTGTGTATAGACAATACTATGTGTGTGTGTGCAGTAATACTATGTCTGTGTGCAGTAATACTATATGTGTGTGCAGTAATACTATGTGTGTGCAGTAATACTATGTGTGTGCAGTAATACTATGTGTGTGCAGTAATACTATGTGTGTGTTTGCAGTAATGCTATGCGTGTGTGCAGTAATACTATGTGTGTGTAGCAATACTATGTGTGTGCAGTAATATAATGTGTGTGTGTGTGTGTGCAGTTATACTATGTGTGTGCAGTAGTACTATTCGTGTGTGCAGTAATACAATGTGTGTGCAGTAATACTATGTGTGTGTGTACAGTAATACTATGTGTGTGCAGTAATACTATGTGGGTGTGCAGTAATACTATGTGTGTGCAGTAATACTATGTGTGTGTGCAGTAATACTATGTGTGTGTGCATTAATACTATGTGTGTGTGTGTGTGCAGTAATACTGTGTGTGTGCAGTAATACTATGTGTGTGCAGTAATACTATGTGTGTGTGCATTAATACTATGTGTGTGCAGTAATACTGTGTGTGTGTGTGTGCAGTAATACTATGTGTGTGCAGTAATACTATGTGTGTGTGTGTGCAGTAATACTATGTGTGCGTGTGCAGTAATACTATGTGTGTGCAGTAATACTATGTGTGTGTGCAGTAATACTATGTGTGTATAGACAATACTATGTGTGTGTGTGTGTGTGTGTGTGTGTGTGCAGGTGTGCAGTAATACTATATGTGTGTGCAGTAATACTATGTGTGTGTGCAGTCATATTATGTGTGTGTGCAGTAAAACTATGTGTGTATGTTTGTGCATAAATACTATGTGTGGGTGCAGTAATACTATTTGTGTGTGTTCAGTAATACTGTGTGTGCGCATTAATACTATGTGTGTGTGTGTGTGTGTGCAGTAATACTATGTGTGTGCACTAATACTATTTGTGTGTGTGTGTGTGCAGTAATACTATATGTGTGCAGTAATATTATGTGTGTGCAGTAATACTATGTCTGTATAGACAATACTATGTGTGTGTGTGTGTGCAGCAATACTATGTGTGAGTGCAGTAATACTGTGTGTGCGCATTAATACTATGTGTGTGTGTGTTCAGTAATACTATGTTTGTGCAGTAATACTATGTGTGTGCACTAATACTATGTGTGTGTGTGCAGTAATACTATATGTGTGTGCAGCAATACTATGTGTGGGTGCAGTAATACTGTGTGTGCGCATTAATACTTTGTGTGTGTTCAGTAATACTATGTATGTGCAGTAATACTATGTGTGTGCACTAATACTATGTGTGTGTGCAGTAATACTATATGTGTGCAGTAATATTATGTGTGTGTGCAGAAATACTATGTGTGGGTGCAGTAATACTGTGTTTGCATAGACAATACTATGTGTGTGTGTGTGTGCAGTAATACTATGTGTGGGTGCAGTAATACTGTGTGTGCGCATTAATATTTTGTGTGTATGTGTTCAGTAATACTATGTATATGCAGTAATACTATGTGTGTGCACTAATACTATGTGTGTGTGTGCAGTAATACTATATGTGTGCAGTAATATTATGTGTGTGTGCAGAAATACTATGTTTGTATAGACAATACTATGTGTGTGTGTGTGTGTGTGTGTGTGTGTGCGTGTGTGCAGTAATACTATGTGTGTGTACAGCAATACTATGTGTGCATAGACAATACTATATGTGTGTCTGTGCAGTAATACTATGTGTATGCAGTAATACTATGTGTGCAGTAATACTATGTGTGTAGCAATATTATATGTGTGTGCAGTAATACTGTGTGTGTGTGTGTGTGTGTGTGCAGTAATACAATGTGTGTGCAGTAATACTGTGTGTGTGCAGTAATACTATGTGTGTGTGTGTGTGTGTGTGTGTGTGTGCAGCAATACTATCTGGGTGTGAAGCAATACTATGTGTGTGTGCAGCAATACTATGTGTGTGTGCAGTATTACTATGTGTGGGTGAAGTAATACTATGTGTGTATGTGCAGTAATACTATGCGTGTGTGCAGTAATACTATGTGTGGGTGCAGCAATACTATGTGTGTGTGCAGCAATACTATGTGTGTGTGCAGTAATACTATGTGTGTGTGCAGCAATACTATGTGTGTGTGCAGTAATACTATGTGTGGGTGAAGTAATACTATGTTTGCATAGACAATACTATGTGTGTGTGTGTGCAGTAATGCTATGTGTGGGTGCAGTAATACTGTGTGTGCGCATTAATATTTTGTGTGTATGTGTTCAGTAATACTATGTATATGCAGTAATACTATGTGTGTGCACTAATACTATGTGTGTGTGTGCAGTAATACTATATGTGTGCAGTAATATTATGTGTGTGTGCAGAAATACTATGTTTGTATAGACAATACTATGTGTGTGTGTGTGTGCAGTAATACTATGTGTGTGTACAGCAATACTATGTGTGCATAGACAATACTATATGTGTGTCTGTGCAGTAATACTATGTGTGTGTGCAGTAATACTATGTGTATGCAGTAATACTATGTGTGCAGTAATACTATGTGTGTAGCAATATTATGTGTGTGTGCAGTAATACTATGTGTGTGTGTGTGTGCAGTAATACAATGTGTGTGCAGTAATACTGTGTGTGTGCAGCAATACTATCTGGGTGTGAAGCAATACTATGTGTGTGTGCAGCAATACTATGTGTGTGTGCAGCAATACTATGTGTGTGTGCAGTATTACTATGTGTGGGTGAAGTAATACTATGTGTGTATGTGCATTAATACTATGCGTGTGTGCAGTAATACTATGTGTGGGTGCAGCAATACTATGTTTGTGTGCAGCAATACTATGTGTGTGTGCAGTAATACTATGTGTGTGTGCAGTAATACTATGTGTGGGTGAAGTAATACTATGTGTGTGTGTGTGTGCAGCAATACTATGTGTGTGTGCAGCAATACTATGTGTGGGTGAAGTAATACTATGTGTGTATGTGCAGTAATACTATGTGTGTAGCAATATTATGTGTGTGTGCAGCAATACTATGTGTGTGTGTGTGCGCAGTAATACTGTGTGTGCAGTAATACTATGTGTGTGTGCAGTAATACTATGTGTGTGCATTAATACTATGTGTGTGTGCAGTAATACTATGCGTGTGTGCAGTAATACTATGTGTGTGTGCAGCAGTACTATGTGTTTGTGCAGCAATACTATGTGTGTGCATTAATACTGTGTGTGTGCAGTAATACTACGTGTGTATGTGCAGTAATACTATGCGTGTGTGCAGTAATACTATGTGTGTATAGACAATACTATGTGTGTGTGTGTGTGCAGTAATGCTATGTGTGTGTGCAGGAAAACTATGTGTGTGCAGTAATGCTATGTGTGTGTGCAGTGATACTATGCATGTGTGTGCAGTAATACTATGCGTGTGTGTGCAGTAATACTATGTGTGTATAGACAATACTATGTGTGTGTGTGTGAAGTAATACTATGTGTGTGTGCAGTAATGCTATGTGTGTGTGCAGTAATACTATGTGTGTGTCCAGTAATACTATGTGTGTGTGTGCAGTAATACTATGTGTGTGTGTGCAGTAATACTATGCGTGTGTGTAGTAATACTATGTGTGTAGCAATATGTGTGTGTGCAGTAATATTATGTGTGCGTGCAGTAATACTATATGTGTGCACTAATAATATGTGTGTATGCAGTAATACTATATGTGTGCAGTAATATTATGTTTGTGTGCAGTATTACTATGTGTGTGTAGACAATACTATGTGTGTGTAGTAATACTATGTGTGTGTTTGCAGTAATACTATGTGTGTGTGCAGTAATACTATTTGTGTGTGTGCAGTAATACTGTGTGTGCGCATTAATACTATGTGTATGTGTGTGCAGTAATACTATGTATATGCAGTAATACTATGTGTGTGCACTAATACTATTTGTGCGTGTGTGTGCAGTAATAATATATGTGTGCAGTAATATTATGTGTGTGTGCAGTAATACTATGTGTGTATAAACAATACTATGTGTGTGTGTGTACTATATTACTGTGTGTGTGCTGTAATACTATGTGTGGGTGCAGTAATACTATGTGTGTGTATGTGCAGTAATACTATGCGTGTGTGCAGTAATACTATGTGTTTATAGACAATACTATGTGTGTGTGTGTGTGTGCAGTAATACTATGTGTGTGTGCAGTAATACTATTTGTGTGTGCAGTATTACGATGTGTGTGTATGTGCAGTAATACTATGCATGTGTGCAGTAATATTATGTGTGTATAGACAATACTATGTGTGTGTGTGCAGTAATACTATGTCTGTGTGAAGTAATACTATATGTGTGTGCAGTAATACTATGTGTGTGTCCAGTAATACTATGTGTGTGTAGCAATACTATGTGTGTGCGCAGTAATATGATGTGTGTGTGTGTGCAGTAATACTATGTGTGTGCAGTAGTACTATTCGTGTGTGCAGTAATACTGTGTGTGTGCAGTAATACTATGTGTGTGTACAGTAATACTATGTGTGTGTGCAGTATCACTATGTGTGTGTGTACAGTAATACTATGTGTGTGTACAGTAATACTATGTGTGTGTGCAGTAATACTATGTGTGTGTGCAGTTATACTATGTGTGTGTGCAGTAATACTATGTGTGTGTGCAGTAATACTATGTGTGTGCAGTAATACTATGTGTGTGTAGCAATACTATGTGTGTGTGCAGTAATATGATGTGTGTGTGTGTGCAGTAATACTATGTGTGTGCAGTAGTACTATTCGTGTGTGCAGTAATACTGTGTGTGTGCAGTAATACTATGTGTGTGTACAGTAATACTATGTGTGTGTGCAGTATTACTATGTGTGTGTGTACAGTAATACTATGTGTGTGTACAGTAATACTATGTGTGTGTGCAGTAATACTATGTGTGTGTGCAGTAATACTATGTGTGTGTAGCAATACTATGTGTGTGTGCAGTAATATGATGTGTGTGTGTGTGCAGTAATATGATGTGTGTTTGTGTGCAGTAATACTATGTGTGTTCAGTAGTACTATTCGTGTTTGCAGTAATACTATGTGTGTGCAGTAATACTATGTGTGTGTGCAGTAATACTATGGCCTCATGCACACGACCGTATTTTTTTGCGGTCCGCAAAAACAGGTTCTGTTGGTCCGTGATCCGTGACCGTTTTTTCGTCCGTGGGTCTTCCTTGATTTTTGGAGGATCCACGGACATGAAAAAAAAGTCGTTTTGGTGTCCGCCTGGCCGTGCGGAGCCAAACGGATCCGTCCTGAATTACAATGCAAGTCAATGGGGACGGATCCGTTTGACGTTGACACAATATGGTGCAATTTCAAACGGATCCGTCCCCCATTGACTTTCAATGTAAAGTCAGGAGTTAATATACCATAGGATCAGAGTTTTCTCCAATCCGATGGTATATTTTAACTTGAAGCGTCCCCATCACCATGGGAACGCCTCTATGTTAGAATATACCGTCGGATTTGAGTTACATTGTGAAACTCAAATCCGACAGTATATTCTAACACAGAGGCGTTCCCATGGTGATGGGGACGCTTTAGGTTAGAATATACTAAAAGAACTGTGTACATGACTGCCCCCTGCTGCCTGGCAGGTGCTGCCAGGCAGCAGGGGGCAGCCGCCCCCCCTGTAGTTAACACATTGATGGCCAGTGCGGCCGGCCCCCCCCTCCCCTGTAGTTAACTCGTTGGTGGCCAGTGGGCCCCCCTCCCTCCCCTGTAGTTAACTCATTGGTGGCCAGTGCGGCCGGCCCCCCTCCCTCCCCTGTAGTTAACTCGTTGGTGGCCAGTGGGCCCCCCCTCCCTCCCCTGTAGTTAACTCGTTGGTGGCCAGTGGGCCCTCTCCCCTCCCTCCCCCTCCTAATTAAAATCTCCCCCCTATCATTGGTGGCAGCGGAGTGTACCGATCGGAGTCCCATTTTAATCGCTGGGGCTCCGATCGGTAACCATGGCAACCAGGACGCTACTGCAGTCCCGGTTGCCATGGTTACTTAGCAATTTGTAGAACCATTATACTTACCTGCGAGCTGCAATGTTTGCGTCCGGCCGGGAGCTCCTCTTACTGGTAAGTGACAGGTCCGGCCGGGAGCTCCTCCTACTGGTAAGTGACAGGTCCGGCCGGGAGCTCCTCCTACTGGTAAGTGACAGGTCCGGCCGGGAGCTCCTCCTACTGGTAAGTGACATGACCTGTCACTTACCAGTAGGAGGAGCTCCCGGCCGGACGCAGAGATCGCAGCTCGCAGGTAAGTATAATGGTTCTACAAATTGCTAGTTAACTACAGGGTAGGGAGGGGGGGGGCCCACTGGCCACCAACGAGTTAACTACAGGGGGGGGGGCCCACTGGCCACCAATGTGTTAACTACGGGGGGGGGCTGCCCCCTGCTGCCAGGCAGCAGGGGGCAGTCATGTACACAGTTCTCTTAAAAACTCAGCTCAGAAAAAGCTTTTATGCAGACAGATCTTCGGATCCGTCTGTATAAAAAGTAACCTACGGCCACGGATCACGGACACGGATGCCAATCTTGTGTGCATCCGTGTTCTTTCACGGACCCATTGACTTGAATGGGTCCGTGAACCGTTGGCCGTGAAAAAAATAGGACAGGTCCTATTTTTTTCACGGCCAGGAAACATGGATCACGGATGCGGCTGCAAAACGGTGCATTTTCCGATTTTTCCACGGACCCATTGAAAGTTAATGGGTCCGCGAAAAAAAAAGGAAAACGCCACAACGGCCACGGGTGCACACAACGGTCGTGTGCAGGAGGCCTATGTGTGTGTGCAGTAATATTATGTGTGTGTGCAGTGTTACTGTGTGTGTGTAGTAATACTATGTGTGTGCAGTATTACTATGTGTGTGTGCAGTAATACTATGTGTATGTGTTTGTGTGTGCGCAATAATACTTTGTGTGTGTGTAGCAATACTATATGTGTGCAGTAATATTATGTGTGTGCAGTAATACTATGTGTGTATAGACAATACTATTTGTGTGTGTGCAGCAATACTATGTGTGTGCAGTAATACTATGTGTATGTGCAGTAATACTATGTGTGTGTGTGTGTAGTAATACTATGTGTGTGCAGTATTACTATGTGCGTGTGCAGTAATACTATGTGTATGTGTTTGTGTGTGCGCAATAATACTTTGTGTGTGTGTAGCAATACTATATGTGTGCAGTAATATTATGTGTGTGCAGTAATACTATGTGTGTATAGACAATACTATTTGTGTGTGTGCAGCAATACTATGTGTGTGCAGTAATACTATGTGTATGTGCAGTAATACTATGTGTGTGTGTGTGTAGTAATACTATGTGTGTGTGTGCAGTAATACTATGTGTGTGTGCAGTAATACTATGTGTGTGTGTGTGCAGTAATACTATGTGTGTGTGCAGTAATACTATTTGTGTGTGCAGTAATACTATGTGTGTGTGCAGTAATACTATTTGTATGCGTGTGTGTAGTAATACTATGTGTGTGTGCAGTAATATTATGTGTGTGAGTGTGTGCAGTAGTACTATTCTTGTGTGCAGTAATACTATGTGTGTACAATAATACTATGTGTGTGTGCAGTAATACTATGTGTGTGCAGTAATACTATGTGTGTACAATAATACTATATGTGTGTGCAGTAATACTATGTGTGTGCAGTAATACTATTTGTATGCGTGTGTGTAGTAATACTATGTGTGTGTGTGCAGTAATACTATGTGTGTGTGCAGTAATACTATGTGTGTGTGTGCAGTAATACTATGTGTGTGTGCAGTAATACTATTTGTGTGTGCAGTAATACTATGTGTGTGTGCAGTAATACTATTTGTATGCGTGTGTGTAGTAATACTATGTGTGTGTGCAGTAATATTATGTGTGTGAGTGTGTGCAGTAGTACTATTCTTGTGTGCAGTAATACTATGTGTGTACAATAATACTATGTGTGTGTGCAGTAATACTATGTGTGTGCAGTAATACTATGTGTGTACAATAATACTATATGTGTGTGCAGTAATACTATGTGTGTGTGCAGTAATACTATGTGTGTGCAGTAATACTATGTGTGTGCAGTAATACTATTTGTATGCGTGTGTGTAGTAATACTATGTGTGTGTGCAGTAATATTATGTGTGTGTGTGAGTGTGTGCAGTAGTACTATTCGTGTGTGCAGTAATACTGTGTGTGTGCAGTAATACTATGTGTGTGTGTGCAGTAATACTATGTGTATGCGTGTGTGTAGTAATACTATGTGTGTGTGCAGTAGTACTATTCGTGTGTGCAGTAATACTATGTGTGTACAATAATACTATGTGTGTGTGCAGTAATACTATGTGTGTGCAGTAATACTATGTGTGTACAATAATACTATATGTGTGTGCAGTAATACTATGTGTGTGCAGTAATACTATGTGTGTGTGCAGTAATACTATGTGTGTGCAGTAATACTATGTGTGTACAATAATACTATATGTGTGTGCAGTAATACTATGTGTGTGCAGTAATACTATTTGTATGCGTGTGTGTAGTAATACTATGTGTGTGTGCAGTAATATTATGTGTGTGTGTGAGTGTGTGCAGTAGTACTATTCGTGTGTGCAGTAATACTGTGTGTGTGCAGTAATACTATGTGTGTGTATATGTGAGTGTGTGCACTAATACTGTGTGTATGTGTGTGTAGACTATACTATGTGTGTGTAGACAATACTAAGGTTGTGCTGCCATCTCCTGGGTACTTATCACAGTTGGATCATACGAGGGACGATGAAAGGCCTTTCTGCTCAGCCGACCCCAGGACCTTGTGCCCATCTACCTGGGACTTTTGAGCAGAGCACGTATGTAGCTGGTTCCTACACTGCCCTGAATATTGTAGGCTTAGGTAAGTCCAAGAGAGGCGGTATATTAGTGCTAGGGACCCATCTGCGGAAGCCACCTCGCCGCCTGGTAGATGGGCCCGACACACGTTTTATCAAATATCTGCGCTAAGAGCTTCCATTTTTCCATTTCTAGTAGGTATTGTAACACTTTAATCTAGAATGACCCCATTTCTCAGCTCTATTGTCTGTTCCCTGCTGCTGTTGGGGACGGGAATGTGTCCATGGAGGAGAACGAGGCTGATAATTGGCTGGTGTGGGAGCCAGGCCGACATAATTATGGGGGGTTAGTAGGACCCGGCCATGTTGCCGGGCTGCTGCCTCGTCACTGCCAGAAAAAACATTGACCCAGTGGGCCGTGAAAGACGTGTACTGTCCCTGCCCATGAGAGCCACTGTCCACAGCAAGAATCACAGGGAGCGTCCCACGTCCGCCACGTGAGAGTACAAGGCAGGGATGGCTTTTTGGGAGAATAAAAAACTCGCCTATTTTTACAAACTATCTAGAAATTTCTAGAAGGTTGGCGGTCCTGGTCCTGATGAGCCATATGGGGTTTTGTGTGTAAAGGCTGACATCTAGTGGCCAGTTTATAGAATGCAGTCGGCAGAGTTCAACCTCTTGTGTATTGAATGGTTAACGCCTCATGCCCATTTATACAGGACACACTCCTCTGCCACAGGATTGAATACCAAATACTGCATATGGCCCCCATCATTACACTCCAGGATGAATACAGAGCCTCTAAACTAGTAAAAAACCCGACCAGACCCCTAATTACAGACTTTACACATACCAACTGTAACGGATCTCCTGGCACCCCGACCGGGTACCTCCATTGATGGATGCTCCTAGTGCTTCCTGAGGACTCCAAGCACTCCACTTGACACCATAAGCACTGCTGACCCCACAAACCACGCAGCTTGGGGGGGGGATCTCGCCGTCTTCGACCCACCCTGGGCCCAAGACCAGGATCCAGCTTCCAGTGGGTAGAACCGTGTTGTAATCCCAGGGGAGTATAATGCCGATAGCAATCCCCAGAGTAAATATAGCTGTTCCCCCCACACATGAGATGAGACTCTATGTTGAGGGTAAAACAGGAACTCTCCTTATTGAAGATCAACTCATTATACACTGCTCAAAAAAATAAAGGGAACACAAAAATAACACCTCCTAGATCTGAATTAATTAAATATTCTTCTGAAATACTTTGTTCTTAACATAGTTGAATGTGCTGACAACAAAATCACACAAAAGTAAGAAAATGGAAATCAAATTTTTCAACCCATGGAGGTCTGGATTTGGAGTCACCCTCAAAATTAAAGTGGAAAAACACACTACAGGCTGATCCAACTTTGATGTAATGTCCTTAAAACAAGTCAAAATGAGGCTCAGTAGTGTGTGTGGCCTCCACGTGCCTGTATGACCTCCCTACAACGCCTGTGCATGCTCCTGATGAGGTGGCGGACGGTCTCCTGAGGGATCTCCTCCCAGACCTGGACTAAAGCATCTGCCAACTCCTGGACAGTCTGTGGTGCAACGTGACGTTGGTGGATAGAGCGAGACATGATGTCCCAGATGTGCTCAATTGGATTCAGGTCTGGGGAACGGGCGGGCCAGTCCATAGCATCAATGCCTTCGTCTTGCAGGAACTGCTGACACACTCCAGCCACATGAGGTCTAGCATTGTCTTGCATTAGGAGGAACCCAGGGCCAACCGCACCAGCATATGGTCTCACAAGGGGTCTGAGGATCTCATCTCGGTACCTAATGGCAGTCAGGCTACCTCTGGCGAGCACATGGAGGGCTGTGCGGCCCTCCAAAGAAATGCCACCCCACACCATTACTGACCTAATGCCAAACCGGTCATGCTGGAGGATGTTGCAGGCAGCAGAACGTTCTCCACGGCGTCTCCAGACTCTGTCAAGTCTGTCACATGTGCTCAGTGTGAACCTGCTTTCATCTGTGAAGAGCACAGGGCGCCAGTGGCGAATTTGCCAATCTTGGTGTTCTCTGGCAAATGCCAAACGTCCTGCACGGTGTTGGACTGTAAGCACAACCCCCACCTGTGGACGTCGGGCCCTCATAGAGTCTGTTTCTGACCGTTTGAGCAGACACATGCACATTTGTGGCCTGCTGGAGGTCATTTTGCAGGGCTCTGGCAGTGCTCCTCCTGTTCCTCCTTGCACAAAGGCGGAGGTAGCGGTCCTGCTGCTAGGTTGTTGCCCTCCTACGGCCTCCTCCACGTCTACTGATGTACTGGCCTGTCTCCTGGTAGCGCCTCCATGCTCTGGACACTACGCTGACAGACACAGCAAACCTTCTTGCCACAGCTTGCATTGATGTGCCATCCTGGATAAGCTGCACTACCTGAGCCACTTGTGTGGGTTGTAGACTCCGTCTCATGCTACCACTAGAGTGAAAGCACCGGCAGCATTTAAAAAAGTGACCAAAACATTAGCCAGGAAGCATAGGAACTGAGAAGTGGTCTGTGGTCACCACCTGCAGAACCATTCCTTTATTGGGGGTGTCTTCCTAATTGCCTATAATTTCCACCTGTTGTCTATCCCATTTGCACAACAGCATGTGAAATTGATTGTCACTCAGTGTTGCTTCCTAAGTGGACAGTTTGATTTCACAGAAGTGGGATTGACTTGGAGTTACATTGTGTTGTTTAAGTGTTCCCTTTATTTTTTGGAGCATTGTATATACAGTTCAGGAAGTCTAACGACATAACGCAATCAAACATGAACAGCATGCAAACAGACATCTTCACCCCCTCCATAATGAATGAATAGGGAGAGAGGAGACACATGTGATGGGATGATTTCATGAGTGTATCATAGGGTGATCTACTCATTTAGGAGTCGGCTGCTCTTATAATCAGCTATCTTAATCCCATCACTAACACAATCAGTGCGAGTCTCAGTGCAGAGTTAACCCCAAATGGTCTGAGGGGGTCTCCATAGTTCTGGGTCCATACTCCGTAGGAAGGAGGCTAGCCCTCAGGCTTCTCCAGCAGTCCCAGTGCCGGTTCAGTCCGTCACACCAACAATAGCTGAGAAATGGGAGTCATTCTAAATAAAAGTGGTACAATACCTACAAAAAAATGGAAAAATAGAAGCTCTTAGCGCACATATTTGATCAAACGTGTGTCGGGCTCATCTACCAGGCGTCAAGGTGGCTTCCGCAGATGGGTCCCTAATAGAGGTGAGCGAACACCTGGATGTTCGGGTTCGAGAAGTTCGGCCGAACTTCCCGGAAATGTTCGGGTTCGGGATCCGAACCCGACCAGAACTTCGTCCCGAACCCGAACCCCATTGAAGTCAATAAGGACCCGAACTTTTCAGCACTAAAAAGGCTGTAAAACAGCCCAGGAAAGAGCTAGAGGGCTGCAAAAGGCAGCAACATGTAGGTAAATCCCCTGCAAACAAATGTGGATAGGGAAATGAATTAAAATTAAAATAAAAAAAATAAAAATTAACCAATATCAATTGGACAGAGGTCCCATAGCAGAGAATCTGGCTTCACGTCAGCAGAGAATCAGTCTCTTCATACCATAGCAGAGAATCAGTCTTCATGTCATAGCAGAGAATCAGGCTTCATGTCACCCACCACTGGAACAGGCCACTGTCACATATTTAGGCCCCGGCACCCAGACAGAGGAGAGAGGTCCCGTAACAGAGAATCTGGCTTCATGTCAGCAGAGAATCAGTCTTCATGTCATAGCAGAGAATCAGGCTTCACGTCACCCACCACTGGAACAGGCCACTGTCACATATTTAGGCCCAGGCACCCAGGCAGAGGAGAGAGGTCCCGTAACAGAGAATCTGGCCTTATGTCAGCGCAGAATCAGTCTTCATGTCATAGCAGAGAATCAGGCTTCACGTCACCCACCACTGGAACAGGCCACTGTCACACATTTAGGCCCCGGCACCCAGACAGAGGAGAGAGGTCCTGTAACAGAGAATCTGGCCTTATGTCAGCACAGAATCAGTCTTCATGTCATAGCAGAGAATCAGGCTTCACGTCACCCACCACTGGAACAGGCCACTGTCACACATTTAGGCCCAGGCACCCAGACAGAGGAGAGAGGTCCCGTAACAGAGAATCTGGCCTTATGTCAGCACAGAACTGTCTTCATGTCATAGCAGAGAATCAGGCTTCACGTCACCCACCACTGGAACAGGCCACTGTCACATATTTAGGCCCCGGCACCCAGGCAGAGGAGAGAGGTCCCGTAACAGAGAATCTGGCTTCATGTCAGCAGAGAATCAGTCTTCATGTCATAGCAGAGAATCAGGCTTCACGTCACCCACCACTGGAACAGGCCACTGTCACATATTTAGGCCCCGGCACCCAGACAGAGGAGAGAGGTCCCGTAACAGAGAATCTGGCTTCATGTCAGCACAGAATCAGTCTTCATGTCATAGCAGAGAATCAGGCTTCACGTCACCCACCAATGGAACAGGCCACTGTCACATATTTAGGCCCAGGCACCCAGGCAGAGGAGAGAGGTCCCGTAACAGAGAATCTGGCCTTATGTCAGCGCAGAATCAGTCTTCATGTCATAGCAGAGAATCAGGCTTCACGTCACCCACCACTGGAACAGGCCACTGTCACACATTTAGGCCCCGGCACCCAGACAGAGGAGAGAGGTCCTGTAACAGAGAATCTGGCCTTATGTCAGCACAGAACTGTCTTCATGTCATAGCAGAGAATCAGGCTTCACGTCACCCACCACTGGAACAGGCCACTGGAACATATTTAGGCCCCGGCACCCAGACAGATGAGAGAGGTCCCGTAACAGAGAATCTGGCTTCATGTCAGCACAGAATCAGTCTTCATGTCATAGCAGAGAATCAGGCTTCACGTCACCCACCAATGGAACAGGCCACTGTCACATATTTAGGCCCAGGCACCCAGGCAGAGGAGAGAGGTCCCGTAACAGAGAATCTGGCTTCATGTCAGCACAGAATCAGTCTTCATGTCATAGCAGAGAATCAGGCTTCATGTCACCCACCACTGGAACAGGCCACTGTCACACATTTAGGCCCCGGCACCCAGACAGAGGAGAGGTTCATTCAACTTTGGGTTGCCCCGCAATATAATGGTAAAATGAAAATAAAAATAGTATTGAATGAGGAAGTGCCCTGGAGTAGAATAATATATGGTTAAGGGGAGGTAGTTAATATCTAATCTGCACAAGGGATGGACAGGTCCTGTGGGATCCAGGCCTGGTACATTTTTATGAACGTCAGCTTGTCCACATTGGCTGTAGACAGGCGGCTGCGTTTGTCTGTAATGACGCCCCCTGCCGTGCTGAATACACGTTCAGACAAAATGCTGGCCGCCGGGCAGGCCAGCACCTCCAAGGCATAAAAGGCTAGCTCTGGCCACGTGGACAATTTGGAGACCCAGAAGTTGAATGGGGCCGAACCATCAGTCAGTACGTGGAGGGGTGTGCACAGGTACTGTTCCACCATGTTAGTGAAATGTTGCCTCTTGCTAACACGTTCCGTATCAGGTGGTGGTGCAGTTAGCTGTGGCGTGGTGACAAAACTTTTCCACATCTCTGCCATGCTAACCCTGCCCTCAGAGGAGCTGGCCGTGACACAGCTGCGTTGGCGACCTCTTGCTCCTCCTCTGCCTTCGCCTTGGGCTTCCACTGGTTCCCCTGTGACATTTGGGAATGCTCTCAGTAGCGCGTCTACCAACGTGCGCTTGTACTCGCGCA
Organism: Bufo bufo; assembly: GCF_905171765.1. NCBI lineage: Eukaryota > Metazoa > Chordata > Amphibia > Anura > Bufonidae > Bufo > Bufo bufo. The sequence goes on from NC_053391.1 coordinate 703,749,782, forward strand.
TCTTCCTATCACGCTCCAGTGCATGAAGTAAGGTGGGCACATTGTCTTTGTACCGAGGATCCAGCAGGGTGGCAACTCAGTAGTCCGCACACGTTAAAATGTGGGCAACTCTGCTGTCGTTGCGCAGGCACTGCAGCATGTAGTCGCTAATGTGTGCCAGGCTGCCCAGAGGTAAGGACAAGCTGTCCTCTGTGGGAGGCGTATCGTCATCGTCCTGTGTTTCCCCCCAGCCACGCACCAGTGATGGGCCCGAGCTGCTTTGGGTGCCAGCCCGCTGTGAACATGCTTCATCCTCATCCTCCTCCACCTCCTCCTCATCCTCGTCCTCCTCGTCCTCCAGTAGTGGGCCCTGTCTGGCCACATTTGTACCTGGCCTCTGCTGTTGCAAAAAACCTCCCTCTGAGTCACTTCGAAGAGACTGGCCTGAAAGTGCTAAAAATGACCACTCTTCCTCCTCTTCCTCCTGGGCCACCTCCTCTTCCATCATCGCCCTAAGTGTTTTCTCAAGGAGACATAGAAGTGGTATTGTAACGCTGATAACGGCGTCATCGCCACTGGCCATGTTGGTTGAGTACTCGAAACAGCGCAACAGGGCACACAGGTCTCGCATGGAGGCCCAGTCATTGGTGGTGAAGTGTGTCTGATCCGCAGTGCGACTGATCCGTGCGTGCTGCAGCTGAAACTCCACTATGGCCTGCTGCTGCTCGCACAGTCTGTCCAGCATGTGCAAGGTGGAGTTCCACCTGGTGGGCACGTCGCATATGAGGCGGTGAGCGGGAAGGCCGAAGTTACGCTGTAGCGCAGACAGGCGAGCAGCGGCAGGATGTGAACGCCGGAAGCGCGTACAGACGGCCCACACTTTATGCAGCAGCTCTGACATGTCGGGGTAGTTGTGAATGAACTTCTGCACCACCAAATTCAGCACATGCGCCAGGCAAGGGATGTGCGTCAAACCGGCTAGTCCCAGAGCTGCAACGAGATTTGGCCCATTATCGCACACCACCAGGCCGGGCTTGAGGCTCACTGGCAGCAACCACTCGTCGGTCTGTTGTTCTATACCCCGCCACAACTCCTGTGCGGTGTGGGGCCTGTCCCCCAAACATATGAGTTTCAGAACGGCCTGCTGACGTTTACCCCAGGCTGTGCTGAAGTTGGTGGTGAAGGTGTGTGGCTGACTGGATGAGCAGGTGGAAGAAGAGGAGGAGGAAGCTGAGTAGGAGGAGGAGGAGACAGGATGCAAAGAATGTTGCCCTGCGCTCCTTGGCGGCAGAAGGACGTGCGCCAAACAGCTCTCCGCCTGGGGCCCAGCCGCCACTACATTTACCCAGTGTGCAGTTAGGGAGATATAGCGTCCCTGGCCGTGCTTACTGGTCCACGTATCTGTGGTTAGGTGGACCTTGTCACATTTGGCGTTGCGCAGTGCACACTTGATTTTATCGGATACTTGGTTGTGCAGGGAAGGCACGGCTCTCTTGGAGAAGTAGTGGCGGCTGGGAACAACATACTGTGGGACAGCAAGCGACATGAGCTGTTTGAAGCTGTGTGTGTCCACCAGCCTAAATGACAGCATTTCATAGGCCAGTAGTTTAGAAATGCTGGCATTCAGGGCCAGGGATCGAGGGTGGCTAGGTGGGAATTTACGCTTTCTCTCAAATGTTTGTGAGATGGAGAGCTGAACGCTGCCGTGTGACATGGTTGAGATGCTTGGTGACGGAGGTGGTGGTGTTGGTGGTACATCCCATGTTTGCTGGGCGGCAGGTGCCAACGTTCCTCCAGAGGTGGAGGAAGAGGCAGAGGTGGCGGCAGCAGCAGAAGAGGCCGAGGCGGCAGCAGCAGAAGAGGTAGCAGGGGGAGCCTGAGTGACTTCCTTGTTTTTAAGGTGTTTACTCCACTGCAGTTCATGCTTTGCATGCAGGTGCCTGGTCATGCAGGTTGTGCTAAGGTTCAGAACGTTAATGCCTCGCTTCAGGCTCTGATGGCACAGCGTGCAAACCACTCGGGTCTTGTCGTCAGCACATTGTTTGAAGAAGTGCCATGCCAGGGAACTCCTTGAAGCTGCCTTTGGGGTGCTCGGTCCCAGATGGCGGCGGTCAGTAGCAGGCGGAGTCTCTTGGCGGCTGGTGTTCTGATTTTGCCCACTGCTCCCTCTTTTGCTACGCTGTTGGCTCGGTCCCACCACTGCCTCTTCCTCTGAACTGTGAAAGTCAGTGGCACGACCTTCATTCCATGTGGAGTCTAGGACCTCATCGTCCCCTGCATCGTTTTCCACCCAGTCTTGATCCCTGACCTCCTGTTCAGTCTGCACACTGCAGAAAGACGCAGCAGTTGGCACCTGTGTTTCGTCATCATCAGAGACGTGCTGAGGTGGTATTCCCATGTCCTCATCATCAGGAAAAATAAGTGGTTGTGCGTTAGTGCATTCTATGTCTTCCACCCCTGGGGAAGGGCTAGGTGGATGCCCTTGGGAAACCCTGCCAGCAGAGTCTTCAAACAGCATAAGAGACTGCTGCATAACTTGAGGCTCAGACAGTTTCCCTGATATGCATGGGGGTGATGTGACAGACCGATGGGCTTGGTTTTCATGCGCCATCTGTGCGCTTTCTGCAGAAGACTGGGTGGGAGATAATGTGAACGTGCTGGATCCACTGTCGGCCACCCAATTGACTAATGCCTGTACCTGCTCAGGCCTTACCATCCTTAGAACGGCATTGGGCCCCACCAAATATGGCTGTAAATTCTGGCGGCTACTGGGACCTGAGGTAGTTGGTTCACTAGAACGTGTGGCTGTGGCAGAACGGCCACGTCCTCTCCCAGCACCAGAGGGTCCACTAACACCACCACGACCATGTCCACGTCCGCGTCCCTTACTAGATGTTTTCCTCATTGTTACCGTTCACCACAATAAGAAAAATATTATTTGGCCCAATGTATTGAATTCAAATTCAGGCCTTTTTTTACAGACACCTAACACTATCTGGCTATCTATTTAGGTACCGTATTACACTAATACCGGCACAGCAGTAACGACAGATTTAGCTGAATATAAATGTGAGGCCTATTTTTTAGGCGCTGGGTGACAGGTATACGTTTAATCACAGAATTAGACTTGGATCTGCACTGTAGCGTGTGTGTGAAGTTCTTGAGAATGACACTATCAGCACCTTGAATCTAATATACCCTTTTAGGGATAGATTTAAAGTAGGCCTGATACAGCAGAAACCACTAATTTTGAGAATTGCAAATTTGGGAATTGTTTTTCAACCCAGAACAAAAACTGTGCTTTCACGGTCACAAACAATAACTTGACCAGCTAAAACAGTACTGATTTGGAGGAATAGAAATGTCAGGTCTATTTTTTAGGCACTGGGTGACAGGCTCAGCTTGCTCCTGATGTAGTATATGGCCAAAAAATCACCAGACTGTTGATGGTTAAATGCACTTCGGTGACACAGGCTCAGCCTGCAGCTGATGTAGGATATAGCAAAAAATAACCAGACTATTAATGGTTAAATGCACTTGGTGGTAGCTTGTGCTGGCGCACCACAAGCCACAAAATGGCCGCCGATCACCCCAGAAAAAAGTGACTGAAAAACGCTCTGGGCAGCCTAAAAACACTGAGCAATTGAATATCAGCAGTTCAATGATCCACAGCTGCAGATCGATCACAGAATGAAGTCTTTTGGAGGAGTTAATCTGCCTAATCTCGCCCTAACGTCGCAGCAGCAACCTCTCCCTACACTTGTATCAGCAGAGTGACGTGCAGCGCTACGTGACCCAAGCTTATATAGAGGCTGGGTCACATGCTGCACTGGCCAATCACAGCCATGCCAATAGTAGGCAAGGCTGTGATGGCCTCTTGGGGCAGGTAGTATGACGCTTGTTGATTGGCTGCTTTGCAGCCTTTCAAAAAGCGCCAAGAAAGCGCCGAACACCGAACCCGAACCCAGACTTTTACGAAAATGTTCGGGTTCGGGTCTGTGTCACGGACACCCCAAAATTCGGTACGAACCCGAACTATACAGTTCGGGTTCGCTCATCCCTAGTCCCTAACACTAGATATACCGCCTCTCTTGGACTTACCTAAGCCTACAATATTCAGGGCAGTGTAGAGACCAGCTACATACGTACTCTGCTCAGAAGTCCCAGGTAGATGGGCGTTGCTCAGTCTAAAAGAGGTGCTACCCTCAATATATACTACAAGAAAATTTAGACTGGCACATTCATATTCATAGTCACAGGTGCATATCCATCAAGCAAACATGGCTGATAAAGAAATGGCTACACAACTTTACACATACAAACAATAGAGCTGAGAAGTGGGGTCATTCTACATAAAAGTGATCAAATATGTGCGCTAAGAGCTTCTATTTTTCCATTTATAGTAGGTATAATACCACTTTTATGTAGAATGACCCCATTTCTCAGCTCTATTGTTTGTATGTGTAAAGTTGTGCAGCCATTTTTTTATCAGCCATGTTTGCTTGATGGATATGCACCTGTGACTATGAATATGAATGTGCTAGTCTAGATTTTCTTGTAGTACCTTTATTACAGACCCCTGCCCCCCAGAGGATACCCCCCCTTATTACAGACCTCTGCCCCCCAGAGGATACTCCCCCTTATTACAGACCTCTGCCCCCCAGAGGATACTCCCCCTTATTACAGACCTCTGCCCCCCAGAGGATACTCCCCCTTATTACAGACCTCTTCCTCCCAGAGGATACTCCCCCTTATTACAGACCTCTTCCCCACAGAGGATACTCCCCCTTATTACAGACCTCTGCCCCCCAGAGGATACTCCCCCTTATTACAGACCTCAGACCACCAGAGGATACTCCCCCTTATTACAGACCTCAGACCCCCAGAGGATACTCCCCCTTATTACAGACCTCAGACCCCCAGAGGATACTCCCCCTTATTACAGACTTCTGCCCCCCAGAGGATACTCCCCCTTATTACAGACCTTTGCCCCCCAGAGGATACTCCCCCTTATTACAGACCTCTGCCCCCCAGAGGATACTCCCCCTTATTACAAACTTCTGCCCCCCAGAGGATACTCCACCTTATTACAGACCTCTGCCCCCCAGAGAATACTCCCCCTTATTACAGACCTCTGCCCCCCAGAGAATACTCCCCCTTATTACAGACCTCTGCCCCCCAGAGGATACTCCCACTTATTACAGACCTCTGCCCCCCAGAGGATACTCCCCCTTATTACAGACCTCTGCCCCCCAGAGGATACATCCCCTTATTACAGATCTCTGCCCCCCAGAGGATACTCCCCCTTATTAGACCTCAGACCCCTAAATAAATACAGGCCCCCGACCAGAACCCCTATTACTACAGACCCCTAAATAAATAGAGAACCTAGACCAGAAGCCCCCTTACTATTGACTAGTGTTGATCGCGAATATTCTAATTGCGAATTTTTATCGCAAATATTGGCACTTCAAGAATTCTTGAATATCTAGAATATAGTGCTATATCTTTGTAATCGCGAATTTTCTAGGTTTTCATCAGTACCCATGATCCCTCCCTGCTTCTTGCTTGTGGGCCAATGAGAAGGCTGCAATATCTTTGACTTTAGGAGTAGTGTTGATCGTAAAAAATTTTATCGCTAATTTTTTATCGTGAATTTTGAGATTGCCGATTTTCGCAATCAAGAAAATAATGAATGGAGATCACGAATTCTCGAATTTGTGAAAATATGACAAATATTTGCCCAAATATTCACGAAATATCGCAAATTCGAATATTGCCCCTGCCGCTCATCACTGCTATTGACCCCTAAAACAGACTCCAAACCAGACCATCCTTACTACACACCTCAGACCAGATCCCCCATTACTACTGACCCCTAAAACACACCGTAGACCAGACTCCCCTTACTACAGAACCCTAAATAAATATAGACCACAGACCAGAAACCCCCCTTACTACTGACCCCTAAAACAGACCCCAGACCAAACCCCTCTTACTACATACCTTAGACCCCTAAATAAATACAGACCCCAGACCAGAATTTTGCCCATTATCGCACACCACCAGGCCGGGCTTGAGGCTCACCGGCAGCAACCACTCGTCGGTCTGTTGTTCTATACCCCGCCACAACTCCTGTGCGGTGTGGGGCCTGTCCCCCAAACATATGAGTTTCAGAACGGCCTGCTGACGTTTACCCCGTGCTGTGCTGAAGTTGGTGGTGAAGGTGTGTGGCTGACTGGATGAGCAGGTGGAAGAAGAGGCAGGAGGAAGCAGAGTAGGAAGAGGAGGAGACAGGAGGCAAAGAATGTTGCCCTGCGATCCTTGGCGGCAGAAGGACGTGCGCCAAACAGCTCTCCGCCTGGGGCCCAGCCGCCACTACATTTACCCAGTGTGCAGTTAGGGAGATATGGCGTCCCTGGCCGTGCTTACTGGTCCACGTATCTGTGGTTAGGTGGACCTTGCCACAGATGGCGTTGCGCAGTGCACACTTGATTTTATCGGACACTTGTTTGTGCAGGGAAGGCACGGCTCTCTTGGAGAAGTAGTGGCGGCTGGGAACAACATACTGTGGGACAGCAAGCGACATGAGCTGTTTGAAGCTGTCTGTGTCCACCAGCCTAAATGACAGCATTTCATAGGCCAGTAGTTTAGAAATGCTGGCATTCAGGGCCAGGGATCGAGGGTGGCTAGGTGGGAATTTACGCTTTCTCTCAAATGTTTGTGAGATGGAGAGCTGAACGCTGCCGTGTGACATGGTTGAGATGCTTGGTGACAGAGGTGGTGGTGTTTGTGGTACATCCCATGTTTGCTGGGCGGCAGGTGCCAACGTTCCTCCAGAGGCAGAGGAAGAGGCCGAGGCGGCGGCAGCAGCAGCAGAAGAGGCCGAGGCGGCGGCAGCAGCAGAAGAGGCCGAGGCGGCAGCAGCAGAAAAGGCAGCAGGGGGAGCCTGAGTGACTTCCTTGTTTTTAAGGTGTCTACTCCACTGCAGTTCATGCTTTGCATGCAGGTGCCTGGTCATGCAGGTTGTGCTAAGGTTCAGAACGTTAATGCCTCGCTTCAGGCTCTGATGGCACAGCGTGCAAACCACTCGGGTCTTGTCGTCAGCACATTGTTTGAAGAAGTGCCATGCCAGGGAACTCCTTGAAGCTGCCTTTGGGGTGCTCGGTCCCAGATGGCGGCGGTCAGTAGCAGACGGACTCTCTTGGCGGTGGGTGCTCTGCTTTTGCACCCTGCTCCCGCTTTTGCTACGCTGTTGGCTCGGTCTCACCACTGCCTCTTCCTCCGAACTGTGAAAGTCAGTGGCACGACCTTCATTCCATGTGGGGTCTAGGACCTCATCGTCCCCTGCATCGTCTTCCACCCAGTCTTGATCCCTGACCTCCTGTTCAGTCTGCACACTGCAGAAAGACGCAGCAGTTGGCACCTGTGTTTCGTCATCATCAGAGACGTGCTGAGGTGGTATTCCCATGTCCTCATCATCAGGAAACATAAGTGGTTGTGCGTTAGTGCATTCTATCTCTTCCACCCCTGGGGAAGGGCTAGGTGGATGCCCTTGGGAAACCCTGGCAGCAGAGTCTTCAAACAGCATAAGAGACTGCTGCATAACTTGAGGCTCAGACAGTTTCCCTGATATGCATGGGGGTGATGTGACAGACTGATGGGCTTGGTTTTCATGCGCCATCTGTGCGCTTTCTGCAGAAGACTGGGTGGGAGATAATGTGAACGTGCTGGATGCACTGTCGGCCACCCAATTGACTAATGCCTGTACTTGCTCAGGCCTTACCATCCTTAGAACGGCATTAGGCCCGACCAAATATCGTTGTAGAGTCTGGCGGCTACTGGGACCTGAGGTAGTAGTTTCATTAGGACGTGTAGCTGTGGCAGAACGGCCACGTCCTCTCTCTGCACCAGAGGCTCCACCAACACCACCACCACGACCGCGTCCCTTATTAGATGTTTGCCTCATAGTTAGCGTTCACCAAGCAAAGTAAAAAGTGGTTGTCTGTTAAAAATAATTAACCGCCAATATAAACCCTGATGTAGGGTATTGCACTAAATTATATATTTTTTAAACTCTATATGACAGCGGTATTTGTGGCCTAAATTTCACAGTAACTTATGCACATCTAATCCCAGATGTGCAGTATATCAGAGGGTTTTTTAACCCCAGTAACCAAAAAGCTGTATTTCTGACCTAAATGTGACACTCACTGATGCACGTCTAATCCCAGATGTGCACTACATGAAACAGATGTTTTTTTTTAACCCCAGTAACCAAAAAACTGTATTTCTGGACTTGCATACATGCATGTATTGATATTGACTAACTGAAGTTAAAAAAAAGTTTGTTTTCAGCAGTAGTTGGCTCAGGGCAGGCTTAAAACAATTGTGCACTGCACCCACAGAACACATTTGCTGTAGATCGCTGAGTACATAAACCAGTTCTTGATAAGATTCCTCCCTGATCTCTCCCTCACAGCAGCTGCAGCCTCTCCCTACACTAATCCGAGCAGAGTGACGGGAGGTGCTACGTGACTCCAGCTCAGGCTCGGACTGGCTCACCGGGAAGCCGGTGAAATGCCCGGTGGGCCCCTTGCCCGTCTGCTTATACTACAGCCAGAGCCACCAGCAGGGCAGTTACTATACTTTCAGGCGCCTGGCTGCTATCAGGGGCTGGACTGCAGCACTGGCACACACATATCATGTTACTTTGGTGAAAAGGACAGCACAATACCTTGCAGCGCTTGTTCCTTTCTCCAAAGTAAACTTCACCGACCGGACATGAGCGGACAGCTCCCCCCCCTCCTCTCTGCAGTGTGATATTCCATCATGTGTGAGGAGGGGGCGGAGCCAGAGGAGCCGGGGCAGCAGCAGGAGATGATGGAGACGCTGCTCTCTCTGAGTCACTGCGCCTCCAGTATAAAGTGCAGTCCTCTCTCTGGTCCCACTGCTCCACACAGCAGCACTGGGGTAAGTTACTGAGGGAGGGAAGTTAGGAGAGTCCTGAAGCTGCTGCCCCAGCACATCTTGTGTCCCCCTGTTCCAGCCTCTCACAGACCTTTCCCACCAACTATCTCACCTATACTTTATACAGGGCAAGAAGTCATGTCTCCCAGTGTCCCCCTCTTCCCTCTCATCAGTGGCATTTCACACTTTCCCAGCCCCTCACCCCCACATGTGATGTAATGTCTCTGGAGCAGTGGCGTGCACACAATCCATGGGGCCCCGGTGCAAAACTGAACCATGGGGCCCCCCCCCCAACCTCCCTCCACCAGCAGCAGAGTTAGGCTCCATTCACACATCCGCAAAATGGGTCCGCATCCTTTCCGCAATTTTGCGGAATGGGTGCGGACCCATTCATTCTCTAAGGGGACGGAATGGATGCGGATAGCACACAGTGTGCTGTCTGCAGCCGCAATTGCGGAGCGCGGCCCCGATTTTGGGTCCGCAGCTCCGCAAGAAGATAGAGCATGTCCTATTCTTGTCCGCAGCTTGCGGACAAGAATAGGCATTTCTATGGGGGCGCCGGGCTGGTGTGTTGCGGACCCGCAATTTGCGGGTCCGCAACACACCACAGACGTGTGAATGCAGCCTTAGGCCACTTTCACACCTGCGTTAGGTGCGGATCCGTCTGGTATCTGCACAGACGGATCCGCACCTATAATGCAAACGCTGGTATCCGTTCAGAACGGATCCGTTTGGCTGCAAGCAGCGTTTTGGTGTCGGCCTCCGGAGCGGAATGGAGGCTGAACGGAGGCAAACTGACGCATTCTGAGCGGATCCTTATCTATTCAGAACGCATTGGGGCTGAACTGATCCGTTTTGGGCCGGTTGTGAGAGCCCTGAACGGATCTCACCAGCGGACCCAGAAACACAGGTGTGAAAGTAGCCTAACTCTGCTATATTTCTGTAGCCTGCGGCCTCTGACTGCCCAGTTGGGCTGAAACTACTACACCCAGCATGTTCTGGCAGGAATAGTAAGTGGATATTGGTGCAATTCTGAGCTACTAGTCTATATAATACAATATAATACAATATAATACAATATAATACAATATAATATTATATAGACTAGTAGCTCAGAATTGCACCAATATCCATTTACTATTCCTGCCAGAACATGCTGGGTGTAGTAGTTTCAGCCCAACTGGGCAGTCAGAGGCTGCAGGCTACAGAAATATAGCAGAGCTAGTTATAAAGCCCCCATCAGACCCTACTCTGAACTCACTGACCATAAATGAGGAAAAACTACACGGACCAGCACCTCCACAATAAGTGAATATGAGAACGCAGGTGCACGCTACCTTGGCTGAAACACACTTGGGTTAGTAGAACTACAGGTAACAGCACTCCGCTAGTCAATTGCACAAAGATAAAAGCAAACACTGAAAGAATTAATGCTTGGTGGCCATACTTACTGCAAGTGCAGCTAGAAGCTCTGTCAGAGTAGGACCCATCTGATTAGAAGCGACCTTGACGACCGGTAGATGGGCCCGAAATATTTTTGATCAATTATATTCGCAAAGAGCTTCTAGCTGCATTTGCAGTAAGTATGGCCACCAAGCATTTATTCTTTCAGTGTTTCCTTCTATCTTTGTGCAATTGACTAGCGGAGTGCTGTTACCTGTAGTTCTACTAATCCATGACCATAAATGAGGTGAGCAATTATGAAGACCTTTTTTTTTTTTTACAAATCTTATCTTCACTTCCGAACCGGCACTAGCTTCTTCACGCTCTCCGGTGCCTTCTCCCTGCTGCGTCTCGGCGTTGTTGTGCGCCTGCGCAGCCTAGGGAAACGTTGTGTCCGGTGCGGCCGCCCAACAGGAAATGACTAGGCACGCCGCACCGCCGCACCTGCACGGGGAGGAGAATCAGGGGCAGGAGACTCACTCAAGGAGGGTAGGGCTGGCCTGGCCTGGCACTGCAGCGCAGAAACGCAACACTGGGCGGCGGGCCCCGGGTCGGCCGCCCGGGTTAAGGCTGTTTCACACGAGCGAGTCCATTGCGGGAATCGCGCTCCGTGTGTGAGTGAGACCCTCCGCTCTGGACTTGCAGGAGCGCACGGCATTATCATGGTTTATAATGCTATGTGTCTCTGCTTGACCTTTTTTCCACAGAATCATAGCGACATAAAGCGGTCAGTATGATTCTGTGGAAAAAAGGCCATGCAGAGACACATAGTATTATAAACCATGATAATGCCGTGCGCTCCTGCAAGTCCAGAGCGGAGGATCACACTCACACACAGAGCGCGATTCCCGCAATGGACTCGCTCGTGTGAAACAGCCCTTATACAGGCAGGCACAGCACTACTGCAGGGCGGGGCCAGGGGTCCACAGGCGACCGGCAACTGTGACCCCTGCATGTACGCCCCTGCTCTGGAGGTTATATCAGTACTGGAGCGTTATAAGAGGAGCGGCTGATATCAGTCACATGTGATGTAATGTCTCTGGAGGTTATATCAGTACTGGAGCGTTATAAGAGGAGCGGCTGATATCAGTCACATAGGATGTAATGTCTCTGGAGGTTATATCAGCGTTGGAGCGTTATAAGAGGAGCGGCTGATATCAGTCACATATGATGTAATGTCTCTGGAGGTTATATCAGCGCTGGAGCGTTATAAGAGGAGCGGCTGATATCAGTCACATGTGATGTAATGTCTCTGGAGGTTATATCAGTGCTGGAGCGTTATAAGAGGAGCGGCTGATATCAGTCACATGTGATGTAATGTCTCTGGAGGTTATATCAGTACTGGAGCGTTATAAGAGGAGCGGCTGATATCAGTCACATATGATGTAATGTCTCTGGAGGTTATATCAGTGCTGGAGCGTTATAAGAGGAGCGGCTGATATCAGTCACATAGGATGTAATGTCTCTGGAGGTTATATCAGCGTTGGAGCGTTATAAGAGGAGCGGCTGATATCAGTCACATAGGATGTAATGTCTCTGGAGGTTATATCAGCGCTGGAGCGTTATAAGAGGAGCGGCTGATATCAGTCACATGTGATGTAATGTCTCTGGAGGTTATATCAGGGCTGGAGCGTTATAAGAGGAGCGGCTGATATCAGTCACATATGATGTAATGTCTCTGGAGGTTATATCAGTACTGGAGCGTTATAAGAGGAGCGGCTGATATCAGTCACATATGATGTAATGTCTGGAGGTTATATCAGCGCTGGAGCGTTATAAGAGGAGCGGCTGATATCAGTCACATATGATGTAATGTCTCTGGAGGTTATATCAGCACTGGAGCGTTATAAGAGGAGCGGCTGATATCAGTCACATATGATGTAATGTCTCTGGAGGTTATATCAGCACTGGAGCGTTATAAGAGGAGCGGCTGATATCAGTCACATATGGTGTAATGTCTCTGGAGGTTATATCAGTACTGGAGCGTTATAAGAGGAGCGGCTGATATCAGTCACATAGGATGTAATGTCTGGAGGTTATATCAGTACTGGAGCGTTATAAGAGGAGCGGCTGATATCAGTCACATATGGTGTAATGTCTCTGGAGGTTATATCAGTACTGGAGCGTTATAAGAGGAGCGGCTGATATCAGTCACATATGATGTAATGTCTCTGGAGGTTATATCAGTGCTGGAGCGTTATAAGAGGAGCGGCTGATATCAGTCACATAGGATGTAATGTCTGGAGGTTATATCAGCACTGGAGCGTTATAAGAGGAGCGGCTGATATCAGTCACATATGATGTAATGTCTCTGGAGGTTATATCAGCACTGGAGCGTTATAAGAGGAGCGGCTGATATCAGTCACATGTGATGTAATGTCTCTGGAGGTTATATCAGTGCTGGAACGTTATAAGAGGAGCGGCTGATATCAGTCACATGTGATGTAATGTCTCTGGAGGTTATATCAGTACTGGAGCGTTATAAGAGGAGCGGCTGATATCAGTCACATACGATGTAATATCTCTGGAGGTTATATCAGTACTGGAGCGTTATAAGAGGAGCGGTTGATATCAGTCACATATGATGTAATGTCTCTGGGGGTTATATCAGTACTGGAGCGTTATAAGAGGAGCGGCTGATATCAGTCACATATGATGTAATGTCTCTGGAGGTTACCGTATTTTTCGCCCCATAAAACACACTTTTTTCCCCCAAAAAATGGGAAAATGCCCCTGCGTCTTATGGGGTGAATGCTGACATTTTTACAGGCTGCGATGTATACGAGAGCGGGGAGGGACTGGGTGCAGTCACTGTACTCCGGCCCCGCCGCTCCGGTGCTGCAATATTCAAATATAAAATGTCTCATTCAATTAAAAGTGATTAAACATGCCTCCCTAACATACACCCTAACAGCCGGGCGGGCGGCAGCATAACTCCCTGATGTCACGTGCCTGCGCCGCCTACTTTATGAATCAAGCAGGCGGCGCAGGCACGTGACGTCAGTGAGTGACGCGCTGGCCGCCCGGCCTGCCTGCCTTGTACAGAAGCTGTTAGGGTGTACGGTAATATTAGGAGTGAGGGGGCATGTGTAATAACTTTTAATTGAATCAGACATTTTATATTTGTATACTGGAGCGGTGGGGGGAGAGATCTGTGGATGACAGTTTTATGGGGGACATCTGTGGATGGCACTGTTAAGGGGTGGGGGGGTCTGTGGATGGCACTGTTATGGGGTGGGGGGTCTGTGATGGCACATATATAACAGTGCCACCCACAGGTCCCCCTCCATAACAGTGCCACCCGCAGATCCCCCTCCATAACAGTGCCACCCGCAGACCCCCCACCCCTTAACAGTGCCACCCGCAGATCCCCCTCCATAACAGTGCCACCCGCAGATCCCCCTCCATAACAGTGCCACCCACAGATCCCCCTCCATAACAGTGCCACCCGCAGATCCCCCTCCATAACAGTGCCACCCGCAGATCCCCCTCCATAACAGTGCCACCCACAGATCCCCCTCCATAACAGTGCCACCCGCAGATCCCCCTCCATAACAGTGCCACCCGCAGATCCCCCTCCATAACAGTGCCACCCGCAGATCCCCCTCCATAACAGTGCCACCCGCAGATCCCCCTCCATAACAGTGCCACCCGCAGACCCCCCACCCCTTAACAGTGCCACCCACAGATCCTCCTCCATAACAGTGCCACCCACAGATCCTCCTCCATAACAGTGCCATCCACAGATCTCCCTCCATAACAGTGCCATCCACAGATCCCCCTCCATAACAGTGCCATCCACAGATCCCCCTCCATAACAGTGCCATCCACAGATCCTCCTCCATAACAGTGCCACCCACAGATCCCCCTCCATAACAGTGCCATCCACAGATCCCCCTCCATAACAGTGCCATCCACAGATCCCCCTCCATAACAGTGCCACCCGCAGACCCCCCACCCCTTAACAGTGCCACCCGCAGATCCCCCTCCATAACAGTGCCACCCGCAGATCCCCCTCCATAACAGTGCCACCCACAGATCCCCCTCCATAACAGTGCCACCCGCAGATCCCCCTCCATAACAGTGCCACCCGCAGATCCCCCTCCATAACAGTGCCACCCACAGATCCCCCTCCATAACAGTGCCACCCGCAGATCCCCCTCCATAACAGTGCCACCCGCAGATCCCCCTCCATAACAGTGCCACCCGCAGATCCCCCTCCATAACAGTGCCACCCGCAGATCCCCCTCCATAACAGTGCCACCCGCAGACCCCCCACCCCTTAACAGTGCCACCCACAGATCCTCCTCCATAACAGTGCCACCCACAGATCCTCCTCCATAACAGTGCCATCCACAGATCTCCCTCCATAACAGTGCCATCCACAGATCCCCCTCCATAACAGTGCCATCCACAGATCCCCCTCCATAACAGTGCCATCCACAGATCCTCCTCCATAACAGTGCCACCCACAGATCCCCCTCCATAACAGTGCCATCCACAGATCCCCCTCCATAACAGTGCCATCCACAGATCCCCCTCCATAACAGTGCCATCCACAGATCCTCCTCCATAACAGTGCCATCCACAGATCCCCTCCATAACAGTGCCACCCACAGATCCCCCTCCCCATAACAGTGCCATCCACAGGTCCCCCTCCCATAACAGTGCCATCCACAGATCCCCTCCATAACAGTGCCATCCACAGATCCCCCTCCATAACAGTGCCATCCACAGATCCCCCTCCATAACAGTGCCATCCACAGATATCCCTCCCCATAACAGTGCCATCCACAGGTCCCCCTCCCATAACAGTGCCATCCACAGATCCCCTCCATAACAGTGCCATCCACAGATCCCCCTCCATAACAGTGCCATCCACAGATCCCCCTCCATAACAGTGCCATCCACAGATCCCCCTCCATAACAGTGCCATCCACAGATACCCCCCAATAACAGTGTCCGTCACAGATCCCCCCATAACAGTGCGTCATCCACAGATCCCCCCCATAACAGTGCGTCATCCACAGATCCCCCCCATAAGGCCTCATGCACACGACCGTTGTTGTGTTCCGTTCCGCAAAATGGGGTTCCATTGTTCCGTGATCCGTTTCCGTTTTTGTTTCTGTGTGTCTTCATTTATTTTTGTAGGATCACCAGACATGAAGGAAAGTAAAAAAAAATCTAAGTCAAGTTTGCCATGCAAATGATAGGGAAAAAACTGACGCGGACATGCGGATGACAATCTTGTGTGCCTCCGCGTTTTTTCACGGTCCCATTGACTTGAATGGATCCGCAAACCGTTTTCCGTGAAAAAAATAGGACAGGTTATATTTTTTTGACGGACTGGAACCAGGGATCACGGACGCGGATGACAAACGGTGCATTAGCCGAGTTTTCAACAAACCCATTGAAAGTCAATGGGTCCGCAGAAAATCACGAAAACGGAACAACGGACACAGAATAAAACAACGGTCGTGTGCATGAGGCCTAACAGTGCGTCATCCACAGATCCCCCATAACAGTGCGTCATCCACAGATCCCCCATAACAGTGTCATTCACAGATCCCCCCCATAACAGTGCCATCCCCAGATCCCCCCATAACAGTGTCCTTCACAGATCCCCCCCCATAACAGTGTCCTTCACAGATCCCCCCCCATAACAGTGTCCTTCACAGATCCCCCCCATAACAGTGTCCTTCACAGATCCCCAGTAACAGTGCCATCCACAGACCACCATTAGTTCCAAACCCACCAAAAGCACACCTTTTGGTTAAAAATATTTTTTTTCTTATTTTCCTCCCCAAAAACCTAGGTGCGTCTTATAGGGCGAAAAATACGGTATATCAGTACTAGAGTGTTATAAGAGGAGCGGCTGATATCAGTCACATGTGATGTAATGTCTCTGGAGGTTATATCAGCGCTGGAGCGTTATAAGAGGAGCGGCTGATATCAGTCACATATGATATAATGTCTCTGGAGGTTATATCAGCGCTGGAGCGTTATAAGAGAAGCGGCTGATATCAGTCACATAGGATGTAATGTCTGGAGGTTATATCAGTGCTCGAGCGTTATAAGAGGAGCGGCTGATATCAGTCACATGTGATGTAATGTCTCTGGAGGTTATATCAGTGCTCGAGCGTTATAAGAGGAGCGGCTGATATCAGTCACATGTGATGTAATGTCTCTGGAGGTTATATCAGCGTTGGAGCGTTATAAGAGGAGCGGCTGATATCAGTCACATATGATGTAATGTCTCTGGAGGTTATATCAGCGCTGGAGCGTTATAAGAGGAGCGGCTGATATCAGTCACATATGATGTAATGTCTCTGGAGGTTATATCAGTACTGGAGCGTTATAAGAGGAGCGGCTGATATCAGTCACATGTGATGTAATGTCTCTGGAGGTTATATCAGCGCTGGAGCGTTATAAGAGGAGCGGCTGATATCAGTCACATATGATATAATGTCTCTGGAGGTTATATCAGCGCTGGAGCGTTATAAGAGGAGCGGCTGATATCAGTCACATAGGATGTAATGTCTCTGGAGGTTATATCAGCGCTGGAGCGTTATAAGAGGAGTGGCTGATATCAGTCACATGTGATGTAATGTCTCTGGAGGTTATATCAGTGCTGGAGCGTTATAAGAGGAGCGGCTGATATCAGTCACATATGATGTAATGTCTCTGGAGGTTATATCAGTGCTGGAGCGTTATAAGAGGAGCGGCTGATATCAGTCACATATGATATAATGTCTCTGGAGGTTATATCAGTACTGGAGCGTTATAAGAGGAGCGGCTGATATCAGTCACATGTGATGTAATGTCTGGAGGTTATATCAGTCCTGGAGCGTTATAAGAGGAGTGGCTGATATCAGTCACATGTGATGTAATGTCTCTGGAGGTTATATCAGTACTGGAGCGTTATAAGAGGAGCGGCTGATATCAGTCACATGTGATGTAATGTCTCTGGAGGTTATATCAGTGCTGGAACGTTATAAGAGGAGCGGCTGATATCAGTCACATATGATGTAATGTCTCTGGAGGTTATATCAGCGCTGGAGCGTTATAAGAGGAGCGGCTGATATCGGTCACATATGGTGTAATGTCTCTGGAGGTTATATCAGTACTGGAGCGTTATAAGAGGAGCGGCTGATATCAGTCACATGTGATGTAATGTCTCTGGAGGTTATATCAGTACTGGAGCGTTATAAGAGGAGCGGCTGATATCAGTCACATATGATGTAATGTCTCTGGAGGTTATATCAGTACTGGAGCGTTATAAGAGGAGCGGCTGATATCAGTCACATGTGATGTAATGTCTGGAGGTTATATCAGTGCTGGAACGTTATAAGAGGAGCGGCTGATATCAGTCACATATGATGTAATGTCTCTGGAGGTTATATCAGTGCTGGAACGTTATAAGAGAAGCGGCTGATATCAGTCACATATGACTGTGGATAGGTCATCAGTATCTGATTGGTGGGGGTCTGATACCCGGGACTAGGGATCGACCGATATTGATTTTTTTAGAGCTGATAACCTGTGAACTTTCAGGCCGATAGCCGATAATTTATACCAATATTTTGTGCATTTTCATTTTTGAAAAAAAATTAAAAAATTCCTACACAAATCTGTTGTTAAACGAAGAGATGCCATTATATATCTAAGATTAAATATTTATACTTAATATTTTGGTGTTTTTTTTAATTTAATAACTATTTCCCCCTTAGGGGCTAGAACCTGGATCCCTTGTCCTATTCACCCTAATAGATCTCTATCAGGGTGAATAGGACTTCACACTCTCCCTGCGGCCCTGTGCATAGTACACATGTCAGCAGGGAGGTTACCATGGCAGCCAGGGCATCAGTAGAGTCTGATAGAGCTCTATCAGGGTGAATAGGACTTCACACTCTCCCTGCTGCCCTGTGCATAGTACACATGTCAGCAGGGAGGTTACCATGGCAGCCAGGCCATCAGTAGAGTCTGATAGAGCTCTATCAGGGTGAATAGGACTTCACACTCTCCCTGCTGCCCTGTGCATAGTACACACAGCAGCAGGGAGCTGACTATGGCAGCCAGGGCGTCTGTAGCGTCCTGGCTGCCATGGTAACCGATCAGAGCCCCGCAATTACACTGCTTGGGCTCTGATCAGAAGCTGCCACTGCCACCAATGAAGATAACTTGCCCATTAATTCAAATATAGCGACACCTGACCTCTATGAGAGGTAGCTGCGATCCGCAACAGTTAACCCCTCAGGTGCAGCTATATGATTCACCCGCCTCCTATATTTGAATTAATAACTGAGTTAACATCATTGGTGGTGCAATGGCCACAGCCCCTCCCCTCCTCCTCCCCTCTTGCCTCTCACTGGTGGCAGCAGCGGCACAGGGGGGAGGGACTGCTTCCTTCTCCCCTGTGCTGCTGAGGGAACATTGATAGCAGCGCGATCCATTTTCGCGATTCGTTATCGGCATATCGGCAAGGTTAGATGCAGATACCGATAACTTTGAAAATCCTGAATATCGGCCGATAATATCGGTAAATCTGATAATCGGTCGATCCCTACCTGGGACCACTGCCGATCAGCTGTTTGAGAAGGCACCAGGGCTCCTGTGAGCGCTGTGCCCTTCTCTGTGATTGTTCTGGGCCATGTGACGTCACGTTCATTCATCAAGTGGCCTAGGAGCAGCTCAGCCGCATAGAAGTGAAAGGGGCTGAGCGCGATACCAAGCACAGCCGCTATAGGATGTACGGCGCTGAGCCTGGTGAGCTGTGCGGAGGCCGGGGCACTACTGCCAGCACTTCAATAAACTTATCCTTTTGAATATGCAGGAAACATTTCCTTCACTTTGGATATTGTTTAGGCTGGGGGACTGGGTGGTTCATCTAGGACATGGAAGGTCCACGTGTGACCGCTGTCCACACTACTGACTGTACATAACAGATACAGTTATCAACTAAATGAGTTGCTTAAAGGGAGTCTGTCATCACAGTTTCACCTTTTTAACCCTTCCCATAGCTTTTGAGCAGCATTACAGTTGATAAAAACGTTACCTTTATAAGCAATCGTGGACTTATAAAACTGGCAAAAATCATCTTAGTAGGATATGCAAATGAGGGCTCACAAGTGCCCAGGGGCGGCGTCAACCTCGTAGGTGCCCAGGCAGCTCTGCCTTATCGTCGCTTCCCCCCGCCCATCCTTTCCCTCTGCCCGCCCATCTTCTTACTTCTTCTTTCGCCGAGATCCCGCGCCTGCGCACTGAGTCCATCGGCCGGCGCATTCCATTCCTGGTATGGCATCACAGTAATTAATGCACATGCGCCGGCTAATGGACTCAGTGCGCAGGATCTCGGCGAAAGAAGAAGTAAGAAGATGGGCTCGCAGAGGGAAAGACTGGGCGGGGGGAAGCGACGATAAGGCAGAGCTGCCTGGGCACCTACGAGGTTGACGCCGCCCCTGGGCACTTGCGAGCCCTCATTTGCATATCCTACTAAGATGATTTTTGGCAGTTTTATAAGTCCACGATTGCTTATAAAGGTAACGTTTTTATCAACTGTAATGCTGCTCAAAAGCTATGGGAAGGGTTAAAAAGGTGAAACTGTGATGACAGACTCCCTTTAAAGAGAAACTATTTGATATAGTGCAGTGCACAATACTGTTCTGTTTAGCATACTGTTACTGTATTGTGTGCTAAAATGCATACATTCATGTGTGCGAGACTGAAAAATGAACAATTTTGGTGGCCCACCCTCCAGCTCTAGGGTGGGCCCCCAAAATCAATTCCACTGGTGGCCCCTAGGCACCCCAGTCCGACACTGCTCCAGCTTAAATAGAGGCTGGGTCACAGCCTTTCAAAAAGCGCCAAGAAAGCGCCGAACCCGAACCCAAACTTTTACGTAAATGTTCGGGTTCGGGTCCGGGTGCCGAAAAACCTAAAGTTCGGTACGAACTCAACTCTAGCTATATATTCTTGTTTTAGAATATTACGAATATTCTAAAAAACAAATATATTCGATATAGTGCTATATATTAGTTTTTTTGAATATTGGTCATTTTTTCCATCTGAACACATCATTCCTTCCTGCTTAAGTTGCTTGTGGGCCAATGACTCATTGACCCACAAGCAAAAGGGAATCATGTTTTTAATAGTGATGTGCGGCAGGTGCAATATTCGAATTTGTGATATTTTGTGAATATTTGGGCGAATATTCGCCACATATTCGCGAATTAGAGAATTCTTTATCTCCAGTCATTATTTTCTTGATTGCAGAAATTGGCCATTCGAAAAATTCGCGATAAAAATTTGCATTATGAAAATTCACGATTGTGGCGAAACCAACCTCGCCACTGGGTTTTGGAGAGGCCTGTTTACCAGACTCTTGCCTCAGGATTATGGCCCATACTAACTTTTAAACCCCTGAACCTATTCAAGTGAATTTTGGATATGTTTGTCCCCAAGTTATACTGTTTAAATTGATGTAAGTTATATGTATGGACAATGTAAACTCACAAAGTTGTAACAATTTATAATAAGTGCAACTTGTCAGCTTGGGAGGAATATGCTGGGTGTGTTTCTATTGTGCCATTGTCCCATTGTGTGTTTAAATGGTGATGTCTGTCCTGTTGTCTGCACATGTGTATTGGCGATTTCCCTTTGTCCTGAGAGATAATTGGATTGCTCCTCGGTTGTCTCCGGGACAGAGAGGAGGAAACCATGATGCATTGTGGGGATATGTTGTATCTGTCCTGTGTCGCAGTCTCCCTTCTGGTCCTCTGGGGGCGTGAACGATTGGTTGCTGTACTTACATTGTATGTGTTGTAAATTACTGATTGGTTGTATTTCAAAACCCTGTGGGCAGTACTATGTTTGTGGTTTATGAATAAAAGAGGCTGTACTTGAAGTACAGTCAGACCACTGCTTGACCCTCAACACGGAGCCTTGTCTCGTTATTGGGGGGATCCGATGTATGCTGTTAGAGACTGATTGCCAGGAGTGTAAGCTGATTCCTGTTCGTCTGCTAGCAGCTATTCGTGAGGTTCCAGTTTGGAGTGCTATTTTGTATCCAGTTCGGGAGCTTGGTGTTCTGCAGTAGCTGTGCCTGGCTCTCAGAAAGGGGCATATCGCCTAAATGGATTTTAACCCCTTGTCTGCTGAAACCGTCCGTTACATTGGTGGCAAGCGGCGGGATCATTCCTACAGCCAGAAGGACAGCTACAGGAGACACCATTTCTGTGGATTTTACAACTTAAGGGCAACGCATGTCTCAGTACAGCGACCCTAAAAGCACCAGGATGGAACCAGCAGTGGAGTACAGATACTCTGTGGAGGAATTTGACCGTATGATGTGGTTGCGGCTGAACTTCTTCGGACGCAATCCAGCTGAGAAATCCGTGAAGTTCGTGAGGAGTCTAGTGTTCAAGACCCTACTATACCGGGCAGAAGGTGACGGTCAGCTGCCACGTTGGATGGACCTCCATCGGAAGTTACAGTTGCGGGACAGAGGGAGCTCAGTCTCCTCTCCCCAGCGGCAGAGTGTCCAGCAGGGAATTGGGAGCCCAGTCTCCATTCCCCAGTGGCAGTGTGAATTGCAGGGAATTGGGAGCCCAGTCTCCATTCCCCAGCGGCAGTGTGAATTGCAGGGAATTGGGAGCCCAGTCTCCATTCCCCAGCGGCAGGCTGAGTTACAGGGGGCAGAGGTAGTTGTTCCTGCCCCCCAGCAGCAGAGTGATATGCCGGGAAGGCAGTGTGAAATGCAGGGAGAGGAGAGCAGCGTCCTCCCTCCCCAGCGGCAGGCTGAGTTACAGGGGGCAGAGGTAGTTGTTCCTGCCTCCCAGCAGCAGCATGATTTTTTGGGAATTGGGAGCCCAGTCTCCATTCCCTAGTGGCCGTGTGATGTACAGGGAATTGGGAGCCCAGTCTCCATTCCCCAGCGGCCATGTGATTTATTGGGAGCCCAGTCTCCATTCCCCCGCGGCTGGGTGAGTTATTGGGAATTGGGAGCCCAGTCTCCATTCCCCAGCGGCAGGCGGAGTTACAGGGGGCAGAGACAGTCAGTCCTGTCCCTCAGCGGCAGAGTGTCCAGCAGGGAATAGAGAGCCCAGTCTCCTTTCCCCAGCAGGACACTGTATTGGGAGTGGAGACGGTCGGTCGCCCTCCCCAGCGGCTGGAAGTATGTATGGGAGAGGAGCTCGTTACCCCTTCTCCTGAGCGGCAGCTTAACGCACCAAGGGGAGACAGTAAGCCCCACAACAGTGCAGATGGGACCGTGGTCTCTGCACCTACAGCACAGGGGGTAGGGACAGTCGGTCTCCCCTTCCAGCAGCAAAGCTGGGTATCCAAAGGGGAGACAGTCGGTCTCCCCCTCCAACAACCAGGCTTCAACCAGGCTTCTTCCGTGGTAGCGCTGGCACCAGGGCAGAGTACCGCTGATCCCTGCCCACAAAGCAACCTCCACTCCAAGCCAGGAAGCAACACAGAGACCGGGAGTACCAGCTACCAACATAACCTTGGTGGACTCACTGGACAGAGACAGGCTACCAAATTCAACAGGTCCAGTATTGGGTTGTGGGTGGGCTACCGGACTAACTCAGGTACTGACCGTGAGGTCAGGTATCTGGTTAGTCTTACATGGGGGGGGGAGATGTGTG
Organism: Bufo bufo; assembly: GCF_905171765.1. Lineage (NCBI taxonomy): Eukaryota > Metazoa > Chordata > Amphibia > Anura > Bufonidae > Bufo > Bufo bufo. The sequence goes on from NC_053391.1 coordinate 703,772,824, forward strand.
GCGAAACCAACCTCGCCACTGGGTTTTGGAGAGGCCTGTTTAAAAGCCTCTTGCCTCAGGATTATGACCCATACTAACTTTTAAACCCCTGAACCTATTCAAGTGAAATTTGGATAGGTTTGTCCCCAAGTTATACTGTTTAAATTGATGTAAGTTATATGTATGGACAATGTAAACTCACAAAGTTGTAACAATTTATAATAAGTGTAACTTGTCAGCTTGGGAGGAATATGCTGGGTGTGTTTCTATTGTGCCATTGTCCCATTGTGTGTTTAAATGGTGATGTCTGTCCTGTTGTATCCACATGTGTATTGGCGATTTCCCTTTGTCCTGAGAGATAATTGGATTTCTCCTCAGTTGTCTCCGGGACAGAGAGGAGGAAACCATGATGCATTGTGGGGATATGTTGTATCTGCTTTGTGTCGCAGTCTCCCTTCTGGTCCTCTGGGGGCGTGAACGATTGGTTGCTGTACTTACATTGTATGTGTTGTAACATATTGATTGGTTGTATTTCAAAACCCTGTGGGCAGACTATGTTTGTGGTTTATGAATAAAAGAGGCTGTACTTGAAGTACAGTCAGACCACTGCTTGACCCTCAACACGGAGCCTTGTCTCGTTATTGGGGGGATCCACTGTATGCTGTTAGAGACTGATTGCCAGGAGTGTAAGCTGATTCCTGTTCGTCTGCTAGCAGCTATTCGTGAGGTTCCAGTTTGGAGTGCTATTTTGTATCCAGTTCGGGGGTTTGGTTTTCTGCAGTAGCTGTGCCTGTCTCCCAAAAAGAGGCATATCGCCTAAACGGATTTTAACCCCTTGTCTGCTGAAACGGTCCGTTACAACGATCAACACTACTCCTAAAGTCAAAGATACTGCAGCCTTCTGATTGGCCCACAAGCTAGAAGCAGGGAGAGATCATGTGTACTGAAAAAAAAAAATCTCGAATATCACTATATTCTAAATATTCGCAAATTCTCGAAGTGCCGATATTCGCAATAAAAATTTGCAATTCGAATATTAGTGATTAACACTACTGCTGACATCAGCGACATTATCTGCGGTATTTCTCCTGTGTAACGTTTCCACATCCCAAATATAGGGATGAGCAAACCCGAACTGTATAGTTCGGGTTCGTACCGAATTTTGGGGTGTCCGTGACACGGACCCGAACCCGAACATTTTCGTAAAAGTCTGTGTTCGGGTTCGGTGTTCGGCGCTTTCTTGGCGCTTTTTGAAAGGCTGCAAAGCGGCCAATCAACAAGCGTCATACTACTTGCCCCAAGAGGCCATCACAGCCTTGCCTACTATTGGCATGGCTGTGATTGGCCAGTGCAGCATGTGACCCAGCCTCTATATAAGCTTGGGTCACGTTGCGCTGCACGTCACTCTGCTGATTCAAGCATAGGGAGAGGTTGCATCTGCGACGTTAGGGCGAGATTAGGCAGTGATTAACTCCTCCAAAAGACTTCATTCTGTGATCGATCTGCAGCTGTGGATCATTGAAGTGCTAGTATTGACTTGCTCACTTTTTTGAGGTTGCCCAGATCGTTTTTAGATCACTTTTTTTCTGGGGTGATCGGCGGCCATTTTGTGACTTGTGGTGCGCCAGCACAAGCTATCACCAAGTGTATTTAACCATCAATAGTGTGGTTATTTTGTGCTATATCCTACATCAGCTGCAGGCTGAGCCTGTGTCACCGAGGTGCATTTAACCATCAACAGTCTGGTTATTTTTTGGCCATATACTACATCAGCTGCAGGCTGAGCCTGTGTCACCGAAGTGCATTTAACCATCAACAGTCTGATTATTTTTTGGCCATATACTACATCTGGTGCAGGCTGAGCCTGTGTCACCCAAGTGCATTTAACCATCAACAGTCTGGTTATTTTTTGGCCATATACTACATCAGGGGCAAGTTGAGCCTGTCACCCAGCGCCTAAAAAATAGACCTGACATTTCTATTCAAGCAAATCTGTACTGTTTTAGCTGGTCAAGTTATTTGTAGTGACCGTAAAAGCACACTTTTTTTTCTGGGTTGAAAAACTATTCCCAAATTTGCCATTCTCAAAATTGTGGTGAACGGGAACAATGAGGAAAACATCTAATAAGGGACGCGGACGTGGACATGGTCGTGGTGGTGTTAGTGGACCCTCTGGTGCTGGGAGAGGACGTGGCCGTTCTGCCACAGCCACACGTCCTAGTGTACCAACTACCTCAGGTCCCAGTAGCCGCCAGAATTTACAGGGATATTTGGTGGGGCCCAATGCCGTTCTAAGGATGGTAAGGCCTGAGCAGGTACAAGCATTAGTCAATTGGGTGGCCGACAGTGCATCCAGCATGTTCACATTATCTCCCACCCAGTCTTCTGCAGAAAGCGCACAGATGGCGCATGAAAACCAAGCCCATCAGTCTGTCACATCACCCCCATGAGCCTCAAGTTATGCAGCAGTCTCTTATGCTGTTTGAAGACTCTGCTGCCAGGGTTTCCCAAGGGCATCCACCTAGCTCTTCACCAGGGGTGGAAGAGATAGAATGCACTAACGCACAACCACTTATGTTTCCTGATGATGAGGACATGGGAATACCACCTCAGCACGTCTCTGATGATGACGAAACACAGGTGCCAACTGCTGCGTCTTTCTGCAGTGTGCAGACTGAACAGGAGGTCAGGGGTCAAGACTGGGTGGAAGACGATGCAGGGGACGATGAGGTCCTAGACCCCACATGGAATGAAGGTCGTGCCACTGACTTTCACAGTTCGGAGGAAGAGGCAGTGGTGAGACCGAGCCAACAGCGTAGCAAAAGAGGGAGCAGTGGGCAAAATCAGAACACCCGCCGCCAAGAGACTCCGCCTGCTACTGACCGCCGCCATCTGGGACCGAGCACCCCAAAGGCAGCTTCAAGGAGTTCCCTGGCATGGCACTTCTTCAAACAATGTGCTGACGACAAGACCCGAGTGGTTTGCACGCTGTGCCATCAGAGCCTGAAGCGAGGCATTAACGTTCTGAACCTTAGCACAACCTGCATGACCAGGCACCTGCATGCAAAGCATGAACTGCAGTGGAGTAAACACCTTAAAAACAAGGAAGTCACTCAGGCTCCCCCTGCTGCCTCTTCTGCTGCTGCTGCCTCGGCCTCTTCTGCTGCTGCCGCCGCCTCGGCCTCTTATGCTGCTGCTGCCGCCGCCTCGGCCTCTTCCTCTGCCTCTGGAGGAACGTTGGCACCTGCCGCCCAGCAAACATGGGATGTACCACCAACACCACCACCTGCGTCACCAAGCATCTCAACCATGTCACACGGCAGCGTTCAGCTCTCCATCTCACAAACATTTGAGAGAAAGCGTAAATTCCCACCTAGCCACCCTCGATCCCTGGCCCTCAATGCCAGCATTTCTAAACTACTGGCCTATGAAATGTTGTCATTTAGGCTGGTGGACACAGACAGCTTCAAACAGCTCATGTCACTTGCTGTCCCACAGTATGTTGTTCCCAGCCGCCACTACTTCTCCAAGAGAGCCGTGCCTTCCCTGCACAAACAAGTGTCCGATAAAATCAAGTGTGCACTGCGCAACGCCATCTGTGGCAAGGTCCACCTAACCACAGATACGTGGACCAGTAAGCACGGCCAGGGACGCTATATCTCCCTAACTGCACACTGGGTAAATGTAGTGGCGGCTGGGCCCCAGGCGGAGAGCTGTTTGGCGCACGTCCTTCCGCCGCCAAGGATCGCAGGGCAACATTCTTTGCCTCCTGTCTCCTCCTCCTCCTACTCAGCTTCCTCCTCCTCTTCTTCCACCTGCTCATCCAGTCAGCCACACACCTTCACCACCAACTTCAGCACAGCACGAGCAATGTGGACAAGCTGACGTTCATAAAAATGAACCAGGCATGGATCCCACAGGACCTGTCCATCCCTTGTGCAGATTAGATATTAACTACCTCCCCTTAACAATATATTATTGTACTCCAGGGCACTTCCTCATTCAATACTATTTTTAATTTCATTTTACCATTATATTGCGGGGCAACCCAAAGTTGAATGAACCTCTCCTCTGTCTGGGTGCCGGGGCCTAAATGTGTGACAGTGGCCTGTTCCAGTGGTGGGTGACGTGAAGCCTGATTCTCTGCTATGACATGAAGACTGATTCTGCGCTGACATATAACCAGATTCTCTGTTACGGGACCTCTCTCCTCTGCCTGGGTGCCTGGGCCTAAATGTGTGACAGTGGCCTGTTCCAGTGGTGGGTGACGTGAAGCCTGATTCTCTGCTAAGACATGAAGACTGATTCTGCGCTGACATAAGGCCAGATTCTCTGTTACGGGACCTCTCTCCTCTGCCTGGGTGCCTGGGCCTAAATGTGTGACAGTGGCCTGTTCCAGTGGTGGGTGACGTGAAGCCTGATTCTCTGCTATGACATGAAGACTGATTCTGCGCTGACATAAGGCCAGATTCTCTGTTACAGGACCTCTGCCTGGGTGCCGGGGCCTAAATGTGTGACAGTGGCCTGTTCCAGTGGTGGGTGACGTGAAGCCTGATTCTCTGCTATGACATGAAGACTTATTCTGTGCTGACATAAGGCCAGATTCTCTGTTACGGGACCTCTCTCCTCTGCCTGGGTGCCTGGGCCTAAATGTGTGACAGTGGCCTGTTCCAGTGGTGGGTGACGTGAAGCCTGATTCTCTGCTATGACATGAAGACTGATTCTGCGCTGACATAAGGCCAGATTCTCTGTTACAGGACCTCTCTCCTCTGCCTGGGTGCCTGGGCCTAAATGTGTGACAGTGGCCTGTTCCAGTGGTGGGTGACGTGATGCCTGATTCTCTGCTATGACATGAAGACTTATTCTGTGCTGACATAAGGCCAGATTCTCTGTTACAGGACCTCTCTCCTCTGCCTGGGTACCTGGGCCTAAATGTGTGACAGTGGCCTGTTCCAGTGGTGGGTGACGTGAAGCCTGATTCTCTGCTATGACATGAAGACTGATTCTGCGCTGACATAAGGCCAGATTCTCTGTTACGGGACCTCTCTCCTCTGCCTGGGTGCCTGGGCCTAAATGTGTGGCAGTGGCCTGTTCCAGTGGTGGGTGACGTGAAGCCTGATTCTCTGCTATGACATGAAGACTGATTCTGTGCTGACATGAAGCCAGATTCTCTGTTACGGGACCTCTCTCCTCTGTCTGGGTGCCGGGGCCTAAATATGTGACAGTGGCCTGTTCCAGTGGTGGGTGACGTGAAGCCTGATTCTCTGCTATGACATGAAGACTGATTCTCTGCTGACATGAAGCCAGATTCTCTGCTATGGCATGAAGAGACTGATTCTGTGCTGACATGAAGCCAGATTCTTTGCTATGGCATGAAGAGACTGATTCTCTGCTGACGTGAAGCCAGATTCTCTGCTATGGGACCTCTGTCCAATTGATATTGGGTCATTTTTTTTTTTTTTTTTTTAATTTTAATTCATTTACCTATCCACATTTGTTTGCAGGGGATTTACCTACATGTTGCTGCATTTTGCAGCCCTCTAGCTCTTTCCTGGGCTGTTTTACAGCCTTTTTAGTGCCCAAAAGTTCGGGGTCGGGTTCGGAACCCGAACCCGAACATTTCCGGGAAGTTCGGCCGAACTTCTCGAACCCGAACATCCAGGTGTTCGCTCAACTCTACCCAAATACCTTTTTAAATTCTTTTGCGCATACACTTATAAATCCTTCGCTACTGTACGTGTAACAGACTTTCAAGCATATATAACATTTAATATGAAGAAGGTGAGCATTAAGGGACGGGGAAGTCGCCGTGATGCTGATGGTGCACGCAGAGGCCGTGGCCCTGGGCGCGGTGAAATCGTTTTTTTTTTGCTCTGGCAGCAGGCACACTCATCCATAATACCTAGCTTCATGTCCCAGTTTGCAGGGCAACGCTCTCAAAATCGGACCAGTGCGACCAGGTAATGCTTTTAGTCGGTTAAGCACCATCCTGTCTTCCACCAAGTCCAGTCTCAGTAGCTGTAATATGTCTCTTTATGTAAAGTATTTATATATGAAAAATGTAATCCCCTCCAAATCTAGTGTATGCTTATTTGGAGTAAAGAACACCCGGAGGACTAATCACCAGGATTCACCAAGAGTTATATAAAGAATGAATAATGCGATTTATTTTAAGTCTTCATAAGAGTTGATTACTTACAGAAATAGTTTACTTATGCAAAGAGTCAGTATTTGCAGTGTTGGCCTTTCTTTTTCTAGGACCTCTGCAATCCGACTGGGCATGCTCTCAATCTACTTCTGGGCCAATTCCTGACTGATAGCAACCCATTCTTTCATAATCACTTCTTGCAGTTTGTCAGAATTAGTGGGTTTTTGTTTGTCCACCCGCCTCTTGAGGATTGACCACAAGTTCTCAATGGGATTAAGATCTGGGGAGTTTCCAGGCCATGGACCCAAAATGTCAACGTTTTGGTCCCCGAGCCACTTAGTTATCACTTTTGCCTTATGGCACGGTGCTCCATCGTTCTGGAAAATGCATTGTTCTTCACCAAACTGTTGTTGGATTGTTGGAAGAAGTTGCTGTTAGAGGGTGTTTTGGTACCATTCTTTATTCATGGCTGTGTTTTTGGGCAAAATTGTGAGTGAGCCCACTCCCTTGGATGGGAAGCAACCCCACACATGAATGGTCTCAGGATGCTTTACTGTTGGCATGACACAGGACTGATGGTAGCGCTCACCTTTTCTTCTCCGGACAAGCCTTTTTCCAGATGCCCCAAACAATCAGGCTGCGGAAGGCCTCAGTGTCCACAAGCCTAAATGGCAACATTTCCAGGACCAGTAATTTGGAAAGCTGCACATTTAGTGCTATGGTCTCTGGGTTGGTGGCTGGGTATTTGCGTTTGCGTTCAAATGCCTGGAGTAAGGACATTTGTACGCTGCGCTGGGACACGGAAGTGGATTTGCTAGCTGATGGTGCTTGCGAAGGTCCAGGTGCATGGCGGAGGGCATCCGGGCCTGCGTCTTGGACAGGGGATTGGCCAGAATGTAAGACAGGAGAAGAGGAGGCAGTGGTGTGACCCCCAGACACAGATTGTGGACCCAGGCGTTCGTCCCACTTATTACGGTGCTTGGATGCCATGTGGCGGATCATGCTGGTGGTGGTGAGGTTGCTAGTGTTCCCGCCCCTGCTAATTTTTGTATGGCACAGATTGAAATTACAATTCTTTTGTCGTCCGCAAGGACACCTACCCCTTCACAAGGGAGATTTCCGCAAGGGTGTGCTCCGGGGAACAGTTGCGAGCCTGTTTGGTGTGGCCCATTTTCTCCCTTTTGCCACCCGACTGCCTCTTCCAGCCTGTTGCGGTTCTGCGGATCCCTCCCCCTCTGTACTGCTGTCCTCGCTCGGCTTGCCACCTTCCCAGGTTGGGTCAGTGACTTCATGGTCTACCACCTCCTCTTCCACTTCCTCACTATGCTCATCCTCCTGACTTGACCTAACAACAACCTCATCATCAACCTCTTGATACACTAATTGCTGTTGACTTATGTCTCATCATCATCATCCACCTTGTGAAACACTAATTGCTGTTCCCCACCGTCATCTTCTTGTGACTGTGAATGCTCAAGAGTTTGGGAATCAGGGCACAAGATCTCATGTCCCTCTTCAAGCTGGCTTGGCGAGAGGCCCAAATAAAGGAATGGCGCTGAAAAGAGCTCCTTGGAATATCCGAGTGTGGGATCACTTATTTGGCAAGACTGTCCATGGTTGGAGGAAAGAGGGTCAGGGTGAGGATTCTGTTGACCAGACTCTTGGCTACTGTTAAATAATATGTGATATAATATTAATTGATATTTAATATAAAGTATGTATTACATTACACATTACACACCATTTATAGTAATACACTTGGCAATGGGAGGTCTGTATGAGGACGTCAAGACCTATATTTGAAGTCTACCATATAGGACAATGTACAGTCGTGGCCAAAAGTTTTGAGAATTAGATAAATATTGGAAGTTGGAAAAGTTGCTGCTTAAGTTTTTATAATAGCAATTTGCATATACTCCAGAATGTTATGAAGAGTGATCAGATGAATTGCATAGTCCTTCTTTGCCATGAAAATTAACTTAATCCCAAAAAAAACTTTCCACTGCATTTCATTGCTGTCATTAAAGGACCTGCTGAGATCATTTCAGTAATCGTCTTGTTAACTCAGGTGAGAATGTTGACGAGCACAAGGCTGGAGATCATTATGTCAGGCTGATTGGGTTAAAATGGCAGACTTGACCTGTTAAAAGGAGGGTGATGCTTGAAATCATTGTTCTTCCATTGTTAACCATGGTGACCTGCAAAGAAACGCGTACAGCCATCATTGCGTTGCATAAAAATGGCTTCACAGGCAAGGATATTGTGGCTACTAAGATTGCACCTCAATCAACAATTTATAGGATCATCAAGAACTTCAAGGAAAGAGGTTCAATTCTTGTTAAGAAGGCTTCAGGGCGTCCAAGAAAGTCCAGCAAGCGCCAGGATCGTCTCCTAAAGAGGATTCAGCTGCGGGATCGGAGTGCCACCAGTGCAGAGCTTGCTCAGGAATGGCAGCAGGCAGGTGTGAGCGCATCTGCATGCACAGTGAGGCGAAGACTTTGGAAGATGGCCTGGGTGTCAAGAAGGGCAGCAAAGAAGCCACTTCTCTCAAAAAAAACATCAGGGACAGATTGATCTTCTGCAGAAAGTATGGTGAATGGACTGCTGAGGACTGGGGCAAAGTCATATTCTCCAATGAAGCCTCTTTCCGATTGTTTGGGGGCATCTGAAAAAAGGCTTTGTCCGGGAGAAGAAAAGGTGAGCGCTACCATCAGTCCTGTGTCATGCCAACAGTAAAGCATCCTGAGACCATTCATGTGTGGGGTTGCTTCTCATCCAAGGGAGTGGGCTCACTCACAATTTTGCCCAAAAACACAGCCATGAATAAAGAATGGTACCAAAACACCCTCCAACAGCAACTTCTTCCAACAATCCAACAACAGTTTGGTGAAGAACAATGCATTTTCCAGAACGATGGAGCACCGTGCCATAAGGCAAAAGTGATAACTAAGTGGCTCGGGGACCAAAACATTGACATTATGGTTCCATGGCCTGGAAACTCCCCAGATCTTAATCCCATTGAGAACTTGTGGTCAATCCTCAAGAGGCGGGTGGACAAACAAAAACCCTCTAATTCTGACAAACTCCAAGAAGTGATTATGAAAGAATGGGTTGCTATCAGTCAGGAATTGGCCCAGAAGTTGATTGAGAGCATGCCCAGTCGAATTGCAGAGGTCCTGAAAAAGAAGGGCCAACACTGCAAATACTGACTCTTTGCATAAATGTCATGTAATTGTCGATAAAAGCCTTTGAAACGTATGAAGTGCGTGTAATTATATTTCACTACATCACAGAAACAACTGAAACAAAGATCTAAAAGCAGTTTAGCAGCAAACTTTGTGAAAACTAATATTTGTGTCATTCTCAAAACTTTTGGCCACGACTGTACATTCAACAATTCCTTCTTTCTGATTCCCTTTGCCAAACGTTGAATTTGAGCTACTACATTTATGACTGTATTCCATTTTGAACATCTGGCTAGTCTTTCAAGTATGTCATCTTGACACTTGGCAGCAGTGCTCAATGTTTGTACAACTTTTTCTTCTGGATCACCAATAGACAATTCCGTGTAACCTTTACTGGGCGCCATTTCCTTTTCCCAAAGGAACTCTGGACCGGTGAACCAGTTAGAATTTTTCAATTCTGTTACATTCAGGCATCTTGAAGCATGATCTGCTGGGTTATACTTTGTGTCAATGTGATGCCAATTAGTGATGAGCGGCAGGTGCCATATTCGATTTCGACGAAATTCGCGAATATTCGATAGAATATTCGTTTTATATTCGTCGAAATCGAATATTCGTCATTATTCTTGTTATCGCGATTAATATGCGATTTAAATAATCTCGTATTGCGATTTTAACTTAAAGGCTACTCTCCTATTGAAATAGCAATGCGATTAATTCAAGTTATAATAATCGAATTTCGATTTTAACTTAGCACTGCTATATTCCATATTCGTTAATTCTAGCTTAATATGGAATATAGCAGTGCTAAGTTAAAATCGAAATTCGATTATTATAACTTGAATTTTTTTTTTTTATTGTTATATTTTTTTTCTTTCCACTTCCCTAAAGTTGTTCTTACCTGTCCTTTGGATTCCTGGCTTCCTGGCTGCTCCAGTCAGTGCCCGTTGCCGCTTCTGCCGACTTCCGTGCTCATGGAGCGTCCCCATCACCATGGGAACGTCTCCATATACTAGAATGTACTGTCGGATTTGAGAATTACGTGAAAAATCGCAATTCGATTATTTCAAGTTATAATAATCGAATTTCGATTTTAACTTAGCACTGCTATATTTAATTCTAGCCTAATAAGGAATATAGCAGTGCTAAGTTAAAATCGAAATTCGATTATTATAACTTGAATTAATCAAATTGCGATTTCAACTTGGACCTGGTTTACTATGGTTGGCTTGGTAGAATTAGCGAATATGACGAATGTATTCGTCATATTCCACAAAACGAATATAACAAATGTATTCGTCATATTCCACAAAACGAAGATAACGAAGTATTCTGCATCTTCGTTTTAGCTACCTATTCATCAACTTCGCTAATTCTAGCAATCATATAGGAAAGTTTACTATAGAGACAGCTAAGTTTAATTCGCTATGCGATTATATTACTTTGCTTTTTTTTTATAAATAGAATAATTATAATAATTATCAGGTATTATAATTATTCTATTTATTTTTTTTAAAAAGCAGTCATATAATCGCATAGCGAATTAAACTTATCTGTCTCTATAGTAAACTTTCCTATATGATTGCTAGAATTAGCGAAGTTGATGAATAGGTAGCTAAAACAAAGATGCAGAATACTTCATTATCTTCGTTTTGTGGAATATGACGAATTCATTCGTTATATTCGTTTTGTGGAATATGACAAATACATTCGTCATATTCGCTAATTCTACCAAGCCAACCATAGTAAACCAGGTCCAAGTTGAAATCGCAATTCGATTAATTCAAGTTATAATAATCGAATTTCGATTTTAACTTAGCACTGCTATATTCCATATTAGGCTAGAATTAAATATAGCAGTGCTAAGTTAAAATCGAAATTCGATTATTATAACTTGAAATAATCGAATTGCGATTTTTCACGTAATTCTCAAATCCGACAGTACATTCTAGTATTGGAGACGTTCCATGGTGATGGGGACACTCCATGAGCACGGAAGTCGGCAGAAGCGGCAACGGGCACTGATTGGAGCAGCCAGGAAGCCAGGAATCCAAAGGACAGGTAAGAACAACTTTAGGGAAGTGGGAAAGAAAAAAATATAACAATAAAAAAAATAAAAAAAACGAATATTCGAAATATCGAATTTCTATCACTATATTCGAAATATTCGCGAATTAGCGAAGTGCCGATATTCGCGAAAAAAATTCGAATATTCGCGCTCAACACTAATGCCAATGTTCCAGATTTGTTATTTCCCGAATTTTCTCAACTCTGTTGGCGACAAAGATATGGAATCTTCGAGTTTTGTTGTTTATGTATCCTAGGACAACTTGTGAGTCTGTCCAAAAATATTCTTCATCTATTTTTTATCATAAACTTGCTTACTGATGCTGAAACAACAGCTGCTGTCAGTTCAAGTCTTGGTGTTGTCTGAATACTGGTAGGTGCAACTCTGGCTTTCCCTATAACCAGGGCACAGTGTATCTTTTCTTTCCTATTACTCTGATTTTGGAGCACTGACCATAACCATAACTGCAGCACGCCAGACCTGCAGGGTACAGCGACAGTGAGGTCACGGTATGGGCAATCGAGGGTTACTCACTTTTCTGAGGAGAACCCTGGGCAGGCATGCAACAGTGAAAGGAGAGGCTGACACTAGTTCCTCTGGGGCACACTCCATAGATAGGGACCAGGCCTGATGTTGGGTGAGGTGCCCTGGATGTTGTAGGTGTTTTGAGTGCCTTAGGTAAGGTCCCTTTAAGGATCGTGACGCCAGTGCCTGTAACGGTGGCACACCGATTTGTAGGAGGATTAATAGAGTACGCAGTTGGTAAACCAAACGTTGCTTTACTTCAGGAAACAGTCCAACTTTATACATACAGTTGCAGTAGATGATAATGCAGTCCTTTACAATACTAAATGCACAGCAGGTTTACTTCACAGCAGGTTTTCAATCTTGCAAGATACTTGGAGGGCAAACAGTTAATGCTTTGCAGTGCAATGCTGCTCTATCCCCACAGCTATTCTAGCTGGCTGGATCCCAAGGCCCGGATGCCTAAGTGCTGGCTTAAATCCTTGGTATAAAAATCCTTCCTCCAGTATTGGCACTTGCTTAAGGTTACAATACCTTCTTTTTCATAGCTGTCTTCACGGCTGGATTTGAAAGGTGGCTGCAGGTTTCTCCCAGGAGGTGCTGTCCTACTACTGGGGTATCTCAACTGAGCTATCCTTAGCCTCAGGAGCTTCAGGTTGACTAAGTGATTCCTCTAGTCCCCTGGAATACACTAACTCTCCCCTGGCTGGGCCGTCCTATATATAACTAGGGCTCTCTAGCTCCCTCTAACGCCTGGGAGGATAAACTGCACCCTGACAGGCCGGACACCCAGTTAACACAGGGAAATCATACATGTAAAAACACATTAACCCCTTTGTGTAGTGCCCACCTTTACCTAGTGGGACACTACATAACTACTGGCATCTGAAAAGTGATGAAGTTCTATTGTCTTGTACTTTCCGAAATCATGAGATACAAAACATCTGGGTATCCAAACTTCTCTCAAGTTTTGCAAGTCTCTTATCAACTCTCCCAGCTTGGCCTCAAATTTTCAGGTATGGGCTCGTCCCATCCCACCTTCTGTCTGCATAATTCTTGTAGTATTTATTTTGCTCTGAGGATTACTGGGGCAAGAATCCCAATGGATCATATATAGAAGCCACTGCGGAAAGAATGGGTCATCTAGTTGCAACTTTCTCTTCAATTGGACACTTCATTCTCTACATTCCATCCCAATCCAATTGTTTTGAACTGGAAGATGAACATAATTGAGATCTACATTCTTCATTGTTGATGCACGTTCATAGTCACTGATGGATTCCAGTACCTCTCTGTTGTTTGAGATTATTTATGAAGGCGCTGGTTTCCACTTGCGCTAAATCTTGGTTTTCTTTCACTAGTTTGATTGCAGATTCTGTGGACTCTAGACTTATGAGACCATCATCTACATAAAAGTTTTTCTTCAGAAAATTTGCAGCTGATGGGCAATCCTTTTCATTCTGAATGGCCAGGTACATCAAACCATATTTGGCGCAACCTGGAGACGATGCTGCTCCAAACCAGTGTACTTTTATTCTGTATCCTGCTGGCTATTTATCTGTATCTCCATCCTCCCACCATAGAAACCTCAGGAAGTCTCTATCTTCATTCTTCACATGAAACTGGTGGAACATCTTTTCAACGTCACACATGACCGTTACGGGATACTTTCTGAATCTACAGAGTACTCCAGGCAGAGTGTTTGTAAGTAGGGATGAGCGAACCCGAACTGTATAGTTCGGGTTCGTACCGAATTTTGGGGTGTCCGTGACACGGACCCGAACCCGAACATTTTCGTAAAAGTCCGGGTTCGGGTTCGGTGTTCGGCGCTTTCTTGGCGCTTTTTGAAAGGCTGCAAAGCAGCCAATCAACAAGCGTCATACTACTTGCCCCAAGAGGCCATCACAGCCTTGCCTACTATTGGCATGGCTGTGATTGGCCAGTGCACCATGTGACTCAGCCTCTATTTAAGCTGGAGTCACGTAGCGCCGCACGTCACTCTGCTATGATCAGTATAGGGAGAGGTTGCAGCTGCGACGTTAGGGCGAGATTAGGCAGATTAACTCCTCCAAAAGACTTCATTCTGTGATCGATCTGCAGCTGTGGATCATTGAAGTGCTATTATTGACTTGCTCACTTTTTTGAGGCTGCCCAGAGGTTTTTAGATCACTTTTTTTTCTGGGGTGATCGGCGGCCATTTTGTGACTTGTGGTGCGCCAGCACGAGCTATCACCAAGTGTATTTAACCATCGATAGTGTGGTTATTTTTTGGCCATATACTACATCAGCTGCAGGCTGAGCCTGTGTCACCCAAGTGCATTTAACCATCAACAGTCTGGTTATTTTTTGGCCATATACTACATTAGCTGCAGGCTGAGCCTGTGTCAAAGAAGTGCATTTAACCATCAACAGTCTGGTTATTTTTTGGCCGTATACTACATCTGGTGCAGGCTGAGCCTGTGTCACCCAAGTGCATTTAACCATCAACAGTGTGGTTATTTTTTGGCCATATATTACATCAGGGGCAAGTTGAGCCTGTCACCCAGCGCCTAAAAAATAGACCTGACATTTCTATTCAACCAAATTTGCACAGTTTTAGCTGGTCAAGTTATTTGTAGTGACCGTAAAAGCAGACTTTTTGTTCTGGGTTGAAAAAGCATTCCCAAATTTGCCATTCTCAAAATAACTAGTTTGTGGTATTTGAGGCCTACTTGAAATCTATCCCAAAAAGAAAATCTTACATTGAAGGTACTGATAGTGTCATTCAGAAAAACCTAAGACACACGCTAGCGTGCTGATAGAAGTGTCATTCTGTGATTAAACCTATAACTGTCACACAGCGCAAAAAAAAACAGGTCTCACATCTCTATTCAACCAAATCTGCACAGTTTTAGCTGGTCATGTTATTTGTAGTGACGTTTAAAGCAGACTTTTTGTTCTGGGTTGAAAAAGCATTCCCAAAATTTGCCATTCTCAAATTTGTAGGTGAACGGGAACAATGAGGAAAACATCTAATAAGGGACGCGGACGCGGACGTGGACATGGTCGTGGTGGTGTTAGTGGACCCTCTGGTGCTGGGAGAGGATGTGGCTGTTCTGCACAGCCACACGTCCTAGTGAACCAACTACCTCAGGTCCCAGTAGCCAGCAGAATATACAGCGATATTTGGTAAGGCCCAATGCCGTTCTAAGGATGGTAAGGCCTGAGCAGGTACAGGCATTATTCAATTGGGTGGCCGACAGTGCATCCAGCACGTTCACATTATCTCCACCAGTCTTCTGCAGAAAGCGCACAGATGGCGGCATGAAAACCAAGCCCATCGGTCTGTCACATCACCCCATGCATATCAGGGAAACTGTCTGAGCCTCAAGTTATGCAGCAGTCCTCTTATGCTGTTTGAAGACTCTGCTGCCAGGGTTTCCCAAGGGCACCACCTAGCCCTTCCCCAGGGGTGGAAGAGATAGAATGCACTAACGCACACACCACTTATTTTTCCTGATGATGAGGACATGGGAATACCACCTCAGCACGTCTCTGATGATGACGAAACACAGGTGCCAACTGCTGCGTCTTTCTGCAGTGTGCAGACTGAACAGGAGGTCAGGATCAAGACTGGGTGGAAGACGATGCAGGGGACGATGAGTCCTAGACCCCACATGGAATGAAGGTCGTGCCACTGACTTTCACAGTTCGGAGGAAGAGGCAGTGGTGAGACCGAGCCAACAGCGTAGCAAAAGAGGGAGCGTGGGCAAAATCAGAACACCCGCCGCCAAGAGACCTCCGCCTGCTACTGACCACCGCCATCTGGACCGAGCACCCAAAGGCAGCTTCAAGGAGTTCCCTGGCATGGCACTTCTTCAAACAATGTGCTGACGACAAGACCCGAGTGGTTTGCACGCTGTGCCATCAGAGCCTGAAGCGAGGCATTAACGTTCTGAACCTTAGCACAACCTGCATGACCAGGCACCTGCATGCAAAGCATGAACTGCAGTGGAGTTAAACACCTTAAAAACAAGGAAGTCACTCAGGCTCCCCCTGCTGCCTCTTCTGCTGCTGCCGCCTCGGCCTCTTCTGCTGCTGCCGCCGCCTCGGCCTCTTCTGCTGCTGCTGCCGCCGCCTCGGCCTCTTCCTCTGCCTCTGGAGGAACGTTGGCACCTGCCGCCCAGCAAACATGGGATGTACCACCAACACCACCACCTGCGTCACCAAGCATCTCAACCATGTCACACGGCAGCGTTCAGCTCTCCATCTCACAAACATTTTGAGAGAAAGCGTAAATTCTCACCTAGCCACCCCTCGATCCCTGGCCCTGAATGCCAGCATTTCTAAACTACTGGCCTATGAAATGCTGTCATTTAGGCTGGTGGACACACACAGCTTCAAACAGCTCATGTCACCTTGCTGTCCCACAGTATGTTGTTCCCAGCCGCCACTACTTCTCCAAGAGAGCCGTGCCTTCCCTGCACAAACAAGTGTCCGATAAAATCAAGTGTGCACTGCGCAACGCCATCTGTGGCAAGGTCCACCTAACCACAGATACGTGGACCAGTAAGCACGGCCAGGGACGCTATATCTCCCTAACTGCACACTGGGTAAATGTAGTGGCGGCTGGGCCCCAGGCGGAGAGCTGTTTGGCGCACGTCTTCCGCCGCCAAGGATCGCAGGGCAACATTCTTGCCTCTGTCTCCTCCTCCTCCTACTCAGCTTCCTCCTCCTCTTCTTCCACCTGCTCATCCAGTCAGCCACACACCTTCACCACCAACTTCAGCACAGCACGGGGTAAACGTCAGCAGGCCATTCTGAAACTCATATGTTTGGGGGACAGGCCCCACACCGCACAGGAGTTGTGGCGGGGTTATAGAACAACAGACCGACGAGTGGTTGCTGCCGGTGAGCCTCAAGCCCGGCCCTGGTGGTGTGCGATAATGGGCGAAATCTCGTTGCAGCTCTGGGACTAGCCGGTTTGACGCACATCCCTTGCCTGGCCATGTGCTGAATTTGGTGGTGCAGAAGTTCATTCACAACTACCCCGAAATGTCAGAGCTGCTGCATAAAGTGCGGGCCGTCTGTTCGCGCTTCCGGCGTTCACACCCTGCGCTGCTCGCCTGTCTGCGCTACAGCGTAACTTCGGCCTTCCCGCTCACCGCCTCATATGCGACGTGCCCACCAGGTGGAAACTCCACCTTGCATATGCTGGACAGACTGATGCGAGCAGCAGCAGGCCATAGTGGAGTTTCAGCTGCAGCACGCACGGGTCCGTTGCACTGCGGAACAGCACCACTTCACCACCATTGACTGGGCCTCCATGCGAGACCTGTGTGCCCTGTTGCGCTGTTTCGAGTACTCCACCAACATGGCCAGTGGCGATGACGCCGTTATCAGCGTTACAATACCACTTCTATGTCTCCTTGAGAAACACTTAGGGCGATGATGGAAGAGGAGGTGGCCCAGGAGGAAGAGGAGGAAGAGGGGTCATTTTTAGCACTTTCAGGCCTGTCTCTTCAATGTGACTCAGAGGGAGGTTTTTTTGCAACACAGAGGCCAGGTACAAATGTGCCAGACAGGGCCCACTACTGGAGGACGAGGAGGACCGAGGATGAGGAGGAGGTGGAGGAGGATGAGGATGAAGCATGTTCACAGCGGGGTGGCACCCAAAGCAGCTCGGGCCCATCACTGGTGCGTGGCTGGGGGGAAACACAGGACGATGACGATACGCCTCCCACAGAGGGACAGCTGTCCTTACCTCTGGGCAGCCTGGCACACATGAGCGAATACATGCTGCAGTGCCTGCGCAACGACAGCAGAGTTGCCCACTTTTAACGTGTGCGGACTACTGGGTTGCCACCCTGCTGGATCCCCGGTACAAAGACAATGTGCCACCTTACTTCCTACACTGGTGCGTGATAGGAAGATGCGCGAGTACAAGCGCACGTTGGTAGACGCGCTACTGAGAGCATTCCCAAATGTCACAGGGGAACCAGTGGAAGCCCAAGGCGAAGGCAGAGGAGGAGCAAGAGGTCGCCACGCAGCTGTGTCACGGCCAGCTCCTCTGAGGGCAGGGTTAGCATGGCAGAGATGTGGAAAAAGTTTTGTCACCACGCCACAGCTAACTGCACCACCACCTGATACGGAACGTGTTAGAAAGAGGCAACATTTCACTAACATGGTGGAACAGTACCTGTGCACACCCCTCCACGTACTGACTGATGGTTCGGCCCCATTCAACTTCTGGGTCTCAAATTGTCCACGTGGCCAGAGCTAGCCTTTTATGCCTTGGGAGGTGCTGGCCTGCCCGGCGGCCAGCGTTTTGTCTGAACGTGTATTCAGCACGGCAGGGGGCGTCATTACAGACAAACGCAGCCGCCTGTCTACAGCCAATGTGGACAAGCTAACGTTCATAAAAATGAACCAGGCATGGATCCCACAGGACCTGTCCATCCCTTGTGCAGATTAGATATTAACTACCTCCCCTTAACAATATATTATTCTACTGAGGGCAACTTCCTCATTCAATACTATTTTTAATTTCATTTTACCATTATATTGCGGGGCAACCCAAAGTTGAATGAACCTCTCCTCTGTCTGGTGCCGGGGCCTAAATGTGTGACAGTGGCCTGTTCCAGTGGTGGGTGACGTGAAGCCTGATTCTCTGCTATGACATGAATACAGATTCTGCGCTGACATAAGGCCAGTTCTCTGTTACGGGACCGCTCTCCTCTGCCTGGGTGCCTGGGCCTAAATGTGTGACAGTGGCCTGTTCCAGTGGTGGGTGACGTGAAGCCTGATTCTCTGCTATGACATGAAGACAGATTCTGTGCTGACATAAGGCCAGATTCTCTGTTACGGGACCTCTCTCCTCTGTCTGGGTGCCGGGCCCTAAATATGTGGGACAGTGGCCTGTTCCAGTGGTGGGTGACGTGAAGCCTGATTCTCTGCTATGACATGAAGACTGATTCTGCGCTGACATAAGGCCAGATTCTCTGTTACGGGACCTCTCTCCTCTGTCTGGGTGCCGGGGCCTAAATGTGTGACAGTGGCCTGTTCCAGTGGTGGGTGACGTGAAGCCTGATTCTCTGCTATGACATGAAGACAGATTCTGCGCTGACATAAGGCCAGATTCTCTGTTACGGGACCGCTCTCCTCTGTCTGGGTGCCGGGGCCTAAATGTGCGACAGTGCCTGTTCCAGTGGTGGGTGACGTGAAGCCTGATTCTCTGCTATGACATGAATACAGATTCTGCGCTGACATAAGCCAGATTCTCTGTTACGGGACCCTCTCTCCTCTGCCTGGTACCTGGGCCTAAATGTGTGACAGTGGCCTGTTCCAGTGGTGGCTGACGTGAAGCCTGATTCTCTGCTATGACATGAAGACAGATTCTGCGCTGACATAAGGCCAGATTCTCTGTTACGGGACCGCTCTCCTCTGTCTGGGTGCCGGGGCCTAAATGTGTGACAGTGGCCTGTTCCAGTGGTGGGGTGACGTGAAGCCTGATTCTCTGCTATGACATGAAGACAGATTCTGTGCTGACATAAGGCCAGATTCTCTGTTACGGGACCTCTCACCTCTGTCTGGGTGCCTGGGCCTAAATGTGTGACAGTGGCCTGTTCCAGTGGTGGGTGACGTGAAGCCTGATTCTCTGCTATAATATGAAGACAGATTCTGCGCTGACATAAGGCCAGTTTCTCTGTTACGGGACCGCTCTCCTCTGTCTGGGTGCCGGGGCCTAAATATGTGACAGTGGCCTGTTCCAGTGGTGGGTGACGTGAAGCCTGATTCTCTGCTATGACATGAATACAGATTCTGCGCTGACATAAGGCCAGATTCTCTTTTACGGGACCGCTCTCCTCTGTCTGGGTGCCTGGGCCTAAATGTGTGACAGTGGCCTGTTCCAGTGGTGGGTGACGTGAAGCCTGATTCTCTGCTATGACATGAAGACAGATTCTGTGCTGACATAAGGCCAGATTCTCTGTTACGGGACCTCTCTCCTCTGTCTGGGTGCTGGGGCCTAAATATGTGACAGTGGCCTGTTCCAGTGGTGGGTGACGTGAAGCCTGATTCTCTGCTATGACATGAAGACTGATTCTGCGCTGACATAAGGCCAGATTCTCTGTTACGGGACCTCTCTCCTCTGTCTGGGTGCCGGGGCCTAAATGTGTGACAGTGGCCTGTTCCAGTGGTGGGTGACGTGAAGCCTGATTCTCTGCTATGACATGAAGACAGATTCTGCGCTGACATAAGGCCAGATTCTATGTTACGGGACCGCTCTCCTCTGTCTGGGTGCCGGGGCCTAAATGTGCGACAGTGGCCTGTTCCAGTGGTGGGTGACGTGAAGCCTGATTCTCTGCTATGACATGAATACAGATTCTGCGCTGACATAAGGCCAGATTCTCTGTTACGGGACCTCTCTCCTCTGCCTGGGTGCCTGGGCCTAATGTGTGACAGTGGCCTGTTCCAGTGGTGGCTGACGTGAAGCCTGATTCTCTGCTATGACATGAAGACAGATTCTGCGCTGACATAAGGCCAGATTCTCTGTTACGGGACCGCTCTCCTCTGTCTGGGTGCCGGGCCTAAATGTGTGACAGTGGCCTGTTCCAGTGGTGGGTGACGTGAAGCCTGATTCTCTGCTATGACATGAAGACTGATTCTGCGCTGACATAAGGCCAGATTCTCTGTTACGGGACCTCTCTCCTCTGTCTGGGTGCCGGGGCCTAAATGTGTGACAGTGGCCTGTTCCAGTGGTGGGTGACGTGAAGCCTGATTCTCTGCTATGACATGAAGACTGATTCTGCGCTGACATAAGGCCAGATTCTCTGTTACGGGACCTCTCTCCTCTGTCTGGATGCCGGGGCCTAAATGTGTGACAGTGGCCTGTTCCAGTGGCGGGTGACGTGAAGCCTGATTCTCTGCTATGACATGAAGACTGATTCTGTGCTGACATGAAGCCAGATTCTCTGCTATGGCATGAAGAGACTGATTCTCTGCTGACGTGAAGCCAGATTCTCTGCTATGGGACCTCTGTCCAATTGATATTGGTTAATTTTTTTATTTATTTTAATTCATTTCCCTATCCACATTTGTTTGCAGGGGATTTACCTACATGTTGCTGCCTTTTGCAGCCCTCTAGCTCTTTCCTGGGCTGTTTTACAGCCTTTTTAGTGCCGAAAAGTTCGGGTCCCCATTGACTTCAATGGGGTTCGGGTTCGGGACGAAGTTCGGGTCGGGTTCGGATCCCGAACCCGAACATTTCCGGGAAGTTCGGCCGAACTTCTCGAACCCGAACATCCAGGTGTTCGCTCAACTCTATTTGTAAGATCTGTTTTTTTTAGTAGATGATCATTCAATGCAACACCATCGTACTTTACAGAGCAAACAAATACTACTCTAATCTTATCTGGTTTCTTTGAGTGGTAGACACCTTGATCTGGGATCAGGATGTACCACACTTCAACTTCTTCTCTGCATGTCCTTCTTCGAGGATGCCTTCCATGAATTTCAAATAATCATTCTTGATCTCTTCCCATCCTTTTTCAAACATTTTAATCTTGTTAGGGCAAGATTTCTGTTATTTGGCAGACGAGGTCGTTCTCTAAAAGGTAAGGACATTTAAAGATGACTTTGTTTATTCTGCTGATACTTTCTTCTAGAGTGTTACGAACTTTATGTCTTCTTGGGATACACTCTTTTCTTTAGAACTTATGTCTGCAAAGTCGGATTCAAGGATCTTGATTACTTTTGCTGGACTTACAGTTGGTAACTCTTGGACAGATATTCGATGACACAATCCTGTCACCTGTCTTGAGTTTGCAATCTGCTGTTTTCCTCCAACAACACCCCATCCTAGATCAGTTTGAACAGCGTAGGGTTCACCCTTTCCTCCTGTGATTACCTTTCATCGTACCAGCGTACCATCGCTTCGGGACAATTGTAGCCTATCAACAGTCCAACACCAAACTCCTTCAGCGGGGACATTTCATGAGATATGACAGATAGGTGCTCCCATTCATTGGCTGTTTCACAGGTAGGTATGCAATCTCGATCTAGAGGTATATTGTCTTTTGTATAAGCTGGAGGTAGATCTAATGTGCAGCTTGAATAAAGTCCTCTAACTCTCAGTCCTTTGGCCCTTTGACTGTTCACTAATGTGTCTCTCCCCGTCATTGTGGTGAGTTTGAGCGTCACTGGTTCTGTAGCCACTTGTAATTTCTTGCAGATTTCTTGATCAATGAAGGTGACGTCACTCTGGGCATCCAGTAGCGCATAGGCGTATACCTTCTTGTTCCTCATTTTAGGATTTGAAATGCACACTGGTACAACCAATGATGTGCCATTGTTTTCTCCTTCCCTCACTCTGCAAGAGAATACCGATACTTTCTTTCCTTCCTAAGTATCTTTTAGGTATTGAGGATTTATCTTTCTTTGGACGTTCTTCATGTAGTGGTGTAGGATGGTGTCCTTTGAAAACGCTGCTTGTGGCCTTTTTATTACACTCCTTAGTAACATGGCCTTTTCTTAGACAACCGAAACACAGTTGAATCTCATAAACAAACCTTTTCTTTTCATCTGGGGACTTCTCCTTTAATTGTTAGAACTTGTGTATGGAGTGGTTCTCTCCACAGAACATACACTTGAAGGTAGTCTGAAGATTTGTCGGTACTGTGTCACGGGGTTCCGAAGGTGCACTCGGTCCCCCATTGCCCGCAGAACTATTGCTTAGCTTTTGGAATGAGGTTCTGTGTTTGACCTCATCCCAGGGCGGCTTTACTAGCTGGGTGGCTCCCTGCTCCTAGTCTGCCTTGAGCGCCGAGCTGATCACTCGGTGCTCGACTGGTTGGTCTGTCGGTCATGTGACGCTGGCCACGTCACATGACCTCACTCCCCACTATAATACAGGCAGCCTGCTGGCTACAGGTTGCCTGTTAATTTCTAGGTTCCTGGTATTTGTTGGACTGCTGAATACTTACCTGATCCTGTTCCTTAACCATCCTTTTGCCTGATCCTCCTGTACTGCGCATCCGTCCTGGTATTGTGACCTCGGCTCCCACCTGACTACTCTCTTAGGTCTCCTCTTGTACTTCTCTGCTCTCCTGGTATTTATGACCCCGGCTTCTCCTGACAATTCTCTGCTTGCTCCATTTGTACTTTGCAGCTTTCCTGGTATTGACTCGGTCCGTTCACGTCCTGTTGTTTGTCTGTCTGTCATCCCTGCACTTACTCCAAGTTAGGGATTGCCGTCCAGTTGTCCCCTGTCATTAGGACTCGCGAGGCAAGTAGGCAGGGCCAGGGGTAAGGGTGGAGCGCAGTGGTCACTTCCCTTCCCCCTGTGTGTGTGTGTACGCGACTGTTACAGATTAACAGGCCCAATAACCACTGTATTATGAATCCTCTGGTGACCCTGACTGACTATGTCTCTAATCTGACGCAGATGGTGCAGGAGTTAGGGGAAAAACTCAGCTCTTTTGAGTTAGGGCAAGGCTCTTCCACTCCTCAGGCCTCCAGTCCGCATTTTGAGCCCCAGATTAAGCTCCCAGAAACCTTTTCTGGAGACCGGAAGAAGTTTCTCTCTTTTAAGGAGAGTTGTAAACTTTACTTCCGTTTGCGCCCCGTGTCCTCTGGCCCCGAGAGTCAACGCGTGGTATTATTATTTCCCGATTACAGGGTGATCCCCAGGACTGGGCGTTCTCTTTACCTGCTGGCGCCAGTTGTTTATATTCTGTGGAGGGGTTCTTTCAGGCCCTAGGTACCCTCTATGATGAACCAGACATGGCTCTAGTAGCCGAGACGGCTCTAAAGGCACTGGTTCAGGGCAATTTACCAGCGGAGGATTATTGCACCCAATTCAGAAGGTGGTGTGTCCCCTCAGGATGGAACGAACCAGCCCTGAAGATTCAGTTCAGGTCAGGTCTGTCTGATAAATTAAAGGATCTTCTGGTCAGTTATCAACTTCCAGAGACCTTAGAGGAGATGATGACCCTTGTTGTCCGACTTGACCGACGGGTTAGAGAGAGACGTCAGGAACAACAGTTCTCTTCCCAGATGGTGGTCCAGCCAGAGGCCTATCCCAGAGACAATGCTGAGGTCTCCACCGAGGAACCCATGCAGGTTGGCATGACCCGAGGGAATCTTCGCCGCAGACGTGGAGAATGCTTTTACTGTGGAGATTCTGACCATTGGATCAACCAGTGTCCTAAGAAGGTCCTCTCTGTCAAGTCTCCTAAGGCAAGGCAACCTAAAGACCAGGTACACCCTGAATTTTCTAAATGTAAGCTTTCGGTACCCATTACGATTTCTCTGGGAGTAGATAAATGGGCGGGTAAGGCCTTTATTGATTCTGGCTCAGCGGCTAGCTTTATTGACTCTGAGTATGCTGTTAGATTGGGTATTCCTATGTTTGCCTTACCAACTCCTATCCATGTCATGGCTATTGATGCTACTCCTCTTATTGGTGGTACGGTGAGCTTATGTACTCAGAGATTTCTCTAACCGTGGGTGTGTGCCACTCAGAGAGATGTTCGCTTCTAGTCCTGGAGAACCTACCTGCTGAGGTGGTACTAGGGTTGCCTTGGCTCCGACTACATAACCCCACTATAGATTGGTCCAATGGGGAGTTGGTGAGATGGGGGCCTAAGTGTGACTCGTGCCTGTCCGTGTACAGGCTGGGGTCTCAGTAAAGTCTGATACTTTACCCTCTGTTGTTAGAGAATATTCTGATGTATTCTCATCACCAACCCCAGAGGTTCTACCCCCCCATAGACCTTATGATTGTACCATAGAGCTAGTAGAGGGGGCCAAGTTTCCTAAAGGACGAATTTATAATCTTTCTATGCCCGAACGCAAGGCCATGGAAGATTATATTAAGGAGAGCCTTGGTAAAGGGCATATTAGACCTTCTGTCTCTCCTATGGGGGCGGGGTTTTTCTTCGTTAAGAAAAAAGATGGTGGTCTTAGGCCATGTATCGATTACCGGAGATTAAATAAAATCACTGTCCAGAATAGATACTCCCTCCCATTGATTCTGGATTTATTTAACCAGGTCCTGGGGGCAACCTGGTTTTCCAAAATTGACCTGAAAGGGGCATACAATCTAATCCGAATCAAGGAGGGAGACGAATGGAAGACGGCGTTCAATACTCCGGTAGGACACTTTGAATATCAGGTGATGCCTTTTGGACTCAGCAATGCCCCAGCTGTGTTCCAAAACTTCATGAATGACATTCTTAGGGAATTCTTAGGTAAATTTGTTATTGTCTATCTTGACGACATTTTGATATTCTCTCCTGACTTCGAATCCCATGTGTCTCATGTTAGACAAGTATTAGAGGTGTTGAGGAGAATCAGCTATCCGCTAAACAAGAGAAATGTGTCTTTGGTGTGCAGGAGATTCTGTTTCTAGGGCATGTTCTGACTCCTCACGCCTTCAAGATGGATCCTGGTAAGGTACTAGCAATTAAGGAAGGGGTAAGACCTTCATCCTTAAAGGCCTTACAACGGTTCTTAGGTTTCGCCAATTACTATCGTAAATTTATTATGATTTTTTCCGTAATTGCTAAACTGTTGACCGACTTTACTAAGAAGGGGCGGATTTGGAGAATTGGTCTACTGAGGCCATTTCTTCCATTTGAAAATTAAAAAAGGCATTCAGTAGCGCTCCCATTCTGATCCAGCCTGATCAGGAGAAACCTTTTATTGTGGAGGTGGATGCGTCCGAGGACGGCGCAGGAGCAGTCCTTTCACAAGGTCCTGCCAGCCTCACTAATCTGAGACCATGTGCCTTCTTCTCCAGGAAATTCTCTGCCACGGAGAGAAACTACGACATAGGGAATAGGGAGCTGCTGGGCCATTAAATGGGCATTTGAGGAGTGGAGGCATTTTCTGGAGGGGGCAAGGCATTGTGTAACTGTTGTCACTGACCATAAAAACCTTATGTTTCTCGAGTCTGCTAAAAGGTTGAATCCCCGTCAAGCCAGATGGGCTCTGTTTTTTACTCGTTTTGATTTTTCCATCACGTTCAGGCCGGGAAGTAAAAATGTGAAGGCGGACGCATTATCTCGGAGCTTCCAGGCTTTTCAACCTACTGAGGTACCACCTGAATCCATCCTACCAGCAAAAATCTTCTTAGCAGCTCTTACCCAGGATATCTCGGCTCGCATTAGGTCGGAACAACATCTGGCACCGGTATCCACCCCAACAGATAAGTTGTTTGTTCCCGTACAATTTCGTCTCCAGCTGTTGGGTGAGTGTCACGATTCTGCCTTTTGTGGACATCCGGGTGTTGAGGGCACTAAGGATCTGGTTTCTAGATCTTATTGGTGGCCCACTCTAACCAGGGATGTCAAGTCCTACGTGTCAGCCTGTGAGGTTTGTGCCAGGTCCAAGACACCTAGGACTCGCCCTGCTGGTAACCTACGACCCCTACCCATTCCCAGTAGACCCTGGTCCCATATCTCGATGGACTTTATAACTGACCTACCGCTGGCGGAGGGTAAGACTGTAGTGTGGGTAGTGGTGGATAGGTTTAGCAAGATGGTCCATTTCATTCCCCTGTCTAAACTCCCGAATGCCAAAACCCTGGCGTCTATTTTTGTGAAAGAAATTGTTCGATTGCATGGTATCCCGGAAAATATTGTTTCGGACAGGGGTGTGCAGTTTGTGTCCAAATTCTGGAGAGCCTTCTGTCAAAGATGTAAAATTTCGTTGTCTTTTTCTTCCGCCTACCATCCTGAGAGTAATGGGCAGACTGAACGCCTTAATCAGTCTGTGGAACAATTCCTGAGGTTGTATGTTGCTGATGACCAGCAATTATGGGTCAAATTCCTTCCATTGGCTGAATTTGCTCTGAATAACCGTGTCAATTCTTCTGCTGGGGTCTCCCTTTCTTTTGTAACCATGGTTTTCATCCCCGTTTTCATTCTGGGTCGTCCGTCTCCTCCTCTAACCCTGAAGCTGATAAACTCTCCTCCGAACTGTGCACAGTTTGGGCCCGGGTTCAATCGAACCTAGAAAAGGCTCAATGTTCTCAAAAACTCAAGGCCGATAGGAGACGTTCAAGGGGGGTAAACTTTCAGGTTGGGGATAAAGTATGGTTGTCCTCCAAGAATCTATCTCTCAAGGTAACTTCTAAAAAATTTGCTCCTCGTTTTATTGGACCATATAAGATCACGGAAGTGATAACCCGGTATCTTTTAGGTTGGAGCTGCCTGAGTCATTCCACATTCATAATGTGTTCCATAAATCTCTGCTTAAAAAATATTTTGAACCGGTAGTACCATCAAAAGCCTCGCCTCCGCCAGTTCTTGTTAATGATGCTGTCGAGTATGTGGTGTCTAAAATAGTGGATGTCAGGAAGGTGCGTAATTCCTTGCAGTACCTGATTCACTGGAAGGGGTATGGACCTGAAGAGAGATCTTGGGTACCTGCCAGGGAGGTTCATGCTCCTAGACTTGTTCGTAAATTTCGTTTAGAACACCCTGAAAAGCCATCGCTGAAGTCTTGGGTCCGGTGGCCCCTCGTAAAAGGGGGGTACTGTCACGGGGTTCCGAAGGTGCACTCGGTCCCCCATTGCCCGCAGAACTGTTGCTTAGCTTTTGGAATGAGGTTCTGTGTTTTGACCTCATTCCCAGGGCGGCTTTACTAGCTGGGTGGCTCCTTGCTCCTAAGTCTGCCTGAGCGCCGAGCTGATCACTCGGTGCTCGACTGGTTGGTCTGTCGGTCATGTGACGCTGGCCACGTCACATGACCCTCACTCCCCACTATAAATACAGGCAGCCTGCTGGCTACAGGTTGCCTGTTAATTTCTAGGTTCCTGGTATTTGTTGGACTGCTGAATACTTACCTGATCCTGTTCCTTAACCATCCTTTTGCCTGATCCTCCTGTACTGCGCATCCGTCCTGGTATTGTGACCTCGGCTCCACCTGACTACTCTCTTAGGTCTCCTCTTGTACTTCTCTGCTCTCCTGGTATTTATGACCCCCGGCTTCTCCTGACAATTCTCTGCTTGCTCCATTTGTACTTTGCAGCTTTCCTGGTATTGACTCGGTCCGTTCACGTCCTGTTGTTTGTCTGTCTGTCATCCCTGCACTTACTCCAAGTTAGGGATTGCCGTCCAGTTGTCCCCTGTCATTAGGACTCGCGAGGCAAGTAGGCAGGGCCAGGGGTAAGGGTGGAGCGCAGTGGTCACTTCCCTTCCCCCTGTGTGTGTGTGTACGCGACCGTTACATACTGTCTCTCTACTGATCCCAGTAGTGATTTTGAACTTGCTCTCGTAGGTATCTGGACCTTTAGCTGCTGTGTTGGTTGTAAAGCTAGCTGCTCTGGCACGTCTTATCTCTCTTGCAGGCCTTTCTTCTAAGGATTTTAAGACGTAAGATGATGTTACTGGATTACATGCTATCCGTACTTCCTCATTGACAATCTCAGAAAACTCTTTAAAACTTGGGAAGTTCTTACCTAGATCTAACTGTTTAGTCACATAGGGATTCCATCTAGAAGCCACTTCTTCTGGTAGCTTAGTTAGCATCCTGTGGTTTTCTAGATAGTCGTTCAGTACTTCCAGTCCTTGAGCATGTGGGATGGCATTGCTGCATGCTTGCAGGAAGTCACCGTACTCTTGGAGTCTGAAGTGTTCTTTAGGACCTATTTTAGGCCAGTTATTCAGTTTCTCTCTAAAGACTCTTTGTGCTAAGAAAGGATGACCATATCTTGCATTCAATTTTTCCCAAGCTTGCATGTAGTCTTCTTCGTCTTTTCTATAGAAGTTACCTTCAAGAACTTCCTTGGCTTCTCCACCAACATATCTCTGAAGGTAGAATAACTTTTCAACTGGACTGAAGCAATGATGCTCAATGATCATTTCAAAGCTTGCCTTCCACTCTATGAACTTCAGTACTTCTCCTGAAAATACAGTAGAAGTTTAGCTAGGACCGTTCTCTGTGGTCTTGCTGGGACACTGGTTGTAACATTCTCCTGACCGTTGCAGTGACATCTAGGAATAGAATCATCCAGTTCTATTTTCTTATTTAGTTCTGAATTAGGTGAGTCCCTTTCTTCATTTTTTCCGTTAGAGATAGAAGGTAAGTTCACACACCTTTTTTCTAACACTGGACTAGGCCTCTCTTTGTCTTTCTGAGCAAGGATGGAAGGATAATGAATTATTTCCTCACTAAGTGCTGGAGATTTCATTCCATTCTCCTGGGAGTATGTAGGAAAATAGGAGTCCGTTTCTACATTTAGTACAGATTTGAACCTAAGACTACTCTAATTCATATCCTCTGTGTGTACTCTAAGTCTGGCTTCTATTATCTTAACTTCTTTTTGCCTTTCCAGACTTTTCATCTGTTGGCGCTGTGCCTCGATTTCCGCTTCCTTTTCAGCCATCAGTTGACGCTGCTCCTCGATGGCAGCTTCCATCTCAATTTCTGCTCTCTTGACAGCAAGTTGTTCAGCAAATTCCTTGTTTTGGCTGAAGTACTTGAGGACTCTGATATGTGGGTGGCACTTCTGCTAGCGAAGGAAGTCACACTTGAGATTGTGGTTCGACCTAAGGACCTAGCATAGTCTCTCATAAAGAGCTCGTTCAGTCTGCTTCTTGCTTTAACTTCATCATAGTTTTCTGCAGATGATAGTTCTCTCGTAAGCTTTACTAAATCTTTAGTGACTGCAGTACATGTTTCCATGTTCCTTACAATGTCCCGGGAAGGTGTCGTAAGCGACCGCAGGTTGACCTATGCTGCCATAAGCTCTGATTCATATTCTTCTATCGTCTCTACAATATCACTCAAGTTCCCTTTTATACTTCTTTGTTTTAACTTTCCATGAATGCCGTTAATGTATAATTTCCACTTCTCATACATTCTGGCGAACATTTTTCTTTTAATGCTGCTTCTTGCTTCAAATTTTCCATCATCTTTGGGGTCGGTTTTCTGGCACGTGATGAACGTCTTAGTTCATTTGTTTGGGCTATATTTGTTTGAGGCAAGACTAATGCTGCATCAGACTCTTCAACCTCAGACAGGTTCTCTTGCTCTTTACCTTCTACCCTATCTATCTTTGTATCTTCTAACAGTGGCATGGTAATACTAGGCTCAGACATTTTATTTTAAATGCTGTAAAAATCAATATGAATATTAAAGGATCTTTCACTTTAAATGCAATATTGACAAATGCAGAAATAAATGACTTTCACTTTAAATGCAATAGAATAGATGCAGGCAATAAATTACTTTCACTTTAAGTACTTTAGAGTCCGTGTATTACAAACTGTCCTTTGTTTTACTAAACACGAAAATGTCTCTTTATGCCAAAGCCTTTATGCAATGATAAGTAATAAATGAAAGCTCTTCCTTATTCTGAAGAGCAGGATACTGCGATCTGAAGGTTGCAGGAACAAATTTCTGTCTTTTCTTCATGTGATGCGATGTTTTCCATGCACTGACTTGCGATGCTCTGGGCTGAGTTGCGATACTCTGTACAGATTTGCGATGCTGTGCGCTGAGTTACGATGCTCTGTGCAGACTTGCAATGCTCTGTGCAGACTTGCGATGCTCTACGATGACTTGCGATGATCTGTGCTGACTTGCAATAATCTGTGCTTAGATACGCTGTCTTGCGATGCGCTGGCTTGGATACGCTGCTGCAGGCTTTGGGCCTAGTGGCGGGTTTCTCCATGGATAGTGGTGCAGGCACTCTAGCTCTGGACTTTGGCCTCCCACCATGCATCTCTTTCTCTCTCTAGGGATCGCAGGAGGGTTGGCGCTCTTTCTATGACTATTTTGCCTTGCCGTTCTGCCACTTAAGAGTCGGCTGCAGTTTGACTAATGCACACGTTCTATGGCCTTTATGGTAGCTCTGCTGAGGTGTCTTTGCTTGCTCACTCAGGAATCAGTTGCTGCGCATCGGTATATGCTGGCGCTCCGATGCTCTAATGCGCTTTTTTCTGTGCAAGTTAAGGAGCGCTTCACCCTCTGAGGGTAAATAGTTCCACTGTGGCAGGTGCAGCACTATGAAGTGCCTTTTGTGCTGTGGCATTAGAAGAATTTTGATATCTCTGACTTTTACTCTGACAATTACTCTGTAATTCCTCTAGTGCCGTTCTATGGAAACAGTAGGTTTAAAGAGCACAACAAATGCTTGAAATAACTTCTTTATTAACTTCAACTTTTTTTCATATATAACACTGCCGCCTCCGCAGTAGATAGTCCATGTACATAACACGTGTTGAAAAGATATCACAAAATGGCGGTTTGCATAAGATGGTGGTTCAACTGTTCAATTTTGTCATTCAACATAAAATGGTGGATATATTTCTGTCTATCTGAGTATCTGTACTCCTTCTGCTACAAGAGGACATAGTTTTAAATTAGAGGGGCAAAGGTTTAAAAGTAATATCAGGAAGTATTACTTTACTGAGAGAGTAGTGGATGCATGGAATAGCCTTCCTGCAGAAGTGGTAGCTGCAAATACAGTGAAGCAGTTTAAGCATGCATGGGATAGGCATAAGGCCATCCTTCATATAAGATAGGGCCAGGGGCTATCCATAGTACTCAGTATATTGGGCAGACTAGATGGGCCAAATGGTTCTTATCTGCCGACACATTCTATGTTTCTATGTAAGTTATTTAGGCACTTTATGATCTCTCTGAAAGGTATATCTGAGGTCTAACTAATAGTTCACTTGCTCAATTTGGTCACAATTTGCAGTATGCAGTAACTATTTGCAGATTGGTTGAGTATGATCTAGTATGGTTGTATGCTATTTGGATTGCAATATGGAATTTGAATTTGGATTGTGAACTTTGTAGTTTGCAATTGGTGGAACTGTAAGTAAACACCAGTAGGAACATTATATAACTGTTTTAAATACCTATTTTGGCCTCTCTGCTTCCATAAAACACAGCTCTTAGTGGAGTGAATGTCTGTTCAGCTTCCCTCTCTGGTGAATAATGATTCCAGCAGCTCCTGCTAGGGGGATTTCCCACACAGGCTGTGTGTGAGGCTGGCTGTGATTGGTCAAAACTCTTGCTGTATGTGAGGCTGGCTATGATTGGTCAAGACTAGAGTTGAGCGAACACCTGGATGTTCGGGTTCGAGAAGTTCGGCCGAACTTCCCGGAAATGTTCGGGTTCGGGATCCGAACCCGACCAGAACTTCGTCCCGAACCCCATTGAAGTCAATGGGGACCCAAACTTTTCGGCACTAAAAAGGCTGTAAAACAGCCCAGGAAAGGGCTAGAGGGCTGCAAAAGGCAGCAAAATGTAGTTAAATCCCCTGCAAACAAATGTGGAAAGGACAATGAATAAAAATAAAATAAATAAAAATTAACCAATATCAATTGGAGAGTAGTCCCATAGCAGAGAATCTGGCTTCATGTCATAGCAGAGAATCAGGCTTCACGTCACCCACCACTGGAACAGGCCACTGTCAGATATTTAGGCCCCGGCACCCAGGCAGAGGAGAGAGGTCCCATAACATAGAATCTGGCTTCATGTCAGCAGAGAATCAGGCTTCACGTCACCCAACACTGGAACAGTCCATTGTCAGATATTTAGGCCCAGGCACCCAGGCAGAGGAGAGAGGTCCCATAACAGAGATTCAGGCTTCATGTCAGCAGAGAATCAGTCTTCATGTCATAGCAGAGAATCAGGTTTCACGTCACCCAACATTGGAACAGTCCATTGTCATATAATTTAGGCCCCGGCACCCAGACAGAGGAGAGAGGTCCCATAACAGAGATTCAGGCTTCATGTCAGCGACTCAGCAGAGAATCAGTCTTCATGTCATAGCAGAGAATCAGGCTTCATGTCACCCACCACTGGAACAGGCCACTGTCAGATATCTTTAGGCCCCGGCACCCAGACAGAGGAGAGGTTCATTCAACTTTGGGTTGCCCCGCAATATAATGGTAAAATGAAAATAAAAATAGGATTGAATGAGGAAGTGCCCTGGAGTACAATAATATATGGTTAAGGGGAGGTAGTTAATGTCTAATCTGCACAAGGGATGGACAGGTCCTGTGGGATCCATGCCTGGTTCATTTTTATGAACGTCAGCTTGTCCACATTGGCTGTAGACAGGCGGCTGCGTTTGTCTGTAATGACGCCCCCTGCCGTGCTGAATACACGATCAGACAAAACGCTGGCCGCCGGGCAGGCCAGCACCTCCAAGGCATAAAAGGCTAGCTCTGGCCACGTGGACAATTTGGAGACCCAGAAGTTGAATGGGGCCGAACCATCAGTCAGTACGTGGAGGGATGTGCACACGTACTGTTCCACCATGTTAGTGAAATGTTGCCTCCTGTAACACGTTCCGTATCAGGTGGTGGTGCAGTTAGCTGTGGCGTGGTGACAAAACTTTTCCACATCTCTGCCATGCTAACCCTGCCCTCAGAGGAGCTGGCCGTGACACAGCTGCGTTGGCGACCTCTTGCTCCTCCTCTGCCTTCGCCTTGGGCTTCCACTGGTTCCCCTGTGACATTTGGGAATGCTCTCAGTAGCGCGTCTACCAACGTGCGCTTGTACTCGCGCATCTTCCTATCACGCTCCAGTGCAGGAAGTAAGGTGGGCACATTGTCTTTGTACCGGGGATCCAGCAGGGTGGCAACCCAGTAGTCCGCACACGTTAAAATGTGGGCAACTCTGCTGTCGTTGCGCAGGCACTGCAGCATGTAGTCGCTCATGTGTGCCAGGCTGCCCAGAGGTAAGGACAAGCTGTCCTCTGTGGGAGGCGTATCGTCATCGTCCTGCGTTTCTCCCCAGCCACGCACCAGTAATGGGCCCGAGCTGCGTTGGGTGCCACCCCGCTGTGAACATGCTTCATCCTCATCCTCCTCCACCTCCTCCTCATCCTCGTCCTCCAGTAGTGGGCACTGGCTGGCCACATTTGTACCTGGCCTCTGCTGTTGCAAAAAACCTCCCTCTGAGTCACTTCGAAGAGACTGGCCTGAAAGTGCTAAAAATGACCCCTCTTCCTCCTGGGCCACCTCCTCTTCCATCATCGCCCTAAGTGTTTTCTCAAGGAGACATAGAAGTGGTATTGTAACACTGATAACGGCGTCATCGCCACTGGCCATGTTGGTGGAGTACTCGAAACAGCGCAACAGGGCACACAGGTCTCGCATGGAGGCCCAGTCATTGGTGGTGAAGTGGTGCTGTTCCGCAGTGCGACTGACCCGTGCGTGCTGCAGCTGAAACTCCACTATGGCCTGCTGCTGCTCGCACAGTCTGTCCAGCATGTGCAAGGTGGAGTTCCACCTGGTGGGCACGTCGCATATGAGGCGGTGAGCGGGAAGGCCGAAGTTACGCTGTAGCGCAGACAGGCGAGCAGCGGCAGGATGTGAACGCCGGAAGCGCGAACAGACGGCCCGCACTTTATGCAGCAGCTCTGACATGTCGGGGTAGTTGTGAATGAACTTCTGCACCACCAAATTCAGCACATGCGCCAGGCAAGGGATGTGCGTCAAACCGGCTAGTCCCAGAGCTGCAACGAGATTTCGCCCATTATCGCACACCACCAGGCCGGGCTTGAGGCTCACCGGCAGCAACTACTCATCGGTCTGTTGTTCTATACCCCGCCACAACTCCTGTGCGGTGTGGGGCCTGTCCCCCAAACATATGAGTTTCAGAATGGCCTGCTGACGTTTACCCCGGGCTGTGCTGAAGTTGGTGGTGAAGGTGTGTGGCTGACTGGATGAGCAGGTGAAAGAAGAGGAGGAGGAAGCTGAGTAGGAGGAGGAGGAGACAGGAGGCAAAGAATGTTGCCCTGCGATCCTTGGCGGCGAAAGGACGTGCGCCAAACAGCTCTCCGCCTGGGGCCCAGCCGCCACTACATTTACCCAGTGTGCAGTTAGGGAGATATAGCGTCCCTGGCCGTGCTTACTGGTCCACGTATCTGTGGTTAGGTGGACCTTGCCACAGATGGCGTTGCGCAGTGCACACTTGATTTTATCGGATACTTGGTTGTGCAGGGAAGGCACGGCTCTCTTGGAGAAGTAGTGCCGGCTGGGAACAACATACTGTGGGACAGCAAGCGACATGAGCTGTTTGAAGCTGTCTGTGTCCACCAACCTAAATGACAGCATTTCATAGGCCAGTAGTTTAGAAATGCTGGCATTCAGGGCCAGGGATCGAGGGTGGCTAGGTGGGAATTTACGCTTTCTCTCAAATGTTTGTGAGATGGAGAGCTGAACGCTGCCGTGTGACATGGTTGAGATGCTTGGTGACGCAGGTGGTGGTGTTGGTGGTACATCCCATGTTTGCTGGACGGCAGGTGCCAACGTTCCTCCAGAGGCGGAGGAAGAGGCCGAGGCGGCAGCAGCAGAAGAGGCCGAGGCGGCAGCAGCAGAAGAGGCCGAGGCGGCAGCAGCAGAAGAGGCCGAGGCGGCAGCAGCAGAAGAGGTAGCAGGAGGAGCCTGAGTGACTTCCTTGTTTTTAAGGTGTTTACTCCACTGCAGTTCATGCTTTGCATGCAGGTGCCTGGTCCTACAGGTTGTGCTAAGGTTCAGAACGTTAATGCCTCGCTTCAGGCTCTGATGGCACAGCGTGCAAACCACTCGGGTCTTGTCGTCAGCACATTGTTTGAAGAAGTGCCATGCCAGGGAACTCCTTGAAGCTGCCTTTGGGGTGCTCGGTCCCAGATGGCGGCGGTCAGTAGCAGGCGGAGTCTCTTGGCGGCGGGTGTTCTGCTTTTGCCCACTGCTCCCTCTTTTGCTACGCTGTTGGCTGGGTCTCACCACTGCCTCTTCCTCCGAATTCTGAAAGTCAGTGGCACGACCTTCATTCCATGTGGGGTCTAGGACCTCATCGTCCCCTGCATCGTCTTCCACCCAGTCTTCCTCCCTGACCTCCTGTTCAGTCTGCACACTGCAGAAAGACACAGCAGTTGGCACCTGTGTTTCGTCATCATCAGAGATGTGCTGAGGTGGTATTCCCATGTCCTCATCATCAGGAAACATAAGTGGTTGTGCGTTAGTGCATTCTATGTCTTCCACCGCTGGGGAAGGGCTAGGTGGATGCCCTTGGGAAACCCTGCCAGCAGAGTCTTCAAACAGCATAAGAGACTGCTGCATAACTTGAGGCTCAGACAGTTTCCCTGGTATGCATGGGGGTGATGTGACAGACTGATGGGCTTGGTTTTCAGGCGCCATCTGTGCGCTTTCTGCAGAAGACTGGGTGGGAGATAATGTGAACGTGCTGGATCCACTGTCGGCCACCCAATTGACTAATGCCTGTACCTGCTCAGGCCTTACCATCCTTAGAACGGCATTAGGCCCGACCAAATATCGCTGTAAATTCTGGAGGCTACTGGGACTTGAGGTAGTTGGTACACTAGGACGTGTGGCTGTGGCAGAACGGCCACGTCCTCTCCCAGCACCAGAGGGTCCACTAACACCACCACGACCATGTCCGCGTCCCTTACTAGATGTTTTCCTCATTGTTACCGTTCACCACAATAAGAAAAATATTATTTGGCCCAATGTATTGAATTCAAATTCAGGCCTTTTTTTACAGACACCTAACACTATCTGGCTATCTATTTAGGTACCGTATTACACTAATACAGGCACAGCAGTAATGACAGATTTAGCTGAATATAAATTTGAGGCCTATTATTTAGGCGCTGAGTGACAGGTATACGTTTACGGACAGATTTAAACTTGGATATGCACAGTAGCGTGTGTGTGAAGTTATTGAGAATGACCCTATCAGCACCTTGAATCTAATATACCCTTTTAGGGATAGATTTAAAGTAGGCCTGATACAGCAGAAACCACTAATTTAGGAAATTGCTAGGTTGGGAATTGTATTTCAACCCAGAACAAAAACTGTGCTTTGACGGACACAATATAACTTGACCAGCTACAGCAATAACCACAGATTTAGCTGAATATAAATTTGAGGCCTATTATTTAGGCGCTGGGTGACAGGTATACGTTTACGGACAGATTTAAACTTGGATATGCACAGTAGCGTGTGTGTGAAGTTATTGAGAATGACCCTATCAGCACCTTGAATCTAATATACCCTTTTAGGGATAGATTTAAAGTAGGCCTGATACAGCAGAAACCACTAATTTAGGAAATTGCTAGGTTGGGAATTGTATTTCAACCCAGAACAAAAACTGTGCTTTGACGGACACAATATAACTTGACCAGCTACAGCAATAACCACAGATTTAGCTGAATATAAATTGTAGGCCTATTATTTAGGCGCTGGGTGACAGGTATACGTTTATGGACAGAATTAGACTTGGATATGCACAGTAGCGTGTGTGTGAAGTTATTGAGAATGACCCTATCAGCACCTTGAATCTAATATACCCTTTTAGGGATAGATTTAAAGTAGGCCTGATACAGCAGAAACCACTAATTTAGGAAATTGCTAAGTTGGGAATTGTATTTCAACCCAGAACAAAAACTGTGCTTTGACGGACACAAAATAACTTGACCAGCTACAGCAAATAACCACAGATTTTGCTGAATATAAATTTGAGGCCTATTATTTAGGCGCTGGGTGACAGGTATACGTTTACAGACAGAAATAGACTTGGAAATACACAGTAGCGTGTGTGTGAAGTTATTGAGAATGACCCTATCAGCACCTTGAATCTAATATACCCTTTTAATGAATAGATTTAAAGTAGCCCTGATACAGCAGAAACCACTAATTTAGGAAATTGCTAAGTTGGGAATTGTATTTCAACCCAGAACAAAAATATATCCTTTGCCAGACAGCAGACAGTATTACAATTGGCTGGCCACAGCTGAAACACCAGATTTAGGGTACTGCTATTTTGGCAATTGTATTTCACCCCCTCAATAAAATAGCAAGCACAGCCAAGCCCCTGATGTAGGATATAGCAAAAAAATAACCACACTATTGATGGTTAAATGGACTTTGTGGCAGCTTGCCCCTGATGTAGGATATAGCCAAAAAATAACCACACTATTGATGGTTAAATGGACTTGGTGACAGCTTGCCCCTGATGTAGGATATAGCAAAAAAATAACCACACTATTGATGGTTAAATGGACTTGGTGGCAGCTTGCCCCTGATGTAGGATATAGCCAAAAAATAACCACACTATTGATGGTTAAATGGACTTGGTGACAGCTTGCCCCTGATGTAGGATATAGCAAAAAAATAACCACACTATTGATGGTTAAATGGACTTGGTGGCAGCTTGCCCCTGATGTAGGATATAGCCAAAAAATAACCACAGTATTGATGGTTAAATGGACTTGGTGGCAGCTTGCCCCTGATGTAGGATATAGCCAAAAAATAACCACACTATTGATGGTTAAATGGACTTGGTGACAGCTTGCCCCTGATGTAGGATATAGCAAAAAAATAACCACACTATTGATGGTTAAATGGACTTTGTGACAGCTTGCCCCTGATGTAGGATATAGCAAAAAATAACCACACTATTGATGGTTAAAAGCACTTGGTGATAGCTTGTGCTGGCGCACCACAAGCCACAAAATGGCCGCCGATCACCCCAGAAAAAAAGTGACTGAAAAACGCTCTGGGCAGCCTAAAAACAGTGAGCAATTGAATAGCAGCAGTTCAATGATCCACAGCTGTAGATCGATCACTGACTTAAGTGTTTTGGAGGAGTTAATCACTGCCTAATCTCGCCCTAACGTCGCAGCTGCAACCTCTCCCTACACTAAGCACAGCAGAGTGACGTGCGGCGCTACCTGACTCCAGCTTAAATAGAGGCTGGGTCACATGCTGCACTGGCCAATCACAGCCATGCCAATAGTAGGCATGGCTGTGATGGCCTCGTGGGGCAAGTAATATGACGCTTGTTGATTGGCTGCTTTGCAGCCTTTCAAAAAGCGGCAAGAAAGCGCCGAACACCGAACCCGAACCCGGACTTTTACTAAAATGTTCGGGTTCGGGTCCGTGTCACGGACACCCCAAACTATACAGTTCGGGTTCGCTCATCCCTAGTCAAGACTCCTGCTCAGCAACAACAATTTAACTTTATGCTTTCTGTTGTTTCTGCTGTGTCCTTGAGCTTACCTTACATTATATAATGAATCTTAAAGGCATATTATCTTTTCTGCTTCTGTGAACACAATATATATAACAGTTATATGACATCCAAATATGAAGTCACTGTAAATAACTCTTCTTTTGTCTTTAACACACATAGGAACTGTATTAAGGTTATTGGCAGGTTTAGCTATATAAACTTATAAGCTATATTAGCAACCTAGGACAGGTCTTATCTGGCTAGCTACAACTGTCCCTGCAAGTGTCACGGATGTAGTAGTGGAGAACACCAAAAGACAACAAGAAGGAAGAGGAAAGACACTAGGCCTCACCTCTAGGGAAGGAAAAGGATCACCACCTATAAAACCCTGCTCCTGGCCCTAACTCCTATCTGTATGGGCACCTCTCGATGGTAGAGATGTCCACACACAGGAACCTGGAAAACCCTGGTAACCCTCGGATACCCTAAAGGTAATGACAGGGCAGAGACAACCAGTTCCTTCCCTGGTGATGGAACCAGCGTCTTGCTGAGGCCTAGTAAACAACCGGGGGGGGGGGGGGGGATACAAAACTCAACAAGCGGGACACTTAACTTCTGAGGATGATGGATGAACAGGACTTCAACAAGAACCACACTCCAGCTCTTCCAAAACCAAATGAAGCTACCCAGAGCTAGGAGTGATGGGTAAAGTCAGACTAAATAGAAAGAGGTAAAGGTCACATTATCCACACCTAAACAGGACGTATGGACATACCAGCCACACAGACACAGTGAAACCAAAAGAGGCTGTCAGATCACTCATGTGCATTCAGTCTTTCAGACCTTCTAAAAGACCCCAAGATGGCTGCTTATGCTTGTAATCGATGTCTGTTAGACACATGGCAGACACGTCCATGTGGCTGAGCTCACAATGGCATCTGTGCTTCACTACTAGCACACAGCCCAACAGACCGGTCAATATCAGGCCTTCTGATTGGCTGCCTGGAAAGCATTGTGGACAAGCCTGCCAGATGAGGCCCCAGCCAAGGTAAAGCGATCCAACACATGGCCAGTCAAAGGTGCAAAGTGTGTACTAGAGGAGGACAAAGGAGTCTGGAGAGGAACCGAGGGATCTGGAGGGACAGAGGAGTCTGGAGGGAAAGAGGAGTCTGGAGGAGACAGAGGAATCTATAGGGACAGATGGGTCTAAAGGGGACGGAAGAGTCTGGAGAGGAACAGAGTGGTCTGGATGGGTCAAAAAAATCTAGTGGGGGGAGAGGAGTCTGGAGGTGACAGAGGATTCAGGAGGAGACAGAGGAGTCTGGAGGGGACAGAGGAGTCTAGAGGGGACAGAGAAGTCAGGAGGGGACAGAGTGGTCTCATCACTAAAACGTCCTGCACATTCAGCTGGCAGCTATTGAAGATGTATCATCACCGTTACTGTGATCAATCCTGTTTTCATTGTCTCCAGGAGTTAAAAAAATGTTCTTCATATCTCACATACAATTTTTCACGTCCATCACACATGACCCCAGGAGCTCACAATTTAATCTCACAGTATGACCAAGTGTGGGAGAAAGCCGGAGAAGCTGGAAACGATTGACTGATGTAGATGTTAGAATTATATCTAGGACCCAGTGCTACAAGACACCACTGCTAATCAGTGTGCCGTATTGTTAGCTCCTAGCGATAGTGATGATGGGAGTGATCCATTATGTAAGATACAGAAGTTAGATTGAGAGCTCCTGGGGATGATGATGAGTGATCCACGAATGATAAGAGTAATGTATTTAGGGAAGCTTAGATTGTGAGCTTTTGGGGTCTGGTCACAGGAGTTATAGAAGTACATACCCGGGGAAAATGTCACCTGTATGAAATATTGGGGATAAATAGCTGAACCCTGGGGGTGATGTGTAGGTGAGGAATGTCTGAGGAGGACATGGTGATCAGCAGAGCCTGTGAAGTCAGAGCCTCCTCATATCCTCCTCTCCGTCCACCCCCTCCTGCTAATGAGCTGAGAGTCAAATACTAATCCAGACCTCAGTCATCACCAGGAGGGAGCGGAGACGCAGCCATGAGTGAGTATAATCCCAGCAGCACTATGATGGGGACTACACTCTGTACAGAGGCTTCATCGCTGATCTCAAGAGCTAACCATCTAGCTCAGTGGTGGCGATTCTATAGCACAGGTGGCAGAGGCAGCACTCAGAGCCCTCTCTGTGGGCACCCGCACCCTGGAAAATTTCTATGGAGAACCAATATGCCTTAGACTTTTCCTGCCATTCATCAGCGGAGAGTGCACTATGTACAGCACAGGCAGCGCAGGGCGCACTATGTACAGCACAGGCAGAGCAGGGCGCACTATGTACAGCACAGGCAGCGCAGGGCGCACTATGTACAGCACAGGCAGCACAGGGCGCACTATGTACAGCACAGGCAGAGCAGGGCGCACTATGTACAGCACAGGCAGCGCAGGGCGCACTATGGACTGCACAGGCAGCGCAGGGCACACTATGTACAGCACAGGCAGAGCAGGGCGCACTATGGACAGCACAGGCAGAGCAGGGAACACTATGTACAGTACAGGCAGCGCAGAGCACACTATGTACAGCACAGGCAGAGCAGGGCGCACTATGTACAGCACAGGCAGGGCAGGGCGCACTATGTACAGCACAGGCAGCGCAGGGCGCACTATGTACAGCACAGGCAGCGCAGGGCGCACTATGTACAACACAGGCAGCGCAGGGCGCACTATGTATAACACAGGCAGCGCAGGGCGCACTATGTACAGCACAGGCAGCGCAGGGCGCACTATGTACAGCACAGGCAGCGCAGGGCGCACTATGTACAGCACAGGCAGCGCAGGGCGCACTATGGACAGCACAGGCAGAGCAGGGAACACTATGTACAGTACAGGCAGCGCAGAGCAC
Organism: Bufo bufo; assembly: GCF_905171765.1. Taxonomy (NCBI): domain Eukaryota; kingdom Metazoa; phylum Chordata; class Amphibia; order Anura; family Bufonidae; genus Bufo; species Bufo bufo. Next base: position 703,814,630 of record NC_053391.1, read on the forward strand.
ACTATGTACAGCACAGGCAGCGCAGGGCGCACTATGTACAGCACAGGCAGCGCAGGGCGCACTATGTACAGCACAGGCAGAGCAGGGTCCACTATGTACAGCACAGGCAGCGCAGGGCGCACTATGTACAGCACAGGAAGCGCAGGGCGCACTATGTACAGCACAGGCAGCGAAGGGTGCACTATGTACAGCACAGGCAGTGCAGGGCGCACTATGTACAGCACAGGCAGCGCAGGGCGCACTATGTACAGCACAGGCAGTGCAGTGCGCACTATGTACAGCACAGGCAGTGCAGAGCGCACTATGTACAGCACAGGCAGAGCAGGGCGCACTATGTACAGCACAGGCAGCGCAGAGCGCACTATGTACAGCACAGGCAACGCAGGGCGCACTATGGACAGCACAGGCAGAGCAGGGAACACTATGTACAGTACAGGCAGCGCAGAGCACACTATGTACAGCACAGGCAGCGCAGGGCGCACTATGTACAGCACAGGCAGTGCAGGGCGCACTATGTACAGCACAGGCAGTGCAGAGCGCACTATGTACAGCACAGGCAGAGCAGGGCGCACTATGTACAGCACAGGCAGCGCAGAGCGCACTATGTACAGCACAGGCAACGCAGGGCGCACTATGGACAGCACAGGCAGAGCGCACTATGTACAGCACAGGCAACGCAGGGCGCACTATGGACAGCACAGGCAGAGCAGGGAACACTATGTACAGTACATGCAGCGCAGAGCACACTATGTACAGCACAGGCAGCGCAGAGCGCACTATGTACAGCACAGGCAGCACAGGGCGCATTATGTACAGCACAGTCAGCACAGAGCGCACTATGTAAAGCACAGGCAGAGCAGGGTACACTATGTACAGCACAGGCAGCGCAGGGTGCACTATGTACAGCACAGGCAGTGCAGAGCGCACTATGTAAAGCACAGGCAGAGCAGGGAACACTATGTACAGCGCAGAGCGCACTATGTACAGCACAGGCAGCGCAGAGCGCACTATGTACAGCACAGGCAGCGCAGGGCGCACTATGTACAGCACAGGCAGTGCAGGGCGCACTATGTAAAGCACAGGCAGCGCAGAGCGCTCTATGTACAGCACAGGCAGAGCAGGGAACACTATGTACAGCACAGGCAGCGCAGAGCGCACTATGTACAGCACAGGCAGCGCAGAGCGCACTATGTACAGCACAGGCAGCGCAGGGCGCACTATGTACAGCACAGGCAGTGCAGGGCGCACTATGTACAGCACAGGCAGCACAGGGCGCACTATGTACAGCACAGGCAGTGCAGGGCGCACTATGTACAGCACATGCAGCGCAGGGCGCACTATGCACAGCACAGGCAGAGCAGGGCGCACTATGTACAGCACAGGCAGCGCAGGGCGCACTATGTACAGCACAGGCAGCGCAGGGCGCACTATGTACAGCACAGGCAGCGCAGAGCGCACTATGGACAGCACAGGCAGAGCAGGGAACACTATGTACAGTACAGGCAGCGCAGAGCACACTATGTACAGCACAGGCAGCGCAGAGCCCACTATGTACAGCACATGCAGCACAGGGCGCATTATGTACAGCACAGAGCGCACTATGTACAGCACAGGCAGAGCAGGGTACACTATGTACAGCACAGGCAGCGCAGAGCGCACTATGTACAGCACAGGCAGCGCAGGGTGCACTATGTACAGCACAGGCAGTGCAGGGCGCACTATGTACAGCACAGGCAGTGCAGAGCGCACTATGTACAGCACAGGCAGCGCAGAGCGCTCTATGTACAGCACAGGCAGAGCAGGGAACACTATGTACAGCACAGGCAGCGCAGAGCGCACTATGTACAGCACAGGCAGCGCAGAGCGCACTATGTACAGCACAAGCAGCGCAGGGCGCACTATGTACAGCACAGGCAGTGCAGGGCGCACTATGTACAGCACAGGCAGAGCAGGGAACACTATGTACAGCACAGGCAGAGCAGGGCGCACTATGTACAGCACAGGCAGCGCAGGGCGCACAATGTACAGCACAGGCAGCGCAGGGCGCACTATGTACAGCACAGGCAGCGCAGGGCGCACTATGTACAGCACAGGCAAAGCAGGGAACACTATGTACAGCACAGGCAGAGCAGGGTGCACTTTGTAAGGCACAGGCAGCACAGGGTGCACTATGTATGGCACAGGCAGGTAGGTGGGTCCTATAGAGGAGGAAGAGTATGGAGAAGGAGTGAGTAAGGTGGGTCCTATAGAGGAGGAAGAGTATGGAGAAGGAGTGAGTAAGGTGGGTCCTATAGAGGAGGAAGAGTATGGAGAAGGAGTGAGTAAGGTGGGCCCTATAGAGGAGGAAGAGTATGGAGAAGGAGAGAGTAAGGTGGGCCCTATAGAGGAGGATTCTCATTCTTTTTCCCACTATTACTCTCTTGGTCTTTTTTTAGTACTTTCACTCTCTTTCTTTAGTTGTCTCTTTTCCTATCTATATCTTTTTTCTTCTCTCTCTTTTCCTCTCTATTTCTCTTTCTTACACTATATGTATTTTTCCTACTCGCTTTCTTATTCTCTCACTCTCTTTCTCTTTCTTACTCTCTCACTCTCTGTAATTCCTTCTCTCTCGCTTACGCTCTATCTTTTCTCTTTTTTTTTCTTCTCCTTTTGTGCCTCTGACTCTCTATTCTTCTGTCTCTTACTGGCTATCTCACTTTCTTTCTGTCTGTCTTTTTTCTCTCTCTCTGTTTTTCTCTTTATTTATATCTTTTATTTTTTCTTGCTCTTTTTCTTTCTATTTTCTTGTCTCTTACATTCTATCTTTTTAACTCCATTTCCCTCTTTTTCTCTCCTCTTCTCTTTCTTTATCATTTTCTTTATCTTTTCTCTCTATTGCCCTCTCTACCTCTTTTTATATTTTTCTTACTTTCTCTGTATATTTATTTTCCTCTCTCTCTCTCTGTATCTCTCTTACTCTCTTTCCTTTGCTTTCTCTCTCTCTGTTTCTCATTTTTCTCTATTTCTTAATCACTCTCATTCTGTATTTCTCATCTTTTTCTCTCTTTTCTTCTATCTTTAGCTCTTTTTCTGATTCTCCTTTCTCATTCTCAAGATAAGACATTTGCCTCTCTCTTTAAATCTTTATTTGTCTACTTTACCTCTCTTTCATTCTCGTTTCCCTGTTTTTCTTTCTTTCTGTCTTTCTCTCCCTTTCTCTTGCTGTCTCCTAATTTATCTTTCTTTCTTGCTCTCTATTTCCATTTGTTTCTTTCTTATCTCATTTTTTCACTTTTATTTTCTCTTGCTTTCTCTCTTTCTTGTTTTTCTCTCTCTTTTTCACTAGCATTGTGGATGTGCGATCCAGTTCTGTTTTTCTCCCCTTGATATATGTCTCTTTTTCACTATATTTGCCTTTCTGTGTGTCTCTCTCTCTCTCTCTCTCTCTCTCTCCTTCTTTTTCTTTCTTTCTCTCTTTTGATTTCTCTCTCTCTCTCTGTCTCTTTTTCACTATATTTGCCTTTCTCTCTTTCTTTCTTTCTTTCTTTCTCTCTCTTTCTCTTTCTTTCTTTCTCTCTCTTTCTTTCTTTCTTTCTCTCTTTCTTTCTCTCTCTTTCTTTTTCTCTCTTTCTTTTTCTCTCTTTCTTTCTTTCTTTCTCTCTTTCTTTCTCTCTTTCTTTCTCTCTCTCTCTTTCTTTCTATCTTTCTCCCTCTTTTGATCTTTCTCTCTCCTTCTTCCTCATACGGGGTATATCTCTTTTTCTTTCTTTCTTTCCTTCTTTCTTTCTTTCCTTCTTTTTCTCTCTCTCTTTCTTTCTTTATTTCTCCCTCTTTTGATCTTTCTCTCTTTTCACTATATTTGCCTTTTTCTTTCTTTCTTTCTTTCTTTCTTTCTCTCTTTATTTCTTTCTCTCTTTCTCTCTTTCTTTCTATTTCTCTCTCTCTTTCTTTCTTTCTTTCTTTCTTTCTCTCTTTTTTTCTTTCTTTCTTTCAATCTTTCTCTCTTTTCACTACATTTGCCTTTTTCTTTCTTTCTTTCTTTCTCTCTTTCTCTCTTTCTTTCTATTTCTCTTTCTTTCTTTCTTTCTCTCTCTTTCTTTCTTTCTTTCTTTCTCTCTCTTTCTTTCTCCCTCTTTTGATCTTTCTCTCTTTTCACTATATTTGCCTCTTTCTTTCTTTCTTTTTCTTTCTTTCTTTCTTTCTTTCTTTCTCTTTCTTTCTCTCTTTTTTTTCTCTCTCTCTCTTTCTTTCTCTTTCTTTTTTTCTCTCTTTCTTTCTTTCTTTCTCTTTCTTTTTTTCTCTCTTTCTTTCTTTCTTTCTTTCTCTTTCTTTTTCTCTCTTTCTCTTTCTTTCTTTCTTTCTCTTTCTTTCTCTCTTTCTTTTTCTCTCACTTTCTTTCTTTCTTTCTTTCTCTTTCTTTTTTTCTTTCTTTCTTTCTTTCTTTCTTTCTCTCTCTCTCTTTCTCTTTCTTTTTCTCTCTCTCTTTCTTTCTTTCTTTCTTTCTCTTTCTTTTTCTCTCTCTTTCTTTCTCTTTCTTTTTTCTCTCTTTCTTTCTCCCTCTTTTGAACTTTCTCTCTATCGATCTTTATCTCTCCTTCTTCCTCATATGTGGTATATCTCTTTCTTTCTTTCTCTCTCTCTTTCTTTCTCTCTTTCTCTCTTTCTTTTTTTCTCTCTCTCTTTCTTTCTTTCTCTCTTTCTTTTTTTCTCTCTTTCTTTCTCCCTCTTTTGAACTTTCTCTCTATTGATCTTTATCTCTCCTTCTTCCTCATATGTGGTATATCTCTTTCTTTCTTTCTTTCTTTCTTTCTCTCTCTCTCTCTCTCTTTCTTTCTCTCTCCTTCTTCCTCATACGCGGTGTATCAGTGTCTCTTTAATCATTTCCCCGTGGTTGTTCACCTTGCTGTATGGATGTGTCTTCACACTCAGTTTACACAAGATAAGACTCTGCGCCTGGACTCTAATTAGCGGTGATATTTGACTGCTATATATAGACAACGTTATCAATAGAGGCGAGGTGAAATATTATTATCCTCACACTGCTATTGATTATGTGATTAGTGCGCACTCTTCCCTCTACGCACCGTGTCAATAACTTGAGCCTGAGGGGACATTCTGATGACATTTCCTGCTATGACGCCCGTCGGGTGCAGCGCCGTCGCGGAGAACCACCGTATACGCTGAGCTCCAAATTACAATGTTGTGTTTGATGAGGTCCCCAGGACAACACTGCCCGATATGGAAATCCTCCGAACCCGCCATAGGCTTTAGGCCTGTGACATGACCCCATATGGGTACGGCCATCAGCTCCTGAGATAGTCAAACACAGAGCCGCCTCCTGTACAGGAGAAGTAAGACAGGGTGCCTTGGAATGACCAGAGATGAGTGAGTATCAGAGGCTGACACAGCCCCGGCTCTCCCCTGGTCTTTCACCCCTGTACAGGAATCTGGACTTTCCTACAGGAAAGGGACCAGGCTGCTACCTCCTGGGATAGTCCTAGTGTAGTTGGCAGCTGACCCACTGAGGTCAGGGACTATGGTGCAAGCACCAGGATCCCAGGATACAGAAATCCCATCATAACCAGAGGTACAGTCTGAACAGTCGCTGAGGCTTGAATGCAGGTCACTATATCCGGACTGCACACTGATAGGATAGATGAATGGAGCCACATGATAAACCGCCTGGGTGGTAGGGAAGACACAGGCAGGGCTGCTGTAGTACCCCAGACCATGGCTAACTACTATTGGGTTCTTGAATTGTTGCATTTTATGTTTTATATGTAATGTTATGTATTTCACATGTGCCATGCCATCTAATCCAGCAGGGGAGGTAATGGCTGACCACCCTGTTCCTCTCCTCTTGGTAGCAGTGGGCCAGGAGGGGAACTTCCAGTGTAGAGAGTCAGTGCTAGGAGGAGAGGGGGTGAGAGAGGTCTTGTCCTGATAGTGGGGGAGTCGGAAAGTAGCTCGTAGAGCAGCAACTATGTATGAGGCGCTAATGACGGTGGCTCACACTATGTACGAGGCGCTGATGACAGCGGTAACACTATGTATGAGGCGCTGATGATGATGGGTCACACTTTGAATGAGGCGCTGATGACAGTGGGACACTATGTATGAGGCGCTGATGGCGGCGGTCAGACTATGTATGAGGCACTGATGACGGTGGGTCACACTATGAATGAGGCGCTAACAACAGTGGGTCACACTATGTATGAAGAGCTGATGGCAGCGGTCAGACAATGTATGAGGTGCTAATGACGGCGGACACACTATGTATGAGGTGCTGATGGCAGTCACACTATGTATGAGGCACTGATGATGGCAGAAACACTATGTATGAGGCGCTGATGATGGTGGTCACACTATGTATGAGGCACTGATGACGGTGGGTCACACTATGAATGAGGCGCTAACAACAGTGGGTCACACTATGTATGAGGCGCTGATGGCGGCAATCACACTATGTATGAGGCACTGATGACGGTGGGTCACACTATGAATGAGGCGCTAACAACAGTGGGTCACACTATGTATGAGGCGCTGATGGCGGCAATCACACTATGTATGAGGCACTGATGACGGTGGGTCACACTATGAATGAGGCGCTAACAACAGTGAGTCACACTATGTATGAGGCGCTAATGATGGCGGAAACACTATGTATGAGGCACTGATGATGGTGGTCACACTATGTATGAGGTGCTGATGGCGGCGGTCATACTATGTATGAGGCACTGATGACGGCGGTCACACTATGTATGATGTGCTGATGACGGCGGTCACACTACATTGGTGTGACCCCCACCCCCTACATTGACCTCTTACTCCTCCATTAACCCCTTATGTGCCAATAACAGTTCAGCTTTCAGAAGAATAAGACATGAAAGCTGCCCTGTGGTTGGTTGCCATGGGCAAAGAACATAATTTTCTTCTGCCTCATGGAGTCATCAGAACCTTGAAAGTCCACATGTGACAGGTCCACATCATGAATACATGATGTTCTCTGAAGAAAGCAAAATGTCCAGTCCACCTAGTAATGGAGGTACGGACGAGAAGTCTGTCAGGAGTCTGGCAAAGCTCCACCAGATACTGTACATCAGACCATATACTATAATGAAAACACCTAGGTGGAGTAATTTCCTCAAAATAAAACACCAGTCAAGGTAGACATTAGTCTTGGTTCACGTCGCATTTTAGGCCTGGGGGGCTAGAGAAGATGACTTCCAATTACAAAGGGGTGGCCAGCCTTCACATTACACTTTTTGGGCTCTGCTGATGGCTAGGATAGTTTCCTAAAATCTACAAACATAGAGCTGGGGGGGTGGGGGACGGATCCCATGTACATAGGTTTAACCATGATGTGATCTCTTCCAGGCAGCCCACCACAGGTTAATAGCACGGACACACATCACGCCAACATCTCCACCCTGGAGTTCATCTTCATCTGCTTTCCAGAAATCCACACCTGGGATATTTCTGGTATTCTGCTGTTCTTCCTTCTGGTGGCCCTTATCTCCAATATCTTGTTGCTTGTAGTGATTGTCATAGAACCCAGGCTCCATCATCCCATGTACTACTTCTTGGCAATGCTCGCGGTGATGGATATTTGTCTCAGCACTGTCGCCACACCCAAGATTCTGATGATGCTGTGGACAGGCAATACGAATGTGACCGCCAGCTCCTGTTTCACCCAAATGTTCTTCACTATTATGTTTTCAGCTGGAGAATCTTCCATATTCCTAGTCATGGCTTATGACCGCTATGTGGCCATTTGTAATCCTCTCCACTACCCTTCCATCATCACGAAACAATTTGTGGCCAAAGTTTGCATGTTCATTGTGGTCAGAAACATGGCTGTGGCCTTGCCTATGCCTCTGCTGGCGGTAAATCTAGATTACTGCTCTAGCCGAGAGATTCTTCATTGTTTTTGTGAGAACATGTCTGTAGAGAAACTGTCCTGCAGTGACAATACTTCCAGCAGCATCTACGGCCTGGTGATCTTCATCGTGGTTGGCGGCAGCGACGTTCTGCTCATCATCATATCATATTCTGTCATCCTACAAACAGTGGTGGTGGCTCGTTCCTTCAGCGCTGCCTCCAAAGCTTTCCGTACATGCGGTTCTCACCTCATCGTCATCTGCATGTTTTACATTACAATTGCCACTACAATGATCTCAAATCGAGCAGTCAAGGAGATTCCCAGACCAGTGCATGTTGTTCTGTCTCTTCTCCATCATCTCCTGTCACCAGCTCTGAACCCAGTCGTGTACGGTGTCCTGACCAAGGAGATCCGACATGCTATACAAAGAATGCTGGGGAAGATGAAAATTCATCCATGAGGTCAAATCCACTACGTGATGCAAATTGTACATTTGCGACGCACGGCAACGGCCACGGGTCCCTTAAAGCAAATATTTTTCGTGACGCCAGTTGCAGTGAAGCAACAAGGGCATAGGGCCCCTTTTAGGGATGTAGTAAATGGTACCCAGGTGTAGGAATGCTAAAGTGGTGTAAGGTGGCCGAAATGTCCCTTAATGTTGGTGCATGTGTCACGGTGCTCCTACCTGGATACGCTGGACCCCAGGCGTTGTCGTCCGAAGCAGAGCAAATAGGGGGAATAATCAAGGGATTTGAAGAAATAAATTGAGTCCAGACCTTGTAAAGGAGTTCAATAGCAGCTTTACTTGAATAAACGTTTCTCCAACAGTCTCAGGCTTTGTCTTGGTTCCCAGCAGGCTTACCATTAACTCTGGCAGGCAAACAAGCTCAACCCTGCTACATCTGTTGCTCTCTGGCTCTGCTATGCTGACAAGCTTGCTCTATAACTTTGCTTCATTCTTTATGCTGCAACTTCTCTCTGTAGTCTGTCTCTAGATTAATACTAGGGAATATATATATACCTCCTGGCTTAAGAGACTTCAGGCTGGCCTCTGCGTCCAGCAGAGCTGAAGGTGCTCTAGCTGGCTTAGGCAGGACACGTCCAGCAGGGACGTGGACCTTCTTCCTTCCCCAAGCAGGGAGTACTCTCCACTGACCTCAAACTAAACTCCTCCTTAGAGGGAGAGAAGAGAATGGAAAGAAGGTTCCATCCTCTGCAAATGTAGCTCTGTCATGCTTGCTGCCACCTTCTGGTGAACCAGGTACATTACATGAACAATAACAGTTACATAGGAATAGCAATGCACATTGTATAGGACCTGCAATAAATGCATAAGATGACACTGTGTTAGCCCATAGGAGACAGTAGTGGGGTGTGGAGTGGTAATAGCACTCTGGGTCATTGCACAATTAAATCACAAAACATTCATCTGGACGCTTAGAAGAGGAAGCTATGGAGAAGAGGAAACTTCAGAAACTTTTACTCTTGATTAGCGTTGAGCGAGCATGCTCAGCCGAATACTTCGGGTGCTTGAGTACAATTTAATGCAATGAAAGTCAATGGGAGACCCGAGCATCAAACCAGGCACCCCCTGCTCTGAAGAAGAGAGAGTGTCTGGTTCACAAAAAAAAGGTTAGAAATTGATGGAAACCCCATCAAAATGGTTTGGAAACAGTATTAAGAGGATGGCTGGATGCTTCTTAGACTCCTATTATGTACGACATACAATAGACAACCACACAAAGACTATATGCCAAAAGCCAGGTATATGCAAGCCATCAATCTATCCATGAGACAGATACAGTCAGCATACCTTACAATGGCAGCCTTGTGCACTATGAGACATTCCAAACCAGCTCTCATCTGACTAAGAACCAGTAAGCCTCAAAGTTACTTTACATCTGTTGAATGGCTTGGGTGGACCTGCACACCTAGATCAATATCATTAGGGTGACAAAAAGTTTTCTGATTGTCCTAACATAATATTCAATAACCTTTCTATACAGTTTTGTCATGTAAAAACGAATTTGCATAAACATGGGCATATGGGAAAGACATGCAAATGAGCAGAATCTGCCTTGTTTTTCAGCTGAAAAACCATTTGCATGGAAAATTCACGATCTACACTACTCATGAACAGCGCCATCTATTGGTTTCATTGTCTTATGACAAGACTATCACTCTTGTCATAAGACTATGAAACCAATAGATGGCGCTGTTCATGAGTAGTGTAGATCGCAAATTTTCCATGCAAATGGTTTTTCAGCTGAAAAACAAGGCAGATTCTGCTCATTTGCATGTCTTTCCCATATGCCCATGTTTATGCAAATTAGTTTTTATATGACAAAACTGTATAGAAAGGTTATTAGATATTATGTTAGGACAATCAGAAAACTTTTTGTCACCCTAATGATATTGATCTAGGTGCGCAGGTCCACCCAAGCCATCCAACAGATCTGAAGTAACTTTGAGGCTTACTGGTTCTTAGTCAGATGAGAGCTGGTTTGGAATGTCTCATAGTGCACAAGGCTGCCATTGTAAGGTATGCTGACTAAGCCTGTCATCTGTCTCATGGATAGATTAATAGCTTGCACATACCTGGCTTTTGGCTTTAGACTTTGTGTGGTTGTCTATTGTATATCATAGATAATAGGAGTCCAAGACGCATCCAGCCATCCTCTTAATGTATTTTCAAACTATTTTGATGGGGTTTCCATCAATTTCTAACCTTTTTTTGAGAACCAGACACTCTCTTCTCTTCCGAGCAGGGGGTGCCTGGGGTTCTACCATTGACTTCCATTGTGCTCTGCCACAGCACACGAGCACTTTGGTGCTTGATCAACACTACTCTTGATATCAAAGAGTAAGTTAAAAATCTTATATTCTACAGATAATTTTTATTATGTTTAGTAGCATGCACTGGCAAGAATAAATGACACCCAGCGGCGGAGCAGATGAAGCCCCTTGTTCATGACTTTATCATGGGCATGGTCTGGAAGGTCTTCACAAATGTCTGTAAATAGATAACTGGGGCAACTGTGGTTGAGGGGAGAACTCTGTGGAGCGTTGAGTTGCTGTAGTACATGGTAGTTATAGAAGGCAGAGGTTCTCTGTCTATGTGATCATGCAAGAAAGTTGTATACAATGGGGGACAGCATGTGGTATTAGATGGGATTGGAGTCCTGTAGATTGGCCAAGTCTTTTCTAAACATCATACAAAAAAGTGATGATGAGGATCAGGAATGCTCAGGAAAACTTCTCCAGGGGTCCCATTTGCTTAGTGTGGACTCTCCTTGTGTTTGGAGCATTGGGGGGGGGAGTCAGTGACATTATTAGAGGGAGTAACTAGAGATGTACCAAGACCTACTTCTAGTCCAACATCTGCCCGGCATCTAGTAACCAGCAGAAAACCGATATCTCATTCAGTCACTGATACGCATGAAGGGTTATGGGATGAGCACTCAGGATTGTACACAAGTGGGGTCATTAACCCCTTGATTTAAGAGACAGCGGTATCCAGAAACTGTAAGGGCTGTTTCACACGAGCGGATCATTAACATGATTGATAACGCTCCGCGCCTCTCTGTGATCTTTTTACTACAAAATCCCGGTGACAACTTATCTCACTGTGATTTTGTAGTAAAAATATCACAGAGAAGAAGGGAGGTCGGAGCATTATCAATCATGTGACTGTTCCGTGTCTCTGCTGTCCGGAGCGGGGCTTGGCTGTCATTCACGCTGCGGATGACACGCACGGCATCCGCTTGTGTGAAACAGCCCTAAGGCTATGACATAATCCACAGCAGAAACCTGAGGCTGCCCCCTGGAGTCCTGCTGTGGAATTGCCGTTTGATATGCCATGGATCCGCACACATATCGGTGAGAGTCTACACGGCGTGGTGTCAGTATGGAAACTACATCATTTCAAATCCACGCAGAAAAAATCCATGGCGGTAACAGCCACGCAGATTCCAGCTGACAACTAACGGATGGAGATTTCCTGTGGATTTCACATAAACGGAAAATGGCGTGTGAACATCCGAATCCGGTGTAGACCAAACTGTGCCCCATTGTTTTCTAATGGGGATCTGCACTGCTGCTCTTACTGGTGCGGATTTTTCCTGTGCAGGCTTGAAATTTAAGCTAAGAAGTGACACTTCTGCAGGTGGCAACCAGTGGATTAGCCTCACCGAATGGGTGCACGTGTGGCTTTACGGCCGTGCACTCTGCAAATCCATGGAAATCTAAGGGTCCGCCTTCAATTTCTTTCATGGATTTAAGGTTGGATTTTCCTACCTAACTAAAAAGATGTGTGGCCTTAAATGAGGTAAAATAAGAAAGACAACGGCGTAGTGCCGCCCGTGCCGCAGTCACAGGACCTTCAAGGACAGAGGCCCACTCTTCCAAGGAGTAGAGCTGTGGGAAATGGACTGCCCACCGCAAAGGACCACATCAACTGGTGACACGACCAATGGATTCTTTTATTGTAGATATCAACGCGTTAGGATACATAATTGACATAAAGCAGACATATATACGGGAAATAGGCGCCACTTAAAGACAAAAAGGTCCCCCCCAGGGTGAGTACGTAGGTGAGTAGTTCACATGCACATAAAAGACATAAATAACATCAAACAGACTCTTCTTGGGTTAAAGGATTTGTAATCTACATATATAAAGAAAAAAGTATATATGTATGTATTGTGGGGATTCGCTCTGGTAGTTAGGACTAGCGGATGCAGTATAGAGGCAGAGTACACAGTTCTTGAGTCAAACAGCGGTGTTTATTCACACATTGGTGTATCACAAAACGCAGGTGGCTTGGTGTCTGTTTACACACAAGGAAAGTCTATAAACAATAAAAGTCACCTTTTCTCCTGGGTGTTAATTCACACTGTTAGCCGTTCAGCCTCATCAAGTCCATAGGCGGCCTGTCGCCTTTAGAGGGGCCTGAGTCCTCCAGCCCGGCTCAAACCTCCAATCCCAGCACAGCCCTCAGATCCCAGCACACAGACTTCTGAGCTCCACTGTCAGAGGGAGGTAAATCCACCACACCTGGCAGTGCTGGCTGGTTTTTATGCCTGACAACATGGGGAGTTGTCACCCACCCAGCACTTTGACTACTCCCAGTAAGAGCCGTCCCGAATCAGCTATGACAGCCATGCTAAATCTCACGGTGTCAATTAGCAATAGCTGCAGCTGACAGATAAAATACCAGCTCTTACTTCACCAAGGCCAGGAACCTCAGTGACACATACCTTCCATCCACGATGATTCCAGGTACCTTCTTACAGTATGTATATATTCCATGTGTTCTTGGTCGGACTTCCCACCTAATCCAGGAACACCTGGGCTTGGGATGTAACCTCTACTCAATTAGAGAAAGAGGAGGAACCCATTTGTGTTGTATATATAAGTACCTGTTTTAGTGCACTATGTATTGTCTTGATGAAGGGCTCAATACCATAGCCCGAAACGCGTCACAATTACTTTGTGTCTCTCCATGTGATGTATGTTGGATCTTAAACTTTGAAAGCCGAATAAAGAACAAATTATTTTATACGTCAGAAGCTGGAATCGACCCTTTGTTTTTGGGCATATTAAGCGTGGCTGGGTTCAAGCCACATCTTCCGTGCTTCACAAGGGTGATTAGAGGTGAGAGCTGCAACTTTTCTTTTCTCTATATGTATATCTGTATATATACGTATGTATGTTCCGCGATCACTCAAAAACGCAACCATCGATTTTAACGAAACTTGATATACACATCCCTTTGTACCTGGAAATAAATCTTGTGGGGGTCACAGCTCTCTAGCACATACTGTTCCTGAGATAGTCCCCCCAAAAAAATGCAAATTTGGCACATCACATGACCTACATTAGCCCATAGAAGCCTACAGGTCTTTCTTCTCATATCCCAACTGCCACACACACGGTCACATGTCCCTTATCAGCCAGTAGAAGCTCGCAGGCCCTTATTCTCCACATACACACAGTTTTACACCAGGTTTCCATAACAATCCAGCCATTTTTCTTCACTGCTGCAGGTCAGCTTTAAAGGGGCAGGGTGCTGTGGATGACACTGTTAAGGGAGCGGAGTGCTGTGGAGGTCACAGTTCAGGGGGCAGGTAGGGTGGCCATTCAGGCCACCCTCAAAAGACGGACTTAAAAGCCCCGCCCCCAATCTGCTTTGGCCACGCCCCTTCCCACTCCTCAGCCCACAGGGATTGAAAAAATGAAGGTAAAAATCAACTTCTGACAGCTGCAGGGGTGGGAGGGAGGATGACTTTCTCCCTGCAGCTCACACTCAGACAGCACGGTGCTGCTGTCTGAGAGTGAGCTGTTCAAAAGGACATCCCTGAGTGAGATATTCCCAAAAAATGCATTAGCCAACAGAAGCCTGGTCACATGTCCCTTATCAGCCAATAGAAGCTCACAGGCCCTTAGTCTCCACATACACACAGTTTTACTCTAGATTTCCATAACAACCCAATAATTTTTCTTCACTGCTGTAGGTCAGCTTTAAAGGGGCGGGGGGCTGTAGAGGTCACTGTTATAGTGGATACTGTCGATATCTTTTAATGACACACACAAACATTAAATGAAATAGATGAAATATACCCGTGCGAAGCCGCGTCCTTCTGCCAGTAATTCATATAAATAAGTGATGATATGAATAGAATGGGAGGCATTCAATAATCACAGAGGGTGGAGCTCGTGCGTAGGTCACATGACGGTGTTCCAATCACGTGACTGTGCTCGTTGTCATGAGCACATGATGATGGAGAGCCCTAGAACCACTGCTCCTGCTTTGGTGGGTCACGTTGCTTGAAGGGTCACGCGTCAGTAAGTCACATGATCATGTTCCGAACACGTGATAAATCCCCTTGCCATGAAAAAGTCGCTATGGTATAATGCTACGACCGCTGCTTGCCATCACATACTGTAGGCGACCGCAGAGCAGGGTCACTCATAGGTGGTCATTGACTTGGTAAGCACTGGTCACATAATTCAGATGCTGAAAGCGCTTATGGAGTAAAAACAAAATATAATAAAGCGAATTAGACTGTAATATAAAAAACATCATAAAGATACGGACTGGCGAGCTAATGGGGTATGAACATGTCCACGATTGGCAATGATTGTACAGAAAAATAATATATGGGATCGAGAGAGGATAAAAACAACAGGTAGTGCAGAGAGCTGGACAGCACAGGTCAAAGGGCATTCGCATCAGCCTCGTTCAGGCCGCGTGGAATTAAGGTGTTCAGATCCAGGACATCTCTCCTCTCTTGAGTTTGTATTCCGTTACGGAGATGTTCTGGTATTAGTTTGATAGATACAATTTAAAGCCACCGTAGCTGCCCCCATGGTATTCCGGGGTACGCCATGTTTCTCGTATTTTTTCTTTATATTAGGCCTGTGCTTATTTAATCTGTGTCTCAGTTAGTGGCTTCTGTGGCCCTTATATTGGAGTCCGCAAGGGCATTCCAAGATGTCCACTAAACCATTTCCCACAGCTCTACAGTGAATAGCGAGGAAACATCAGCGCGCTCTGTAGAACTCTGCGTAACTCCAAGGGGGAGGTCAACTTCTACTTGGCAAGGAGACATTGGATTTATCGGACACTCTCCATCCAAACTCCAGAACATCTGAACTGATCTCCATAAATCCTCCCCCCTCTCCCGGGAGGACATTACCTTAGGTGGACGGTTTACTTATTTAATACCATTCTGCTGCCCCTTTTACATCATTTAAACAGTGTTTTCTTCAGATTTTCATTATCACACAGAGGTCTCTACTAGTGGTTGTAGTCCTCCTTTCCACATGGTTCGTAGATGCATCCTCCTGGGCCTCCACCTCTGTAGATGTCAGGGGATTAGATTGTTCTGATGAAGCAGAATGTCTGGATCATTTTTTTATGGTATTTATTTCATGGTACATTCAGTCCTTGTTAAAGAAATCCCCCTTCATCTGACTGATTGGCTAAAAGTATGTGAACCCTTGACCATAACACCTATATGACCTTGTTGGACATCCTGTCCTACAACCATGGAAACATGAAACCGAGCGTGAGCAAGATACTGGCCTGACTGTGATACTGACACTGACCATGACATTGAATGTACCTCAACACTGATCCTGATACTGAAAATGACTCAAAGTCTCATACTAAAGCTTATACTGACCCCTATACTGAGCCTGATACTAACCCTGATAATGACCCACATACTGAGCCTGATACTGACCCCCATACTGAGCCTGACACTGAGCCTGATACTGAGCCCCATACTGAGCCTGACACTGAGCCTGATACTGACCCCCATACTGAGCCTGACACTGAGCCCCATACTGAGCCTGACACTGAGCCTGATACTGACCCCCTATACTGAGCCTGACACTGAGCCTGATACTGACCCCCTATACTGAGCCTGATACTGATCCTCATAATAAAGCTGATACTGACCCCATACTGAGCCTGACACTAAGTCTGATACTGACCACCAGATTGATCCTGACACCGAGCCTGATACTGACCCCATACTGAGCCTGACACTGAGCTTGATACTGACCCCCATACTGAGCCTGACACTGAGCCTGATACTGACCCCCATACTGAGACTGACACTGAGCCTGATACTGACCCCCAGATTGATGCTGACACTGAGCCTGATACTGACCCCCATACTGAGCCTGACACTAAGCCTGGTACTGAACCCCATACTGAGCCTGATACTGACCCCCATAATAAGCCTGATACTGACCCCATACTGACCCTGACACTAAGTCTGATACTGACTACCAGATTGATCCTGACACTGAGCCTGATACTGAATCTCATGCTGAGCTTGGCACTGAGCCTGATACTGACCCCCATACTGAGCCTGACACTAAGCCTGGTACTGAACCCCATACTGAGCCTGATACTGAGCCCCATAATAAGCCTGATACTGACCCCGACACTAAGTCTGATACTGACCACCAGATTGATCCTGACACCGAGACTGATACTGAATCCCATGCTGAGCTTGGCACTGAGCCTGATACTGACCCCAATACTGAGCCTGACACTAAGCCTGGTACTGAACTCCATACTGAGCCTGATACTGACCCCCATACTGAGCCTGACACTGAGCATGATACTGAGCCCCATACTGAGCCTGACACTGAGCCTGATACTGACCCCCATACTGAGCCTGACACTGAGCCCCATACTGAGCCTGACACTGACCACCAGATTGATCCTGACATTGAGCCTGATACTGACCCCCATAATGAGCCTGACACTGAGCCTGATACTGACCCCCATACTGAGCCTGACACTGAGCCTGATACTGACCACCAGATTGATGCTGACACTGAGCCTGACACTAAGCCTGGTACTGAACCACATACTGAGCCTGATATTGACCCCCATACTGAGCCTGATAAAAGCCCTGATACTGACCCCATACTGAGCCTGACACTAAGTCTGATACTGACCAAAAGATTGATTCTGACACCGAGCCTGATACTGAATCCCATGCTGAGCTTGGCACTGAGCCTGATACTGACCCCCATACTGAGCCTGACACTAAGCCTGGTACTGAACCCCATACTAAGCCTGATACTGACCCCCATAATAAGCCTGATACTGACCCCATACTGAGCCTGACACTAAGTCTGATACTGACCACCAGATTGATCCTGACACTGAGCCTGATACTGAATCCCTTGCTGAGGTTGGCACTGAGCCTCATACTGACCCCCATACTAAGCCTGACACTAAGCCTGGTACTGAACCCCATACTGAGCCTGATACTGACCCCCATAATAAGCCTGACACTGACCCCATACTGAGCCTGACACTAAGTCTGATACTGACCACCAGATTGATCCTGACACTAAGCCTGATACTGAATCCCATGCTGAGCTTGGCACTGAGCCTGATACTGACCCCCATACTGAGCCTGACACTAAGCCTGGTACTGAACCCCATACTGAGCCTGGTACTGAACCTCATACTGAGCCTGACACTAAGTCTGATACTGACCACCAGATTGATCCTGACACCAAGCCTGATACTGACCCCCATACTGAGCCTGACACTAATGCCTCATTCACACGTCAGTGTTCGGTCAGTGATTTCTATCAGTGATTTTGAGCCAACACCAGATTTGGCTCCAAACCCAGAACAGGTGCAGATCTTTCCCTTATACCTTATGTCTGTGGAGGCTCCAATCCTGGTTTTGGCTCACAATTTGTGATGAGTGGCAGGGGCTATATTCGAATTTGTGATATTTCATGAATATTTGGGCGAATATTCGTCATATATTCGCAAATTCAAGAATTCGAGATTATTTTCTTGATCGCGAATAATCGGCAATGTAATATTCGCGTAATGCACGCAAAATACTGGCGTGGGTCACTTTTGCTACATTTTCCAAGCTGCCAGAAGTTTCCTGAGACTGGAGACAATGGTCGGCACGGCAGAACATTAAAAATGGCTTTATATGCAGATAGAGGGCTCCAATATATTCCCGATTGCGCAAATCGGCACTAACGATGCGAATATTTTGGCGCAATACTGAAACTTTAAATTTTAGCAGGTCTGCATGTATGGACAGCAGAACCTATCACACCACCTAACACCCTGCACTGCAACAGCTCCACTATATCGGGATATAACCTACACTGACTATCTGTATTATATACACTCACCTAAAGAATTATTAGTGCCCCCATACTAATACGGTGTTGGACCCCCTTTTGCCTTCAGAACTGCCTTAATTCTACGTGGCATTGATTCCACAAGGTGCTGATAGCATTCTTTAGAAATGTTGGCCCATATTGATAGGACAGCATCTTGCAGTTGATGGAGATTTGAGGGATGCACATCCAGGGCACGAAGCTCCCGTTCCACCACATCCCAAAGATGCTCTATTGGGTTGAGATCTGGTGACTGTGGGGCCATTTTAGTCCAGTGAACTCATTGTCATGTTCAAGAAACCAATGTGAAATGATTGGAGCTTTGTGACATGGTGCATTATCCTGCTGGAAGTAGCCATCAGAGGACGGGTACATGGTGGTCATGAAGGGATGGACATGGTCAGAAACAATGCTCAGGTAGCCCGTGGCATTTAAACGATGCCCAATTGGCACTAAGGGGCCTAAAGTGTGCCCAGAAAACATCCCCCACACCATTACACCACCACCAGCCTGCACAGTGGTAACAAGGCATGATGGATACATGTTCTCATTCTGTTTACGCCAAAGACCCTTGTGCTGCATAGGAAGACACCAGTATTATAGAAAGTGCATGCTGGTCAATTTACACCTCTGGCTGGAGGGAAGGGGTTAGGTTAAGAATTTGGCATGGGGGGGGGTGCCCCTTCAATGTTTGCCAGGAAGGATATGTGCTCCCCTGCCCCTTGCCAACAAGCACTGAGGGACGGGGGCCCAAGCTGAACTCTTGCAGCAGGGCCCATGAGCTTTTAGCTACGCCCCTGGCTGCACTGATACATTGTAACAAACTATCAGGACTGGGGGAGAAACACTGGGTCAGAACTGCTCCCATTCACTGACAGTAAGCAGAGGTCTGAGGAATTGGAACAGTGACAGCATAACTACTGAGTCTGATACCGACCACCATACTAACCGTCATAAGGAGTCTGACCCCGAGTCTGATAGCAGATATGTGCCCCTAACAGTAGTTATACCCAGATATCTGCCCCCTCACAGTAGTTATGCCAGATATGTGCCCCCTCACAGTAGTTATACCAGATATGTGCCCCCCTCACAGTAGCTATACCAGATATGTGCCCCCTCACAGTAGTTATACCCAGATATGTGCCCCTCACAGTAGATATGTCCAGATATGTGCCCCCTCACAGTAGTTATACCAGATATGTGCCCCCCTCACAGTAGTTATACCAGATATGTGCCCCCTCACAGTAGTTATACCAGATATGTGCCCCCTCACAGTAGTTATACCAGATATGTGCCCCCTCACAGTAGTTATACCAGATATGTGCCCCCTCACAGTAGTTATACCAGATATGTGCCCCCTCACAGTAGTTATGTCCAGATATGTGCCTCCTCACAGTAGTTATGTCCAGATATGTGCCCCCTCACAGTAGCTATACCAGATATGTGCCCCCTCACAGTAGTTATACCCAGATATGTGCCCCTCACAGTAGATATGTCCAGATATGTGCCTCCTCACAGTAGTTATACCAGATATGTGCCCCTCACAGTAGTTATACCAGATATGTGCCCCCCTCACAGTAGTTATACCAGATATATGCCCACTCACAGTAGTTATACCAGATATGTGCCCCCTCACAGTAGTTATACCAGATATGTGCCCCCTCACAGTAGTTATACCAGATATGTGCCCCCTCACAGTAGTTATACCAGATATGTGCTCCCTCACAGTAGTTATACCAGATATGTGCCCCCTCACAGTAGTTATGTCCAGATATGTGCCCCCCTCACAGTAGATATGTCCAGATATGTGCCCCCTCACAGTAGTTATACCAGATATGTGCCCCCTCACAGTAGTTATGGCCAGATATGTGCCCCCTCACAGTTGTTATGGCCAGATATGTGCCCCCTCACAGTAGTTATGCCAGATATGTGCCCCCTCACAGTAGTTATACCAGATATGTGCCCCCCTCACAGTAGCTATACCAGATATGTGCCCCCTCACAGTAGTTATACCCAGATATGTGCCTCCTCACTGTAGATATGGCCAGATATGTGCGCCCTCACAGTAGTTATACCCAGATAGGTGCCCCTCACAGTAGTTATACCAGATATGTGCCCCTCACAGTAGTTATACCAGATATGTGCCCCTCACAGTAGTTATACTAGATATGTGCCCCCTCACCGTAGATATGGCCAGATATGTGCCCCTTACAGTAGTTATACCAGATATGTGCCCCTCACAGTAATTATACCAGATATGTGCCTCCTCACTGTAGATATGGCCAGATATGTGCCCCCTCACAGTAGTTATACCCAGATATGTGCCCCCTCACAGTAGTTATACCAGATATGTGCCCCCTCACAGTAGTTATACCAGATATGTGCCCCCTCACAGTTGATATGTCCAGATATGTGCCCCTCACAGAAGTTATACCAGATATTTGCCCCCTCACAGTAGTTATACCAGATATGTGCCCCCTCACAGTTGATATGTCCTGACATGTCGTAGTTTTATTCCAGCCGCCTCTTGGCATGTTTGACGTTCTGCCGCTGGAACTCAGGCCCGCCCCTATTATAGTCAATGGGGCTGGAGCAGTAGTCCGGGGGCATGCGTGCACTAGCGGCAGCACGGATCCGACAGGCTGTTCACCCGCCTGAACAGCCTGCCAGAGTTGCTTGCCGCTAGTGTGAAACTAGCCTTAGAATGGACAGAAGGGTCCCATTCTCTCTAACTGCAGCTCTGCCATGCTTTCTGCCACCTACTGGTGAACCAGGTACATTACATTTGAACCTAGTTACTAAACAGAAAATGCCCAGTGTTTAGGACCTGACATAACTACACAAGATGACATCAGGTAAACCAATAAAGACAGTAGCAGGGTGCAGAATGCGGTAATGCCACTCTGGGGCGTCACACTTACTCCACAGGAGGAGGTGGCAGATTGGCCGGTTCCTGCTGCTCCTGGTACAGGATCCATCTGTTTTTCTCTCGCCTCGTCCACTTTTCGTTAATTGCTCTTCTCATTAATATTTCAGATGTTGTTTTGCTCGAGATTCACCTCTGATCCATCACAAACCTGCCACAAAGTGATGTCCCGGGACCATCGCTGACCTCCACCGTCCAGTCCAGTCTCCTCTCCTCCCATACATACATTACTGGTGCTTACACTTTGGGGCCCCTAACAGGTAGCAGTCAGTACATACAGGTGAAATTCGAAAAATTTGAATATTGTTCAAAAGTTCATTTATTTCAGTAATGGAACTTAAAAGATGAAGCGAACACATGAGACTCATTACAGGCAGTGAGATATCTCAGGCCTTTATTTGGTATAGTTTGGATGATTATGGCTTACAGCTTATGAAACCCCAAAGTCACAATCTCAGGTCCCCTTTGCTCAGGGGGTATGGGTTAATGATTAGAGTCTGACACTGTGAGCCGAGAATATTGAACTTTTTCACGAAATTCTAATTTTAAGCTGCATTACTGAAATCAATGGACTTTTGCACGATATTCTAATTTTTTGAGTTTGACCTGTAGTCTGGTCTGCGCCCCCCACAGAGGCGGTACTGTCACCTACCGGAATGATGGGGACATACTGGAGAGGTGCAGCCACCCACGGCCCACCCAAGGGATCCTCCATGTATGTAAAGCTGCCTCATGCTGTCACTGTTCCAGTTCCTCAGACCTCTGCTTACTGTCAGTGAATGGGAGCAGTTCTGACCCAGTGTTTCTCGCCCGGTCCTGATAGTTTGTTACAATGTATCAGTGCAGCTACCTGCATGTATCAGTCTTGGGTCCAGGTGGTTAAGTTCACAGACCGTTGCCCACTGTAAGAAGCTGGGTATCTGTCAGCAGGATCGGCCCATTGAAGCCAGACACAATTCCTGGTTGGGATGACCTTTGCTGTTTCCCCCCGATCTGCTGCTGTTTTATTAGGAAAAATCTGTAAATGAGGGTTTAAGGGCACAGAGGGCACGGCCCTGGCACTTGGTGCACCTTAGCTCCCCTAGTTGGCTTCCCAGGACCCTCCTTCCTCTGCTTGATTGACAGGGTCCGATATCCAGGTCAGGAGGAGGAGAAGCAGGGCTTAGGTGCACCATGTAGCTAGGACCTGCCCTCAGTGCACTTAAGCCCTAATTTGCATATATTTAAAACATGAGAATTGGTATGTTTTTGGTCAGCCAGATCAGCCCTACCAGGTTGGTTCTGCCAACAGGTGCCCTATACACAAGGGTTCAATCAAAGTCCCTTTTAGTGACCCTCGGGATATTTATATACTTGTAGCAATGGTCTATTGGAGACCTACAATCCCTGTAGGGGTTACTAACAAATGTTAAAATTTTTGTCTTTATTATTTCATGGACAAAACACACTATAAGGAAAAAACAATACACTTTAAAATTATCAGTGTGTCAGCGTATACACGGGGTTGTGTGATTGCACTTGCAAGGTGTGACAGCATATACAGTATATGGGATGGAGTCCCTTGATAGGGTATATCTCCTCCCCCCTAGAGGTATAGGATAGTATTGCTACTGGCAGTTACTGATTAAATTCACTGGTAGTGGGTCAACTGCAGGGGCACTGGTGAGTATGTCCCTCCTATCACTGTTCACTGCTATCTGGTCCCTAGATCAGGGTTACCGAGCAGTTAGCATGATTGCTAGTCCCCTATATTGGGCGGCTGTTTCTCTCAGCCACAGGGTATACACAATGTCACCAGGCTCTCTAGCCACTGTTTGACTCCTTTCTAGCACTGATTTACAAACTGCGCTCCTTCCTCTATTACTGTGTCATAGAGGCTTCAATATTCACTGTAATCAGATACCTATGCTGTCACACTCTCCTTGTCTGCTCGGCTAAATGCCGCCGCATGCTACTAACGCTGTTCACTGGCTAAAAGATGTGCCGCTCTATACCACCCCTCCCGACATGTTTCGCCACTGGATGTGGCTTCGTCAGGGGATGCGGGGTATATGAGCGGGTGCGCTTCATAAGACCTTCCTTTATACTCATTCAAGTCCCGCCCATCTGTCACAGCCATCATCCGATGACCAACCACAATCACTTCCTCCGTCCAGGCCTCCGAATGCCGGCCACGTCACTCCGCCGACGCACATCCTGTGCGCCTTCCTCTGCCGCCTCGTCACCTATACTATCTGGTACGTGCGGCATGTATTATGAATGAGAAGACGTTTACAATCAACCTGGGTGGGTTCGACTGCACGAAGTCTCCGCCCCCATTGTTGATAAACGATGTTTCTTCATTCTTCATTCCATTTAGATCCACTTTATTTTCCCTATCTTTATGCTGTATAAGTCCATCCTGGTCCATCCTGGTTTGATGTTAATATATGTTAGTTGTCTATACAGAAAAGAAGATTTATAGTCAGTCCCGATGTGGAAGAAACTATAAACATACTTCAGTTGGTTTATTATCCTGATATATCAAAATGGCTTGATATTATGTTTAGTATTAGTTTTATCAATGTGTGGCATATATCACTACTCAATACTATCCCATAGTAGGGATTTATTATCCCAATATGAGAGTTGCCAGTATGTGATTTGTCCACCATACTTTATACTACCATACTTTATACTGATGTAAAAGTTAATAGTGTGCGAATCATCCACCATACTTGATACCACCATGCTTG
Organism: Bufo bufo; assembly: GCF_905171765.1. Lineage (NCBI taxonomy): Eukaryota > Metazoa > Chordata > Amphibia > Anura > Bufonidae > Bufo > Bufo bufo. The sequence continues at coordinate 703,838,841 of NC_053391.1, forward strand.
TACCATGAATTGGTATATATCTCACAGTGGAAATCAGTCACACAGCTTTTGTATAGTTATTACTTACTTACTATTTTTATATTTGTATTATTCATTTATTAATTAATATTTGTAATTTTTATCAGGGGTATCAAGATATGTTACCATCCACCATGCTCTATATTTTGCTGATGACACCACTGGACTTGATTTCTTCACCATAGGATAGACAAATTGATCGACTATATCTATGAAGGGAGGTGGGATGAAGAAAAATGGGGGGGGGGGGGGGATAAGGAGTAGAGTGGTCTTCATCATCCTATGGTATTGCGGATAGGAGGGAGGAGGATTGATTTGGCTGTCCTAAAGTTTTATTTTGCGGCGGTAGTTCTCTGTAGTCCAACTGAGGTCTATTTTGTTCCCATTCACTGACAGCAGGCAGTGATGACGCTGTATTTACCAGACCAGTTGTGGTCGTGTGGCTGATAGTTTGTTGGTTTTAGCTCTCCCACAGTCAGACTGGATATACACAGGGCGACGTCATGTCAGAGTAGGACCCATCTGATTAGAAGTGACCTTGACGACCGGTAGATGGGCCCGAAATATTTTTGATCAATTATATTCGCAAAGAGCTTCTAGCTGCATTTGCAGTAAGTATGACCGCCAAGCATTTATTCTTTCAGTGTTTGCTTATATCTTTGTGCAATTGACTAGCAGAGTGCTGTTACCTGTAGTTCTACTAATCCCAGGGCTGATACCAGCGACAGACATACCCCAGCCGTCTAAGACTGCGCCACAGGCTGATGGCGGATCTTTACACCGTCTATCTTCACACCACCTTTTATTTCAGGCCACTCCTCTGTCTGATATAGTAAGGAAGATCTAGTAACCATCCGAACCACAGTCTGTTAATTCCAGGACTATTATCAGCTCTGGGTGGTAGGAAGCTAAGGCTACTCCTAGGTTCTTCACCAGAGGCCACTGTGTGGCCAGATGGACCTTACCGCTAGGGACCCAGGATACATCTGTGGAGCTGGTGACAGAACTTCCAGAAAGATCAGAGAGGTACAAAGCAAGCAGGGCCAAACCCAGAAGAGACAGACACAGTCAATGCAGTACACAAGAGGTTAATCCAGAGACAAGTCAAGGTCAGTCACCAGGAGTGGGACAGCAGATACAAGGAAAACCCTAGAAGAAGTCAGATCACCAGGAATGTCAGTAGGAAGTCTCCCAGTATAGAGTCCAGGAGCCATCAGGTGTATAATGAAGTATCTGCACTAGCGTACTAAGTAACTATAGCACCCCAAGTGTATGCGCTGCAGTATAGTGCCTCATAATGCTGGAGGATACCTTCCCTTATCAATCCAGATACAGCGCTCTTGTGCCCTTTCCTATATCTCTTCTAGGCCATACATCAAATGCCTCCCCGAGAAGGGACATTATTAGCCGCGCTCATAGTGCACTAGTCACACTAAACCACACCTCTAACTCATGCCCGAATCCTGCCCCGTCCTCTTTGTGCCGCCACACAATATAATGCCGCCTTAGTGCCCACTTCACAGTAGTTATACCAATTAATTCCCTCACACTTGCCTCTGTATCTTTAATAAAATAAAATAAATAACACCTAGCCCTGTTCCCCGGTGTATACAGTAGGCAGATCTCCCCAGCAGCAGAGCGCAGAAACCGGGTAATCCTCATCCTCCCCCGGCCTCTGGGCTCTGACATTCATCTCTGCAGACGCAATGGGCGTGCCGGCAGTTGAATGGTGGAGCAAGGAGTGGAGGGCCCCTGCTTCACCATTGCACTAAACTGTCCATGCGTCCTAAGGACACAGAGGAAGTTGAGGGCAGGACATTCCACAGCTGCCTCGGGACCGCAGGACAGCCACAGAAATCTGGAACTGTCCCGCTGGGTCTGGGACAGCTGGGAGGTATGTAGAGCCCATCATCATACATGCACTCTCTACAGTCTCACTGATGCTGAAGTCAATACAAATGATGAATACATGAATGAATCAGCGCCATTTCTCTATTACTATCATTAGATGTAACTTCCAACTCTGCGGCACTAATATAACTAATTACTGAGCCACTGCAGAGGGATGATGCAGATCTATGAGATTTTACAGGGTGTGTAATGGGAGGAGAGGCTGAGACACTCACATCCCTTCTGACCTCCGACCACTGCATGTTCGGGGACTGCTGCTCTGTCATGTCTCTGCCCCTGCACCGCACACAGGTTACTGAGCCTGAGCCCCGCAAGGTCCTGTCCACTCCTCCACTACTGGGGATGTTCTCCAGATGCACATATGTAACACTACCAATCCACAGGGGAAAACACGTGAGGCTCACGGTTGGCAGATAGGGGTAGTAGTTCATGTACTCATGGTTAGCAGTTGCCTCCCTGGGCCGGCGTACAGTGTATGGGAAGACAGCACAAAATCCTCCGGGGCACTCTCGGTTGCAGGGAACACCAGCCAGATGGAAGTTGAGGTGCCCTTGATGGTAATTGGTGTAAGGTGCTTTTGCGGCTGGGCCCCTGGTTTGTGATGCAGCACTGTGAGGTGCAAATGTTGAGAGTAGTAGTAAGTAAGAATGAGGAGTTGGTTGTTGTAAACCAGTTAAACATTTACTGAAGAATCAATAGTCTCTGGACAGTTGGTACAGTTCATGTCACAGCCACCATCTCTGGCTGTGACCTTCCGTCATTGCTTGTTCGGCGCTCCTCGCTGAAGTTTCGTTCCTCTGTATTATTTGTGGTTCTTTATGGGTTAACTCCCTTGTGTGCCTATTAGGAGTTAATCCTCTGTCTGCTCCATGGGTGTGGTTTCTCTGCTGCACCCATGGAACCTGTATATAAGGCTGAGGTTTCCTCAGTTCTGGGTCAGCTCTCCTGGGGTGTGTTGTCTGTCCTGTTCCTGGTTTGTACTCTCTCTCCCATGCTGCTGACCCATGGGATCCGTGTCTGTCTGTCTGTGCCCTGTGGGTTTCCCTACTTGTTCATTTGCGTCCATTTTCCTGTCTTTCTGTTCTGCCAGTTATGTTTTAGTTACTTTGTGTTTATTCTGATGTCTGTGTTCAGCAAGCCTTTGCAGCAGAGTGGCATGACAAGGCCATGCAGTTTACTACTGGTGGAGCAAGTCCTTCTCTGCTCATTGCTACTCCTGCTCCCTTGCATGAACTCCTGCTTGTGTTATTATTTGCCCTGTTTTGTATTTACCTGTCTGTTATGTTTGCCTATGTGCCGTCGGTACCTTCTGGTACCTGTTGTCCATTCGCTCCTGCTGTCACTGTCTAGGTCACGCTCCAGAGTGGACCCTGGCAACTTCCTGCGGCTAAGTCTAACCCTACCATCTAGGGCTCTAGTGAAAACCAGGAGTTGCTTAGTTACGCCCCTCTGGAGTATTACTAGACAGTGGCGCAGTGGGGGTTTTCTCCCACTGTGCTGACGGTACATAGAGCTCATGTTTTATCTGTGCTGCTTTCCATGTTTCTGTTTGTGCAATAAACTCTTATGTGTCTGTACCTGATTTCCGTTTATTGCTTGACGACGCAGTGGTCTCTCCTGGGACCTCCAACTCGTGACAGTTCATCAATGGAAAGAGTTTGGCATAGCTGTGACAAACTGCCATTTGCCACTGGGCATTGTAGAAACTTTATGGCTAGCCTCCTGCCCTACGACTATGGCCCCGGGACATATTACCCTTCAAGAACTGTGCAACAGAACTATGCCGCATGTCTGGACTGTTAATAGGACCGAACGCGGTTGGAATTTGTGACAGACCCATCCGTATGGATTAAAAAATGGCACCCAGATAGCTAATTTTAGTGTATTTGTGTACTCTGAGCGGCATTCCCCTAATGATATGCCCTCAGACTTGAGCTATCTGGGAATAGGTTAAATGTCTGTGTTGGCTGGGATGTTGTGACATTGTCTGTTTGGGTGGTAATTCCTGTCCTGTTGTTCTCACATGTGTATTGGTGATTTCCCTTTGTCCTGGGAGATAATTGAATTGCTCTTCGGGTGTCTCCAGGGCAGAGAGGAGGAAACCATGATGCATTGTGGGGATGTGTTGTGTCTGTATACCCTGAGTGCTACGTATCTGTCCTGTGTCACAGTCCTCCTTCTGGTCCCCTAGGGGCGTGTACACCAGATGGAGACCTGCATAAATACGGGCGGGTAGCCCTCAATAAAGTGTTCATGTTTTTCTAACCCTTCAAAACGGAGCCTCGTCTTGTTATTGGAGGGAATTGCTGTGTCACGCTGGGGACTGCTATGCTCTGCATATTCCCTGGAGCTTTAATCTCTTTCTTTTTGTCCCTGATACCCTCTCCTGGAGGAGAGATCTGTCCCACACGGTCCTGAATGCTGGAGGTTCATTCAGGGTGGAAGGAAGACGGCGCGGCTCCAGTTAAGCTACGGCGGTTGTGGAGTCTGCGGTGGTTGTGGTGTCCAGTGCGGTGCTTGTGGTCCTCGGCGCAAGCTAGGAAGCGTCTATTAACGGAAGGTGATCCGTTACATTGGTGGCAAGCGGTGGGATGGCTTCCCTAGTGCGAGAAGCAGCATCCTGGGAACACCAAGCAAAACTGGAATATTGGTATAGTCACGTACGGTTTGACGCTATACTGAAGAGGCGGTTGGCTATCTACGTGCCCCACCTAACAGAGGAACTTGTACCGGAAGTGAGGAGAGAACTGGCAGAGTATCTGCAGAAGGAAGCAGAATATCGGGCAGAGATAGCGAAGTATTCCGTCCCCGCACCCCAGCAAAAGCGTGAGTTACAGGGGGCCGAAGGTGTCGTCCTTCCCCCCCCAGCGGCAGTGTGTACCCCAGGGGGGCGAAGGTGTCGTCCTTCCTCCCCAGCGGCAGTGTGAACCCCAGGGAGCTGAAGGTGTCGTCCTTCCTCCCCAGCGGCAGTGTGTGTTACAGGGGGCCGAAGGTGTCGTCCTTCCCCCCCAGCGGCAGTGTGTACCCCAGGGGGCCGAAGGTGTTGTCCTTCCCCCCCAGCGGCAGTGTGAACCCCAGGGAGCTGAAGGTGTCGTCCTTCCTCCCCAACGGCAGTATGTGTTACAGGGAGCTGAAGGTGCCCTCCTTCCCCCCCAGCGGCAGTGTGTACCCCAGGGAGCTGAAGGTGTCGTCCTTCCTCCCCAGCGGCAGCCTGTGTTTCAGGGAGAGGAACGCAGCACCCTTTCTCCCCAGCAGCAGCTTACCCTAACAAGGGGAGACACCAATCGCCCAGACGGCGCAGATGGGACCGTGGTCTCTGCACCTGAACTACCGGGATGCTGGACAGCCTGTCCAGATCCCCCACTACCCTCACCAGGACAACAGGAGGAGGGGGTAAGTACAAATTCCCCTCCCCAGTTAACTCCTAACGTGGCCTCAGGGTTAACAGAGGCGATGTTAACCCCTACTGACTCCCATGTTCCTCTGGCTACTGAGCCGGACTATGGTCTCAGCACCCCAGCAGAAGAGCTGGCAGCTGGGCAGAGTGCAGTCGGCCTCTGCCCTCCCTCAAGTCCCCACAGCAAAATACCTAGGTGCAGTAACTGTCTCTTGTGGGTGGGTAACCCTTGTACCTGTTTGTGGTGGGTGGGCTACTCGGGCATTTGGTTACTGTGGGTTGGTGGATCGACTAACGGAGGCACTGACCTACAGAAGGTCAGGTGCCTGGTTAGTCTTCCCCCCAAAGGGGAGATGTGTGACAAACTGCCATTTGCCACTGGGCATTGTAGAAACTTTATGGCTAGCCTCCTGCCCTACGACTATGGCCCCGGGACAAATTACCCTTCAAGAACTGTGCAACAGAACTATGCCGCATGTCTGGACTGTTAATAGGACCGAACGCGGTTGGAATTTGTGACAGACCCATCCGTATGGATTAAAAAATGGCACCCAGATAGCTAATTTTATTGTATTTGTGTACTCTGAGCGGCATTCCCCTAATGATATGCCCTCAGACTTGAGCTATCTGGGAATAGGTTAAATGTCTGTGTTGGCTGGGAGGGTGTGACATTGTGTGTTTGGGTGGTAATTCCTGTCCTGTTGTTCCCACATGTGTATTGGTGATTTCCCTTTGTCCTGGGAGATAATTGAATTGCTCTTCAGGTGTCTCCAGGGCAGAGAGGAGGAAACCATGATGCATTGTGGGGATGTGTTGTGTCTGTATACCCTGAGTGCTACGTATCTGTCCTGTGTCACAGTCCTCCTTCTGGTCCCCTAGGGGCGTGTACACCAGATGGGGACCTGCATAAATACGGGCGGGTAGCCCTCAATAAAGTGTTCATGTTTTTCTAACCCTTCAAAACTGAGCCTCGTCTCGTTATTGGAGGGAATTGCTGTGTCACGCTGGGGACTGCTATGCTCTGCATATTCCCTGGAGCTTTAATCTCTTTCTTTTTGTCCCTGATACCCTCTCCTGGAGGAGAGATCTGTCCCACACGGTCCTGAATGCTGGAGGTTTATTCAGGGTGGAAGGAAGACGGCGCGGCTCCAGTTAAGCTACGGCGGTTGTGGAGTCTGCGGTGGTTGTGGTGTCCAGTGCGGTGCTTGTGGTCCTCGGCGCAAGCTAGGAAGCGTCCATTAACGGAACGTGATCCGTTACAATAGCATAAGTAATAATAAGTTGAATTGTATTCCTATTATCAGGCAGTGGCAGTTGTCAATGGAGGGATTCTTCTAATGCAAATACTTTACAGGCAAGGATCCCGGTGGTAATCCTAAGTCCACTCTTTACAGCACTCTGGCACTAAGTATGCTGATATATATCTAGTTACTATGAGCTATCCTTTAAGGGCGATCTCCCTTGTGGCAGGCAAACACATATGCTTCATTATTTGGCAGGATACTCTTATAAATAGGTTTTTCCACCATGACCCGGAAGGCTTGTGTAATGGATAAGGACAATTCTGCGTACTAATTGTCTATTTGTGTCCCGGCACTCTGAATATTGCTCTCAGGCACTTGTGCTAATGAGGTCCATAAGCTGAGTTTAGCTGTTACCCTTGCTAGGCTCACTGCATTTTGGTATATAGACTCACTGTCTGGTGCTTGTCTTCTGTAGTTGTCTTCTTCAGGCTTGATCAGGTCCCAGAGGAAAGGAAAACAGCCTGTCTCCTCTATAAACTTGCTTCTCCTCCTGTCACCAACTACTAACTAACTCCCTTCCTACATTTTGCTCTTAGCTAGACACACCCCCACTATGTATATTATGTGATGCCAGCACCACTTAGGGGCGAATGGATGTAAATGAACTTGCCAGCCAGATAATATTGCAATTCAATACATATATTCAGATGTTTGAAGTGTCCCATTTACACACATATGTGGGACGCTGCATACCCCCCTGCTAAAAGGTAAGCCGTCCTCGACGTTTGCAGTGACTGAAGCTGTGGATCTCTATGCCGTCACCTAAGGCCTCTTTCACACTTGCGTTGTCCGGATCCGGCGTGTACTCCACTCCGGATCCGGAAAAACGCAAGTGTACTGAAAGCATTTGAAGACGGAACCGTCTTCCAAATGCGTTCAGTGTTACTATGGCACCCAGGACGCTATTAAAGTCCTGGTTGCCATAGTAGGAGCGGGGGAGCGGTATACTTACAGTCCGTGCGGCTCCCCGGGCGCTCCAGAATGACGTCAGAGCGCCCCATGCGCATGGATGACGTGATCCATGTGATCACATGATCCATGCGATTGGGGCGCCCTGACGTCACTCTGGAGCGCCCCGGGAGCCGCACGGACGGTAAGTATGCTGCTCCCCCGCTACCCACTACTACTATGGCTGCCAGGACTTTAGCGTCCCGGCAGCCATGGCAACCACTCTGAAAAAGCTAAATGTCGGCTCCGGCAATGCGCCGAAACGATGTTTAGCTTAAGGCCGGATCCGGATCAATGCCTTTCAATGGGCATTAATTCCGGATCCGGGCTTGCGGCAAGTGTTCCGGATTTTTGGCCGGAGCAAAAAGCGCAGCATGCTGCGGTATTTTCTCCGGCCAAAAAACGTTCCGTTCCGGAACTGAAGACATCCTGATGCATCCTGAACGGATTTCTCTCAATTCAGAATGCATTAGGATAATCCTGATCAGGATTCTTCCGGCATAGAGCCCCGACGACGGAACTCTATGCCGGAAGACAAGAACGCAAGTGTGAAAGAGCCCTAAAATACACCAAGTACACGCCACAAAAATACAGATATGGATATAAATATTGCAATGTACTATCATGACACTTCGATAACCTCCTGTTTTATTACAGGGTTATGCACAACAGCACATTCTAGGCAATTTATCACATACACATTTTGCATATTTCACATTAGATAGCAAAAAGGAATAATGGGCATTGTTCTTCTTCTTTACTTGATGGGGAAAAAATGGGCGGTGATCTCACATTTGGGGAAATGCAGTCCATGACATAGTCCTGAGACAAAGTCCATCCCAGATTTGGGGTATAAATAATTTGTAATCCAAATTGTAAATTAAAGTGCAAAGTTTTTGATTTAAGAGGCTGTGTGTTGCATAGGATAAGGCACAGAAAAGTCTTTCTGGGTACATTTCTTGAACGTTGCATAAACTTTTTTAGTTTAAAGTGCCAGATAACAGGAGAAGGGGGTAAAAAGGGGATAAAATGGTACAAAAATAAAGTGCAAGCTTGGATATTGTCTGAGTGGTGGAGTCCATAGCAGAGTTCTTTAAAGGGATAGTGAGCTCCGGAGCGGTATAAGCAAACTACCACTGAACAAACAACAAGGAGTCTCTCACTAAAACAATGACTCAGGCTCCATTTTTAGTAATGGCCAACCGGCCTACTTACAGGTATAAAGCTAATTTCTGATGAGACTTCTTCTTCTTGATGGTCCGGAATTTTTCTCACGCCCATAGACGAATCCGGGCTTGACCTTGATGAGACCTTTGCAAAGGTGGGTCCAGATCTATTGGATCTCCTCCAGATGGTTCTACTGGGTTAGGTACCACTTGGTCTATTGCACCATGATTCCGGTCCATAGGAGTCTCCTCTGGAATTGGGGGCAAAGTCTGGGGCCAATAGGAATGATGGCGCGCCGCGTATTCTTGGTGAGCCTCCCAAACGAGTCTGTCATCCTCCTCGTACCTCTGAGAAGCCAGGGCTAGACTTCCTGGTCGCACTGGGGCACTGCGAACTGGGCCCTCCCCCTTACTCTGGTGCATTGCGGACTCTTCAGTCAGGGCTTCAGAGATTGGGGCTCTCAACTGGGTCAATCGGTTCATTGAACCCCACGGGACGAGTTGCGTGGTTGCGCTGCTCCGTATAGGCCACACTTCTCTTATCTGGTGCGGGTGTATCGTTGGCCGCGGATCCACCGGGTTGAAGACGATCCCGTTCCTTCTCCTGGGCGGCGAGGTAGAAGTTTCGGCCACTTCTGCTGCACTAGCTGGTGCAGAGTTTACTGATAACTCTCCCTCTGGGGCTGACAGTGACTCCGGCAGTCCAATCCTCCATTGGGGCCGCCCAGGATGCGCCATGGTGTCGTTACTTTCTCGAGCCAAAGCTGGAGACGGAGGAGGAACTCTGGGGATGGAACTTTCACTTCCTTGCTCCATAATACAGAGTAGTTCCCTGTGGGCAGGACCGACTTGCCTTTCAGCCATGCTGCCTCTCTCTTGTACGTCTTTCTTTTCTGTGGGCTCAGCATCACTAGGCGTGTTCAGCGTGCACATGGACGTCACGCTCTTCTGGTGGCACGCGACCCTCCCACTGGGTTCCCTTTGCATAGGGGAGGCGCCGACTCTTGGGCAATGTAACATTGGAGGTAGGCACATTTTGAATTACTTTGCATAAGGGGTGGCACAATAGCTTCTCTCCCTCTTGAGGGGGTGTACCTCAGTTTTCCTGCCGCTAACAGGGTGTTTACACAAAGATGGTGCAGTAAATTAATAAAGAAGGCCTCCGGCGGCCATTTAAGGTTCAATGCAAAAGTCCATTCACTGACAGCAAACAGTGATGTTGACACAAAAACATGCGATTTGATTGCAGGTGACTTGTAGCATACGTCCATGCAATTCTAAGCAATTTAAACAGCTCTGCAGCCCAATAACATGTCTAAAGTTTGCACTGTATTAAAGCACATTGACAGTCTCTCAGGCAAACAAGTGGGGCTTATTCTCATAAGGCAATGGCACACAGTTATATTGCACGAATCCTGTTCTTTATATAGTTCGTGTCCAGGCACTTGTGCTGAAGAGGCCCATAAGCTGAGTTTAGCTGTTACCAGGGGCGTAGCTATAGGGGATGCAGAGGTAGCAGTCGCTACCGGCCCAGGAGCCTGAGGGGCCCAAAGACCCTTGTGCCACATAAGACACTGGCATTATACAAAGTGCATGCTGGTCAATTTACACCTCTGGCTGGAGGGAAGGGGTTAGGTCAAGAATTTGGCATGAGGGGGGGTGCCCCTTCAATGTTTGCCTCAGGCAGCAGGAAGGCTACGTGCTCCCCTGCCCCCTCGCCAACAAGCACTGAGGGACGGGGGCCCATGAGCTTTTAGCTACGCCCCTGGCTGTTCCCCTCGCTAGGCTCTCTGCATCTTTGTACATAGACTCACTGTCTGGTGCTTGTCTTCTGTAGTTGTCTTCTCCAGGCTTGATCAAGGCCCAGAGGAAAGGAACACAGCTACATGGTGACTTCCGCCTGTCTCTCCTCCATGAACTTGCTTCTTACTCTGACTACATTCTAATGCGCTCTCAGCTAGACACCCCCCCCCCCCACTATATGTATTATGTGGCGCCAGCACCACCTAGGGGCGAATGGATGTAAAGGAACTTGCCAGCCAGATAATAGAGAATACCATACATTGCAATTCAATACATACTATATACACTGCTCAAAAAATAAAGGGAACACTTAAACAACACAATGTAACTCCAAGTCAATCACACTTCTGTGAAATCAAACTGTCCACTTAGGAAGCAGCACTGAGTGACAATCAATTTCACATGCTGTTGTGCAAATGGGATAGACAACAGGTGGAAATTATAGGCAATTAGGAAGACACCCCCAATAAAGGAGTGGTTCTGCAGGTGGTGACCACAGACCACTTCTCAGTTCCTATGCTTCCTGGCTGATGTTTTGGTCACTTTTGAATGCTGGCGGTGCTTTCACTCTAGTGGTAGCATGAGACGGAGTCTACAACCCACACAAGTGGCTCAGGTAGTGCAGCTTATCCAGGATGGCACATCAATGCGAGCTGTGGCAAGAAGGTTTGCTGTGTCTGTCAGCGTAGTGTCCAGAGCATGGAGGCGCTACCAGGAGACAGGCCAGTACATCAGGAGACGTTGAGGAGGCCGTAGGAGGGCAACAACCCAGCAGCAGGACAGCTACCTCCGTCTTTGTGCAAGGAGGAACAGGAGGAGCACTGCCAGAGCCCTGCAAAATGACCTCCAGCAGGCCACAAATGTGCATGTGTCTGCTCAAACGGTCAGAAACAGACTCCATGAGGGTGATATGAGGGCCCGACATCCACAGGTGGGGGTTGTGCTTACAGCCCAACACCGTGCAGGACGTTTGGCATTTGCCAGAGAACAACAAGATTGGCAAATTCGCCACTGGCGCCCTGTGCTCTTCACAGATGAAAGCAGGTTCACACTGAGCACATGTGACAGACGTGACAGAGTCTGGAGACGCCGTGGAGAAAGTTCTGCTGCCTGCAACATCCTCCAGCATGACCGGTTTGGCATTGGGTCAGTAATGGTGTGGGGTGGCATTTCTTTGGAGGGCCGCACAGCCCTCCATGTGCTCGCCAGAGGTAGCCTGACTGCCATTAGGTACCGAGATGAGATCCTCAGACCCCTTGTGAGACCATATGCTGGCGCGGTTGGCCCTGGGTTCCTCCTAATGCAAGACAATGCTAGACCTCATGTGGCTGGAGTGTGTCAGCAGTTCCTGCAAGACAAAGTCATTGATGCTATGGACTGGCCCGCCCGTTCCCCAGACCTGAATCCAATTGAGCACATCTGGGACATCATGTCTCACTCTATCCACCAATGTCACGTTGCACCACAGACTGTCCAGGAGTTGGCAGATGCTTTAGTCCAGGTCTGGGAGGAGATCCCTCAGGAGACCGTCCGCCACCTCATCAGGAGCATGCACAGGCGTTGTAGGGAGGTCATACAGGCACGTGGAGGCCACACACACTACTGAGCCTCATTCTGACTTGTTTTAAGGACATTACATCAAAGTTGGATCAGCCTGTAGTGTGTTTTTTCACTTTAATTTTAAGTGTGACTCCAAATCCAGACCTCCATGGGTTAAAAAATTTGATTTCCATTTTTTTATTTTTGTGTGATTTTGTTGTCAGCACATTCAACTATGTAAAGAACAAAGTATTTCAGAAGAATATTTAATTAATTCAGATCTAGGATGTGTTATTTTTGTGTTCCCTTTATTTTTTTGAGCAGTGTATATTCAGATGTTTGAAGTGTCCCATTTACAGACATATGTGGGATGCTGCAGATAGTGCCGACCCCTGCCCTGTGCACTCCGTGCTGCTGCTGTGGAGGCGAGCAGGAGCATAGCTCTATAGTATAGAACACCCTTTACTTGCTGAGTGTGACGTGCTCACGCTGGCTCCAATGCACATGGAGCGTTGGCAAAGAGCTGTATAGGGCGCACTACATAACGGAACAGTCAGCAGACTGCCCCTGTTCCAGTGGTGGGTGACATGAAGCCTGATTCTCTGCTATGACATGAAGCCAGATTCTCTGTTACGGGACCTCTCTCCTCTGTCTGGGTGCTGGGGCCTAAATGTGTGACAGTGGCCTGTTCCAGTGGTGGGTGACGTGAAGCCTGATTCTCTGCTATGACATGAAGACTGATTCTGTGCTGACATAAAGCCAGATTCTCTGTTATGGGACCTCTCTCCTCTGTCTGGGTGCTGGGGCCTGAATATCTGACAGTGGCCTGTTCCAGTGGTGGGTGACGTGAAGCTTGATTCTCTGCTATGACATGAAGACTGATTCTCTGCTGACATGAAGCCTGATTCTCTGCTATGACATGAAGACTGATTCTCTGCTGACATGAAGCCAGATTCTCTGTTACGGGACCTCTCTCCTCTGCCTGGGTGCCTGGGCCTAAATATCTGACAGTGGCCTGTTCCAGTGGTGGGTGACGTGAAGCCTGATTCTCTGCTATGACATGAAGACTGATTCTCTGCTGACATGAAGCCTGAATCTCTGTTATGGGACCTCTCTCCTCTGCCTGGGTGCCGGGGCCTAAATATCTGACAGTGGTCTGTTCCAGTGGTGAGGGACGTGAAGCCTGATTCTCTGCTATGACATGAAGCCAGATTCTCTGTTACGGGACCTCTCTCCTCTGTCTGGGTGCTGGGGCCTAAATGTGTGACAGTGGCCTGTTCCAGTGGTGGGTGACGTGAAGCCTGATTCTCTGCTATAACATGAAGACTGATTCTGTGCTGACATGAAGCCAGATTCTCTGTTATGGGACCTCTCTCCTCTGTCTGGGTGCTGGGGCCTAAATATCTGACAGTGGCCTGTTCCAGTGGTGGGTGACGTGAAGCTTGATTCTCTGCTATGACATGAAGACTGATTCTCTGCTGACATGAAGCCTGATTCTCTGCTATGACATGAAGACTGATTCTCTGCTGACATGAAGCCAGATTCTCTGTTACGGGACCTCTCTCCTATGCCTGGGCCTAAATATCTGACAGTGGCCTGTTCCAGTGGTGGGTGACGTGAAGCCTGATTCTCTGCTATGACATGAAGACTGATTCTCTGCTGACATGAAGCCAGATTCTCTGTTACGGGACCTCTCTCCTCTGCCTGGGTGCCTGGGCCTAAATATCTGACAGTGGCCTGTTCCAGTGGTGGGTGACGTGAAGCCTGATTCTCTGCTATGACATGAAGACTGATTCTCTGCTGACATGAAGCCTGAATCTCTGTTATGGGACCTCTCTCCTCTGCCTGGGTGCCGGGGCCTAAATATCTGACAGTGGCCTGTTCCAGTGGTGAGGGACGTGAAGCCTGATTCTCTGCTATGACATGAAGCCAGATTCTCTGTTACGGGACCTCTCTCCTCTGTCTGGGTGCTGGGGCCTAAATGTGTGACAGTGGCCTGTTCCAGTGGTGGGTGACGTGAAGCCTGATTCTCTGCTATGACATGAAGACTGATTCTGTGCTGACATGAAGCCAGATTCTCTGTTATGGGACCTCTCTCCTCTGTCTGGGTGCTGGGGCCTAAATATCTGACAGTGGCCTGTTCCAGTGGTGGGTGACGTGAAGCTTGATTCTCTGCTATGACATGAAGACTGATTCTCTGCTGACATGAAGCCTGATTCTCTGCTATGACATGAAGACTGATTCTCTGCTGACATGAAGCCAGATTCTCTGTTACGGGACCTCTCTCCTCTGCCTGGGCCTAAATATCTGACAGTGGCCTGTTCCAGTGGTGGGTGACGTGAAGCCTGATTCTCTGCTATGACATGAAGACTGATTCTCTGCTGACATGAAGCCAGATTCTCTGTTACGGGACCTCTCTCCTCTGTCTGGGTGCCAGGGCCTAAATGTGTGACAGTGGCCTGTTCCAGTGGTGGGTGACATGAAGCCAGATTCTCTGTTACGGGACCTCTCTCCTCTGCCTGGGTGCCGGGGCCTAAATATCTGACAGTGGCCTGTTCCAGTGGTGGGTGACGTGAAGCCTGATTCTCTGCTATGACATGCAGACTGATTCTCTGCTGACATGAAGCCAGATTCTCAGTTACGGGACCTCTCTCCTCTGTCTGGGTGCCAGGGCCTAAATGTGTGACAGTGGCCTGTTCCAGTGGTGGGTGACATGAAGCCAGTTTCTCTGTTACGGGACCTCTCTCCTCTGTCTGTGTGCCTGGGCCTAAATGTCTGACAGTGGCCTCTTCCAGTGGTGGGTGACGTGAAGCCTGATTCTCTGCTATGACATGAAGACTGATTCTCTGCTGACATGAAGCCAGATTCTCTGTTACAGGACCTCTCTCCTCTGTCTGGGTGCCTGGGCCTAAATGTGTGACAGTGGCCTGTTCCAGTGGTGGGTGACGTGAAGCCTGATTCTCTGCTATGACATGAAGACTGATTCTGTGCTGACATGAAGCCAGATTCTCTGTTACGGGACCTCTCTCCTCTGTCTCGGTGCCTGGGCTTAAATATGTGACAGTGGCCTGTTCCAGTGGTGGGTGACGTGAAGCCTGATTCTCTGCTATGACATGAAGACAGATTCTGCGCTGACATAAGGCCAGATTCTCTGTTACGGGACCTCTCTCCTCTGTCTGGGTGCCTGGGCCTAAATATGTGACAGTGGCCTGTTCCAGTGGTGGGTGACGTGAAGCCTGATTCTCTGCTATGACATGAAGACTGATTCTGTGCTGACATAAGGCCAGATTCTCTGTTACGGGACCTCTCTCCTCTGCCTGGGTGCCTGGGCCTAAATATGTGACAGTGGACTGTTCCAGTGGTGGGTGACGTGATGCCTGATTCTCTGCTATGATATGAAGACTGATTCTCAGCTGACATGAAGCCAGATTCTCTGTTACGGGACCTCTCTCCTCTGTCTGGGTGCCGGGGCCTAAATATGTGACAGTGGCCTGTTCCAGTGGTGGGTGACGTGAAGCCTGATTCTCTGCTATGACATGAAGACTGATTCTGTGCTGACATTAAGCCAGATTCTCTGCTATGGGACCTCTCTCCAATTGATATTGGTTAATTTTTATCTATTTTTTATTTTAATTCCTTTCCCTATCCACATTTGTTTGCAGGGGAATTACCTACATTTTGCTGCCTTTTGCAGCCCTCTAGCCCTTTCCTGGGCTATTTTACTGACTTTTTAGTGCCTAAAAGTTCGGGTCCCCATTGACTTCAATGGGGTTCGGGGCGAAGTTCGGGTCAAGTTTGGATCCCGAACATTTTCGAGAAAGTTCGGCCGAACTTCTCGAACCCGAACATCCAGGTGTTCGCTCAACTCTATGCTATTCCTCTTCCTCATATCTACAACCTCTGCCGTTTTGGCTGTGGGTGTAGAGGTGTCCGTGTAATATAACATAATTAATTCCATGTATAGTCACGTCTTGTGTATTCAGTATCCGATGTCTACCTGCTGCGTTATTAATTGCCGATGTATTCCTGTTTATCTTCAGTGCTTTGACACTTGTTTTGGTCCGTCCCTGGATTGGGCGGCTGACATAGGGGCGGTGGTTTGCCATAGCAACCGCATGTCTAGCCCCTTGTTTGGCCGCCTGGGGGATGAGTGGCCTAAGTGACTTAATCAGCTATTCCCGGCGCCCGCGTCACGGCCATCCTAGCGCCAACGTTGCCGCCTCCACATGTGAGAGGGGCAGCGCTGTTTGTATGTTCGTCAGTGTTGTCTGTCTGAGCCCTTAGCTCCTGAATATTTACCCTAAAGAAACGCGTTGAGCATATAATGGGCGGTATATGGGCATATACAGACTGTAGCTGCTAGGTATAGGGCGCTGTGCCGTCCCGGGCACTGAATCATCTGTGGGAGGGTGACATTACTAGGGGAGTTAATAGGAGGATTTGGGGGCTACTTAGAGGCTATGCAGTGTGAGCATGTAATAATGCTGTCATTGAACACTGTATACAGTGCCCACTCCTCTCCCTGCAAATAGTGGTGTCCCCTCTGTGCTCGGTGGTGTCCCCTCTGTGCTCGGTGGTGTCCCGTCTGTGCTCGGTGGTGTCCCCTCTGTGCTCGGTGGTGTCCCCTCTCTGCTCGGTGGTGTCCCCTCTCTTATTTCTGGTACAGATATCTCCTGTATGTACCCCGTATTAAGTGATAGGGGTGGGAGTACTTTCTGACCAGAATTAGTGCCAATTTTTGCATATAGCTATACAAGGGATAACCCTTATTGTGAACATTAGTTTGCATAGGAATTCACTCTCGTTCCAATTTTTTAAGGTGTATTAATAAAGTTCAACTTTTTAATATATACACATACACAAACGTTCTGCTGTTCAGTGATAAGTGTTTAGAGGTGAACGTAATCCAATTATATCTCAATCAGTGAATTGTTAATTAAGCCTTTCAAAAAGCTCTAAGAAATCGACGAACACCGAACCCGAACTTTTACTGAAATATTCGGGTTCAGGTCCGGGGTCCAAAAATCCGAAAGTTCGGTACGAACCCGAAATTTAAAGCTCGGGTTCGCTCAACCCTACTCATTAGTATAGTCATACCGTCTGTTGGGTGGTAGTTTAGGTGTCTGGGAGATGCTCATTAGTATAGTCATACAGTCTGTTGGGTGGTAGTGGAGGTGTCTAGGAGAAGCTAATTAGTATAGTAATACGGTCTGTCTGGAGGTGTCTGGGAGAACCTCATTATTATAGTCATACGGTCTATCATAGAAACCTAGAAACATAGAATGTGTTGGCAGATAAGAACCATTTGGCCCATCTAGTCTGCCCAATATACTGAGTACTATGGATAGCCCCCGGCCCTATCTTATATGAAGGATGGCCTTATGCCTATCCCATGCATGCTTAAACTCCTCCACTGTATTTGCAGCTACCACTTCTGCAGGAAGGCTATTCCATGCATCCACTACTCTCTCAGGAAAGTAATACTTCCTGATATTACTTTTAACCCTTTGCCCCTCTAATTTAAAACTATGTCCTCTTGTAGCAGTTTTTCTTCTTGTAAATCTTCTCTCCTCTTTTACCTTGTTGATTCCCTTTATGTATTTAGCAGTTTCTCTCATCTCCCCTCTGTCTCGTCTTTCTTCCAAGCTCTACATGTTAAGGTCCTTTAACATTTCCTGGTAAGTTTTATCCTGCAATCCATGTACCAGTTTAGTAGCTCTTCTCTGAACTCTCTCCAAAGTATCAGTATCCTTCTGGAGATATGGTCTCCAGTACTGAGCACAATACTCCAAATGAGGTCTCACTAGTGCTCTGTAGAGCGGCATGAGCGCCCCCCTCTGTCTACTGGTAATGCCTCTCCCTATACACCCCAGCATTCTGCTAGCATCTCCTGCTGCTCTATGACATTGTCTGCCTACCTTTAAGTCTTCTGAAATAATGACCCCTAATTCCCTTTCCTCAGATACTGAGGTTAGGACTGTATCACTGATTGGATATTCTGCTCTTGGGTTTTTACGCCCCAGGTGCATTATCTTGCACTTATCAACATTACATTTTAGTTGCCAGATTTTTGACCATTCCTCTAGTTTTCCTAAGTCCTAATTTCCCCACTATTGATGTCAGACTTACTGGCCTATAGTTGCCTGATTTCTCCCTACTACCTTTCTTGTGAATGGGCACAACATTTGCCAATTTCCAATTTTCTGGGACGACTCCTGTTGCCAGTGATTGGTTAAATAAATCTGTTAATGGTTTTGCTAGTTCACCGCTGAGCTCTTTTAATAGCTTTGGGTGTATCCCATCAGGCCCCTGTGACTTATTTGTATTGATTTTAGACAGCTGACTTAGAACCTCTTCCTCTGTAAAGACACATGCGTCAAAAGATTCATTAGTCTTCCTTCCTAACTGAGGTCCTTTTCCTTCATTTTCCTTTGTAAAAACTGAACAGAAGTATTCATTGAGGCAGTCAGCTAGTTCTTTATCTTCTTCCATATACCTTCCTTCTTTTGTTTTTAATTTGGTAATTCCTTGTTTTAGTTTCCTTTTTTCATTTATGTATCTGAAGAATGTTGTCACAACCGCTACCCCAGCAGCAGTCGTGTCGCACCAGACGGAGGGGAAGGGGGACCCTTATCTACGGATGGGAATAGTATGGCCACCCCTGACTAACCCTAAGCTGGCACCTGTCTGCCCTGATACCCTAGACGGGGTGTGAACCCGTGCGGCGAGCAGAATGCCTAAAACCCTCAGTCGCCCTAACAAGCCTAGAGTGGGGAAAGGCCGATGGGAGCACTAGTCACCATCACTCATGTCTAGGAGAACAGCAGGGGAAGACAGCAACAAACAAACTATATCAGAGATAGACTTATCCAGTCACGAGCAGAGAAGGCGATCCCAATCACGACAGTCCACGCCGGACAAGAGCTCCACAGCAACACCATCAAACGATCTCCTTCAAAGGTCAGAATAGAACTGGAAGTAAGGACTATATCTGGCAATGTCTGCAAGTGAAAGTGAAACTAATATAGTAGCTGGGAGTGGCAGACAGGACTCACCTGAGAAGGATGCCTACAAACTCCCAGTCAGGACAAAAAGGTTCACAAGGCAAAACCCAGATGACATACCCTGAACCACGGAGCAAACTCACAAGCTATCGCGAGTAGCAAGTCGCTGCGACCTTCTCCTCCCAGACCTGTCTGGATCAGTCACAGTCGTGACAGTACCCCCCTTTCTACGAGGGGCCCCTGGACCCTCAAGACCAGGCCTCTCCGGATGGGAGCTATGAAAAGCCCGAATGAGTCTGTCCGCTTTTATCTCTGATGCTGGAACCCACATTCTCTCTTCGGAACCATAACCTTTCCATTGCACCAGGTACTGAAGAGAGCGGCGAACATATCGTGAATCAACAATCTTTTCTACCTGAAACTCAAGACTGCCATCAACAACCACCGGTGGAGGCGGTAGTGGCAATGGTTCAGGAGGTTCTACATATCTCTTAAGCAGAGATCTGTGGAAGACATTATGGATCCTTAGAGTCTGAGGTAGCTCCAGACGAAAAGCCACCGGGTTAATGATCTTAATTACCCTATAAGGACCAATAAATCTCGGACCTAATTTCCACGAGGGAACCTTCAACTTGATATTTCTGGTAGACAACCACACCAAGTCATTCACCCCAAGGTCCGGACCTTCAGAGCGCTTCCTATCAGCCGCACGTTTGTATCTACCACCAATTCTCTTCAAACTTTCTTGCACACTCTGCCACAGTGAAGAAAGTGAAGACGCAAATTGTTCCTCCTCGGGAATCCCAGGCGGCCCCCCCTCACTAAATGTACAAAACTGAGGATGGAAACCATACGCACCAAAAAATGGTGACTTATCGGTGGATTCTTGACGACGATTATTAATGGCAAACTCGGCTAACGGTAAATAAGATGACCATTCCTCCTGATTTTCGGAAACAAAGCATCTCAAATATGCCTCTAGGTTTTGATTGGTACGTTCAGTCTGACCGTTGGACTGTGGATGGAAAGATGAAGAAAACGACAGATGAACCCCTAAATGAGAACAAAAAGCTTTCCAAAATTTAGAAACGAATTGGGTACCACGATCCGAAACAATATCGGAAGGGACCCCGTGAAGCTTCACGATGTGGTCAATAAAAACCTGAGCCAGTGTGTTAGCATTAGGCAATGTGGCAAGAGCAATAAAGTGCACCATTTTACTGAATCTGTCAACAACTACAAGAATAACAGTCTTCCCCGCTGATACTGGTAGATCTGTAATGAAATCCATTGACAGGTGCATCTAAGGCCTGTTGGGGATGGCCAGAGGTAAAAGACGCCCTGCCGGACGAGTATGATCTACCTTAGAACGAGCACAGGTAGCACATGCAGACACAAAATTCAACACCTCCTGGCGCCATTTAGGCCACCAGAACCGACGAGACACTAACTCAGAGGTTGCCCTACTACCTGGGTGTCCTGCCAGTGTGGAGTTATGGTGTTCTTTTAGTATCTCCAGGCGTAAATTTTCTGGCACAAACAGTTTACCCGAGGGGCAGGAGGACAGGGCATCCCCCTGAGCTTCCAACACCCTCCCCTCCAAACCTGAGTGTAATGCAGAGACCACCACCCCCTTTTGCAAAATGGGCTCTGGTACCTCAACATCACCCCCTCCAGGAAAACTTCGAGACAATGCATCCGCCTTAGTATTTTTTGCCCCCGGGCGATAGGTTATTACAAAATTAAACCTAGTAAAAAAATAACGACCACCGAGCCTGTCTAGGGGTGAGACGTTTAGCAGACTCCAGATATAATAAGTTTTTGTGATCAGTAATCACCGTGACGGGATGAACCGCCCCCTCCAAAAAATGACGCCACTCCTCAAAAGCCAACTTAATAGCCAAAAGTTCCCTGTTGCCAATATCATAGTTCCTTTCTGCAGTAGACAATTTCTTCGAAAAGAAAGCACACGGACGCCATTCACCAGGGGACGGGCCCTGAGATAGTACCGCTCCCACCCCCACCTCTGATGCGTCAACCTCTACAATAAAAGGAAGCGAGACATCTGGCTGTACGAGAATAGGGGCCGAGGTGAATCTCAGCTTCAGAGATGCAAAGGCAGTTTTGGCTGCATGTGACCATTTGGAAAAATCGGATCCCTTTCGGGTCATGTCCGTCAGTGGTTTGACCACCAAGGAATAGTTCTTTATAAACTTTCTATAAAAATTGGCAAACCCCAGGAAGCGTTGCAATGCCTTCAGGTTTTCAGGCAGATCCCAGTCTATAATCGCCCGGACTTTCTCTGGATCCATGCGGAAACCTGAATCTGACAACACATACCCCAGAAATGGCAGTTCTTTTACGTCGAACACACATATTTCTAACTTAGCAAACAATTTGTTGGCCCTTAATATCTGCAGCACTTGTCTCACATGGATCTTATGTGTATCCAGATCCGGGGAATAAACCAGGATGTCATCAAGATATATCACAACAAATCTCCCGATAAGGTGACTAAAAATATCGTTGACAAAATGTTGGAATACCGCAGGCGCATTAGTAAGACCAAATGGCCTTACCAGATTTTCATAATGCCCTTCCAGAGTATTAAAAGCCGTCTTCCACTCATCCCCCTCTTTGATGCGAACCAGGTTATAGGCTCCTCTGAGATCCATTTTGGAGAACCATTTAGCACCAGCAACCTGATTAAAGAGGTCGGGAATGAGAGGAAGAGGATAGGGATCTCGGATAGTTATCCGGTTTAATTCCCGGAAATCCAGGCAAGGACATAGACCCCCATCTTTCTTTTTAACGAAAAAGAACCCTGCAGCCACAGGTGAAGAAGAGGGTCTGATGTGTCCCTTAGCCAAACTCTCCGAAATATAATCTTTCATAGCCTTCCTCTCCGGGCCGGAAAGATTGTATAACCGGGTTTTAGGTAGTTTGGCCCCAGGTAGTAGATTAATCGGGCAATCATATGGACGATGAGGTGGTAACCCCTGACAACCCTTCTCAGAGAACACATCCATAAAATCTGACAGAAAGGCAGGTAAAGATGTTACAGAGAGTGTAGAGCACCTACTACTCAAGCAGTTGTCCTTACAATGTTCACTCCACTCCACAATCTCCCCGGCCTGCCAATCCACCACTGGATTGTGAGTCACCAGCCAGGGAAGCCCCAATACCATAGGAGCCGGAAGACCGTCCAGGACATAACAAGAGATATGCTCTTTATGGAGGTCCCCTACCTGCAGATGGATATTATGAATTATCTGAGTTAACTCTTTCTGAGTAAGAGGGGAGGAGTCGATGGCAAAAACAGGAATAGTTCTGCGTATCGGTTCTGGAGTAAAACCCAGAGCCTGAGCAAACCGTGAATCCACCAAGTTGACCCCCGCCCCACTGTCCAAAAAGACGGAACAGATCTCAGTCTTATTGCCCACCTCAACGGTAGCGGACAACAAAAACTGAGACATGCGTATGGAGGAAACTAATACGCCCAGACTGTTATCCTCCGCACAATCTGGGGACTCTAGTTTTCTCGGCGGCTCCTTTGTTTGTGGTCTCTTGGGTTCTGAGGGACAAACCTTTACAAAATGACCCCTCCCCCCACAACGAAAACAAACCTCTGACCTACAGCGGAACTTAGGAGGATTCACCCGTCTAGTGGCGCCCCCTATTTGCATTGGTTCGACTGGATCATAACAAACCGATCCCTGCCCTATAGAGGCCTCCGTAAAATTTAATAGTCTCTCCCTGAGTCGTCTGTCGATTCTTATGGACAGAGACATAGCAGCCTCCAGAGACCCAGGGACCTCGTATACCGCCAGCGCGTCTTTTAATTTTTCAGACAACCCCTGGCAGAACTGACTCCTAAGGGCCGAGTCGTTCCATAACGTATCAGTAGCCCACCTACGGAATTCGGAACAATATAGTTCAGCAGACCGGTTCTCTTGCCGAAGTCTACGTAGCTTAGACTCAGCCTGTCCGGGTCATCATATACGAGACCCAGGGCTTCAAAAAACTCCTCCACTGATCGTAAGGCCAGAGAGTCTGATGATAGGGAGAAAGCCCAAGCCTGCGGATCTCCTTGCAGGAGAGAAATTACAATACCCACCCATTGTTCCTCACCGCCGGAGGATCTAGGGCGTAACCTGAAGAACAATTTGCAAGCTTCTCTGAAGGTTACAAATTGGTCTCTCCCTCCTGAGAACCTATCAGGTAAAGCCACTTTTGGCTCAGGAGTACCTTGGTTTCCCGTAGCAACGGTGGAACCCAAGGATGGCTGCTGCTGCTGCAGCACTGTTGCTTTTAATCCTGCCACTTCAAGGGATAATCCCTGTAATTGTTTCGCCAAAACCGTAACCGGATCCATAGTGGAACAGAAAAATACAAAGCAAAACAGCTTGTATTTTTTTTAAAAGGCCAGATATACTGTCACGACCGCTACCCCAGCAGCAGTCGTGTCGCACCAGACGGAGGGGAAGGGGGACCCTTATCTACAGATGGGAATAGTATGGCCACCCCTGACTAACCCTAAGCTGGCACCTGTCTGCCCTGATACCCTAGACGGGGTGTGAACCCGTGCGGCGAGCAGTATGCCTAAAACCCTCAGTCGCCCTAACAAGCCTAGAGTGGGGAAAGGCCGATGGGAGCACTAGTCACCATCACTCATGTCTAGGAGAACAGCAGGGGAAGACAGCAACAAACAAACTATATCAGAGATAGACTTATCCAGTCACGAGCAGAGAAGGCGATCCCAATCACGACAGTCCACGCCGGACAAGAGCTCCACAGCAACACCATCAAACGATCTCCTTCAAAGGTCAGAATAGAACTGGAAGTAAGGACTATATCTGGCAATGTCTGCAAGTGAAAGTGAAACTAATATAGTAGCTGGGAGTGGCAGACAGGACTCACCTGAGAAGGATGCCTACAAACTCCCAGTCAGGACAAAAAGGTTCACAAGGCAAAACCCAGATGACATACCCTGAACCACGGAGCAAACTCACAAGCTATCGCGAGTAGCAAGTCGCTGCGACCTTCTCCTCCCAGACCTGTCTGGATCAGTCACAGTCGTGACAAATGTCTTATCGCCTTTTTTCCCTGACTGAGCTAATTTCTCTTCTGCCTGTGCTTTAGAAGCTCTTATAACTTGTTTGGCCTCTCTCTGCCTAATCTTATAAATTTGCCTGTCATCCTCGTTTTGTTTTGTTTTTTATAATTCCTAAATGCTATCTTTTTGTTTTTAATGATTTTGGCCTCTTCTGCTGATTACCACAGTGGTCTATTCCTTTTTTTGCTTTTACTGACAAGCCTAATGCAATTTTCTGTTCAATAGTACCACTTTTAAGTAGTCCCATTTCTCCTGGACTCCAATGAAACTGTTCCAATCTGATAGGGACTCGTATACCACTAATCTAATTTTAGAAAAGTCAGTTTTTCTAAAATCTAAAACTTTTGGTTTTGTGTGGTGTCACTCAGTCACTGTACTTATAGTAAACCACACTGACTGGTGATCACTAGATCCCAAGCTTTCCCCTACAGTAATATCAGATACCAAATTCCCATTTGTGAATACTAAATCTAAAATGGCCTCCTTCCAGGTTGGCTCCTCAACTACTTGCTGTAGAGATAATCCCAGTAGGGAATTTAGAATATCTGTACTCCTGGCAGAACTAGCTATTTTGGTTTTCCAGTTTACATCAGGAAGATTAAAGTCTCCCATAATGATAACTTCCCCCTTTAATGTCATTTTAGCTATTTCCTCAACTAGTAGATCATCTAATTCTTTGACTTGGCTAGGTGGTCTATATATCACACCTACACGAGTTACACGATTATCCAGCTGCAAGGTAACCCAAACGGACTCTAAATTAGTCTCGCTAACTTGTATCAAATTAGATTTCATGCTATCTTTCACATACAGGGCCACCCCTCCCCCTTCTTGCCTTCTCTGTCTTTCCTGTATAGAGAGAACCCTGGTATTGTTATATCCCAGTCATTACTCCCATTGAACCACGTCTCAGTAACAGCCACTAAATCTATATTCTCAGATGCCATTATAGACTCAAGTTCATTGATCTTATTCCCTAAACTGCGAGCATTTGTAGACAAGACTCTAAGCTTGTCATTTCTTAACCTATGTGCTACTGGCATCTTCTGGCATTGTTTCGGGGGGCAGTCGGACTGCTGGATTCTCACTCTTTTGCCCCCTTTCCTAGTTTAAATGCTCCTTAGCAAATACTTGGAACTGTTAACTGAGGACATTTCTTCCCTTGAGAGAAAGATGCAAACCATCTTTCTTGTACAGTTCTTTTCCATTCCAAAGAGAGCTAACATGAGACACAAAGCCAAACCCTTGGTTCAGACACCATTCACCAAGCCATATATTGAATTCCTTAATGTGCATATTCCTGTCATGCTGAAGGTTATGCACAGGCAAAACTGCAGAGAATGAAACAGTTGATGCAACCTCACGTATATCCTTTCCAAGTGTGTGAAAAGCTTCCTTCACCTTTGAAACCTCATTGCAAGCCAGATCGTTTGTTCCAAGATGGACAATGACATCCACCTCCCTTTCCTGCTTTGCTTGCCTAACAATATTAAGGCTCCGTCGTCTATCCCTGCTAGCGGTAGTACCAGGGAGACATCTCACAACACCATTTTCCTCAAACTTCACACCTCTTATGATGGAATCGCCCATCAACAGCTGCTTACTATCAGTCCTCACCTTCTCCTTTTTGTCTTTGGCTGCAGTCTTGCATACTTTAGGCATGGGAGATGATTGTTTCTCACCCACTGTGCTTGAGCCATCCTCCATGTTGCTCTTGCACTCTGAAAGTGCTGCAAATGAATTATGGAGAGCCACAGACTGTGGGACATGTCTTCTATCAACAACTCTCAGTCAACCAGAACCTGCAGTAACCCATCTTCCATTTCTAGGGGGCCTCTGTGGCAGTGGCATTGCAACGTTCCCAGCCTGAGTTTGTTTAACGGTTAATTTACAAATCTCAGATTTCAAAAATGTGATTTCCTGCTGCATTATGGAGAGCTGTATACAGATCAGACAGCATCCAAACCTCTGAAGAGTGGAACCTGAAATAAAAGCACAACAATTCCTGCACAGAACCAGGTCTGCCATTGTAAAGAGGGGAAAGATTATAAACAAACAAATCTTACTTGTTTAGATTGTATCCACCTCCAGATTACCTCCTTAGTATCTCCAATGCACTTATAAAAAACAGCACTTTGAAAATCAGCAAGCTATAATTAGGCAAGCTAATACTATGTTGCTATATATACACACACTCCCACAAAAGCTCCTCCCCAACAGCAATTTAACACCTTACTCGCCTATGCTCATTTGCAATCAGACAATAGTGATAACCTGTCTAAAAATTCCTTACCTGTTTTTGAAACACAGTGTCTGAGTATCCACCAGAAACACAGCTGAAGTTCCTGCTGTTTGGAAGCAGTGTCTGAGTATCCACCAGAAACACCACTGAAGTTCTGCTACAGTGGAAAAGCTCTGAGTTAGACTAAGTTAGTCTCCTGAATATCTCCAATGCACTTATAAAAATCAGCACTTTGAAAATTCAGCAAGCTATAATTAGACAAGCTACTACTATGTGGCTATATATACACACACCCCCACAAAAGCTCCTCTCCTAACAACAAATTTAACACCTTAATCACCTATCGGGTGGTAGTGGAGGTGTCTGGGAGATGCTCATTAGTATAGTCATATCGTCTGTCGGGTGGTAGTGGAAGTGTCTAGCAGAAGCTCATTAGTACAGTCATATGGTCTATCTGATGGTATTGGAGGTGTCTAGGAGAAGCTCATTAGTGTAGTCAAATTGTCTGTCGGGTGGTAGTGGAAGTGTCTAGGAGATGCTCATTAGTATAGTCATACGGTCTGCCGGGTGGTAGTGGAGGTGTCTAGCAGAAGCTCATTAGTACAGTCATATGGTCTATCTGATGGTATTGGAGGTGTCTAGGAAAAGCTCATTAGTGTAGTCATACGGTCTGCCGGGTGGTAGTGGAGGTGTCTAGCAGAAGCTCATTAGTATAGTCATACGGTCTGTCTGGAGGTGTCTAGGAGATGCTCAATAGTACAGTCATACGGTCTATCGGGTGGTAGTGGAGGTGTCATTGCAAGCATGGTTACATGCTGGAGGTAACTGGTGAGTTGTTTGTGAGTCGGCCTCATGCTCCTGTAATTTGCCCACTGGCTCCTGGTATTGCCCATACAGCTCAGGTAGGAGAGTGTTAGGTCCCAGGCTACTTGAGAAACCTTGGCGTGGTGCCCGGGCTTAGACATGCTCTACACCGTAGGACATGTTGACTAATCTCTCAATTTTAAAATCAGTTTGAGGGTTTAGTAAGACTGCAGAGTGCACCTGTCTTTGCTATTTTGTTATATTGTTATATTGATTATGACATCCACACAATTGCTACCTTGTGTGGGATGTCTATTGTGGTACTTGTGGTTTCGCTGCGGGCATCCTCCACCGTATGCATTTTTGCTGGGGATCGCCATTAGCAACGGGCCACAAGTGCAGGATTTGCTCCCCTATATATATGCACGACTGCATGTGGGTTTGAGCACCTCCTGCTAATACCACGCTAGTCTTTTCAGTTTGTATATATAGAGGAGGTGTCTAGCAGAAGCTCATTAGTATAGTCATACGGTCTGCCGGGTGGTAGTTTAGGTGTCTAGGAGATGCTCATTAGTACAGTCATACGGTCTATCGGGTGGTAGTGGAGGTGTCTGGGAGATGCTCATTAGTATAGTCATATCGTCCGCCGGGTGGTAGTGGAGGTGTCTAGCAGAAGCTCATTAGTACAGTCATACGGTCTGCCGGGTGGTAGTTTAGGTGTCTAGCAGAAGCTCATTAGTATAGTCATACCGTCTGCCGGGTGGTAGTGGAGGTGTCTAGCAGAAGCTCATTAGTATATTCATACGGTCTGTCTGGAGGTGTCTAGGAGATGCTCATTAGTATAGTCATATCATCTGTTGGGTGGTAGTGGAGGTGTCTAGCAGAAGCTCATTAGTACAGTCATATGGTCTATCGGGTGGTAGTGGAGGTGTCTGGGAGATGCTTATTAGCACGGTTGTACTGTCTATCTGGTGGTAGTGGAGGTGTGTCAGATGAGATGCTTGTTAGCACAGTTGTATGGTCTAGCAGGTTGTAATGGAGGTGTCTAGGAAAAGCTCATTAGCACTTAACAATGTTGTTACCAACTGCTTTTCTCTGATGACGGTCTTTTGTCCTGAAAGAAATATTCACAGATGTGAGGCTGGCTTAGCTATTTTTCTAGCTTTGCTACATAAGCCTGTTGAAAAGGCTGGAAAGCATTTCTGCCAGACCTCTGAATGAAAATAATGAAGCTCTGATTACCGCTGTGTCCTCCCTACTGTTTCCTTATTTCCTGTGCAGCAGCAAGTAAGTATAATTATAGCTCCTGCTATCTCACTTCAGTGGGACAGCTCCTTCCTATTCCACTGCAGGTACATCATCAGCATAGCAAAGATGGACAACACCTTCAGCAACTTTATTTCATTATTTTGGATCAACTTCAGACAAATACACTTCCAAAGTAACCTTCAACTGAAAGTGAAGCAAGAGAATTACAACAGCCTACAACGCTTACACCTCTCTCAATGAAACATGCAAGCTAGTTTTTTTCCTTAGCCCAAGGAATGTGACGTTCTATACCGATGCATCAAAATCGTGTCGCGTGCTATAAGAGAAGGGCCCCGGAAGACCATTCCCGGTTCCTCCGGGCCAAAAGGCTCTTGCAATGGACCAGGAAAAGTAGCTAACCCTGAGTCAAAGCTGAGGATATGCTGGTCGATGCTCGGCTTCCATCTAGCAGGTGTTGGCACAGAGCCTCTGTTGAGGTCTGGTCTCTCCCCGGAGAGAGAGACCAACAGGTTTGCAGGGGAGCGAGGAACCTGATGGCCACACATACACCCCCTAAACCTCAGGGCATAGCCCATAAGGGTGCCACAACCCTGAAAAGTCCTAGTGACAAACAAATGTGAACACAGAAAAAAAAAAAAAAACACTAGCAGAAGCTGAGCTAAAAAAAGTGAGTGAGCTCTAAGTGTGTGGAGATTTAGTGCATGCAAATGTACTGTCACTCAGTGGGTTCCCACCCCAATTAAGTTCAGGCTTTCTGGCACAACTAAGCCCATGGCCTCAATCTGGAAGCCCTTAATCACCTACCATATAGCACTAAAGGCATACACCATAGGGACAGCAGTGTGGTTCTCAGTTTTTTTTCAACTTCCCAGATAGATAAAAACAAAGACTACTTTGGATCTTCGCTACAAAACCAAGAAGCTAGTTCTCTATCTAGAAGAACAAGAGAACCAGAATGTCTCAAGAGAGACTTGTCTTACTTGGTTGACGTGCCTTGTGGTGTACTATTTGGAGTGCTCTTTATCTTTATCTCCTGCCCTACAGGTGGGAGTCCTTCTTCTGCCATCTGCTTTTCCTCCTTTTCCACATCATCTAATATCGATGGGAATATGTCATCAGGAACATCCAGCTCCTCCTCTCTCTGCATCTCACTGACTTTTCTAGTACATGAAGAAGGCTGATTTGTAAGAAGTGAAGCCAGCAAAAGATGAGGATGGCCATTAAGACCTGGCCCCCCTAAGGGGTGCAGACTGATGCCTGATATAGGAATAAGCAATAAACTGACGTAGTATAAGGCCTCATGCACACAAACATATTTTCTTTTCGTGTCGATTCCGTTTTTTTTTTTTGCGGACTGTATACGGAACCCTTCATGTCAAAGGCTCTGCAAAAAAACGGAAGTTACATTCCATTTCCATATGTCCGTATTTCCGTTCTACAAAAAATAGAACATGTCCTATTATTGTCCGCATTACGGACAAGGATAGTACTGTTATATTAGGGGCCAGCTGCTCCATTCTGCAAAATACGGAATGCACACGGACGTCATCCGTATTGTTTGCGGATCCGTTTTTGCGGACCGCAAAAAAAAAAATACGGTAGTTTGCATGAGGCCTAAGTCTCCCTGCAGTCTCTTTGCACTCTTCCTCTCCAATATTCTTCCATTAACCATTTTCAGCGACAATGTCACTAGCGCATGAACGCTTGTAAGATGTCTCCCTGTGCTCAGCTGACAGGACAATGGTGGAGACCGCGCAGGATGAGGGTTTAATATGGCTGTGCCTATCTGCGGACTGGCTGGCTGCACGGCAATATGGGTGATCTCTTGTCCTCCAGGTTCTTACTTTGTCGGCGCTATGCCAGCCCCGTTATACCTACTGCTTACAAAAAAATTCGCTTCGTGACTAAGTAATTCGTCACAAAGCAAATTTTTTTGCAAAATTCAGCAAATCAAACATTTGAAAAATGTGATCATCTCTATTTGTAACACGTGCAGTTGACATTTTAGGAAATAAAGATTTATTACCACAAAGCGCAAGATAATTTGGACTCGTTGCAAATTGAAGTTTTCCAAAACTTTGGACTGAATTCCATTTTGAATGCTTCATTTCATTCAACACTATTGAATATCTTTCCCAGAAAGCCAAAGGTATGCAAATTAGCTTGCCTGAAAAAAAAGAAAAGAAAAAAGGGGATATCCAACTAATGCCAGAAGAATTAGGATTTCCGATTTGTATACACTCCTTCTAGAAACCAAGAGTAGTGTTGTCATGTACTCATGCATATTTTTCAGTCTCCCTAATGATAAAGAGCACCCCCAAAGAGAACTCCACAAGCTAAGTCAACTAAATAAAACAGGTTTCTCTCGAGACATTCTGGTTCTCTTGGTCTTCTAAAAAAAATAAAAAATAAAGAACTAGCTTCCATGTTTTAGTAAGAGATGTGTACGTTTTGTGAGATGTTGTAATTCTCTTGTCTCACTTTTAGTGAATGTTACTTTGGAGGTTTTTCTGGTTCATATGATGTTGAATCACAATGGTAAAATAAAAATTGCTGAAGCTGTTGTCTGTTTTTGTTATATAGATGATTTATGTTCAGTTGAATAACAGAGAACTATAATTATACCTACTTACTGCTGCATAGCAAGTAGCTAAACTGTAAGAACACAGAAGCAATATTTCCACACAGCAAATTGGATGCGAGTCTCACATCTGAAAGTAAATATTTATGGAATAAGCCCTTAATCAGAACAAAAAGCAGATGAGAACAGCTTTTCTTGTTGCAAGGCCTTAGGGGGGCCTCTGGGTGTGTACTATTTCTATTATGGAGACCAGTTGTCCAGGCTAGACAATGGTCCTCTCGATTTCTGGGTAAAATATATGCAAATGATCATGTCTAACATGTTCTAGGATCAGAATATCTTTCACATAAACAAATAGGGGTATTGCCTGGCCTACAATACTGTGCACACGGACTCAATGTGCCCCATAATGAAAAAGGGTGCCCCTCAGACAACGCATATGTAGTGTTGAGAAACACACAGTTCTGTACTTCTCTCTGTCTCTCTCTATCTCTTTTATAATCCAGAGGGTAGCATTTGAAAACAGCAGAAATAGTAAGGCATCTTCAGACAGTCCAAGTGTTGGTTGATGGGTGGGGATAAGTTTACAACTGGTGTTTTACACTACAGAAAGTTTTTTCTCAGTATCTGCACATAAGACATTGGGCCCAAATCTGTGGCACCAATACTGCATTATTCCCAAAGAAAATTGGGAGTGGCAGTGTCTTCGGTGTGTTTGTGGAAAGAGAAGGACATGGTGTCATAAACCCTAATTAAATCCACCTAGTCCACTCAAAGAGTGACTATTACCCCACACCGCCAAATAGCGGAGCTAGATGGCTAATTAACACCGCAGCCTTTCTCCACCAAATTTTGCAATCCAACATTGAAAATGTCTAATCCTGAATCAGATAATGAATTCTTTTCTATATTATATAATCCTGCAGTGAACCCTTCTAATTCAATATGTCTATAAGACAACTTATTATGTGACCCCATAAACTTTTCAATATTCCTATTGATTCGGATTCTTATTTTTTCCATAAAGGATAGTTGAGATGAATTCCAATCCCAATTGGGTATAATTTCTGAGAACGCTATTTGCGAGTATGGTAATAATATTTGAATTTTACAAAATGTATCCTGCATATCCTTTAATAATAAATTTGTGCTTATTCTGCCCAGATCGTCAGTACCTATATGAAGAATAATCAAATCTGGCGTAGGCCAAGTTAGAGAAAAAGAACAACATAAAGAATAAATTTCCTGAATTCTAATACCAGAAATACCTCTCCAGAACACAACCACTTTATTACCAAAACCTAAATTACCCGATTTAAAACGCATCGTTGAACGATCACGTGCCAAAGATATAAGCTGGTTTCCTAGGATCCATACGATCTTTAAATCTGAAAAATATAAAAATAATAATTCAGGTCTAATATATAGTTGGTATCTATTGGATTTCCACCTTCCAATTCGTTTTATTACGTTATCCTTCAGTCCTAAAGAATGAGCATAAGTGGCTGCCCCTACACGAAATGAATGAGCAGAATTTTTTTTTTGCTCTAATTGTAAATGAGTCTTACATTTTGATAAGACAAAATTAAATTGAAATTTCGTTAATGGAGATTTGTCAACGTGAATAAATAATGGACCAGGAATTACCCCTCTAGTTTGTAACCAATCCTTCATAGCTCTGACTGGGCATAATTCTGGAAAAGGATATTTATTTAAATTGCACCAATCACCTTTACCCAGTTGATCAGTTTTAGATTTTTTTTATAAATATTTTTATTTTATCTTCATATAGGCATATATCCTTGAGCAGCAGCGGGGCATCCGAAATTCTATTTGCTGCCGTTATCTCACTGATTCGGAAAGCTCCAAAAAAAGTCAGCAAGAATACAGCTTTAAATAGAACATTCTCATAAGGAGAAGAACACATTTTTGGTAAGTATAATCTAAAAATTTTAATTTTTTTTAAAGATAATGGTTTTGTTCTAACTGTAGTACTTTTTACGCGTTTCGCTCCTTTTATGATCTGTTTTGCTAAAAAATTATTTGAAAAAGGAGGAATATTAAGAGCTTTTTGAAAGAACGAAATGCCGTAAATCATTTTTTGAATATAATCCCCTTTTTTATCTTCCTTAAATAATTTTTGAATAAATAATAACAAGTGCATATAATCATTATCAGTTCCCTCAAAACTATTGACCGAGCAAAATTGCCGCCAATTAGCCCATGCAGCTGAATATGCAGCCCATGTAGTGTTTGCTACCAAATTTTTTAGGAGCCTGCTTATAAATTCGCCATCAAGTCCCATAGATGGGCTGGACACGCTATTCCTTCTTTGTCCGCATCTGGATTGAGGTCCCTGAATAGTGTCATGTTCTGTCGGGACAAAGCGTCGGCTATAGTATTATTCCTACCTTCAATGTATCTAGCTTTAAGCCATATATTATTTTGAAGACACGTTAAAACGATGAATCTAAGTAAACTGATAACAAAAGTAGAATGTGCAGATAAACAATTGATAGCAAATACTACACCTTTGTTATCCAAAAATAATAATATTTGTCTGTTTTTAAAATGTTCACTCCAAATAGATAAAGCAATCCAAACTGGGACAAGCTCTAAAAAATTAATATTTTTAATGAATGGCTTTTCCTGCCATTCTATTGGCCAACTACTGGCAGACCAATGTGTACCATAACAGGCTCCATAACCTACTGACATAGCTGCGTCAGTAAATAAATGGAGAGAATCCGAGTCCACGAATTCCTCTTGCCAAACCGTTCGACCGTTAAAATTTTCAAGAAAACTTATCCAGCCGTGGCAGCGTATAGTCTTTTAGAAAAAATTCTGCCCATAGGAATAACTCTGGAAATAAAATTCAAAGAACCTAATACTGATTGCAATCGCTTGAGTGAAGTTTTCTTAGCTGATATCATATTAATGAGCTGAACCCTTGTGGCGAATAATTTATCCTCTGGAATTTTAAATTCAATTTTTTCTGAATCAATAAAAATACCAAGGAATTTAATATTTGTAGTTGGAAATACAGTTTTTTCCTTAGCTAAAGGAATATTAAAATTTTCTGCAATTCCGCAGAAAGTATTCAGCAGATTAATGCATTCTT
This sequence comes from Bufo bufo, assembly GCF_905171765.1. NCBI lineage: Eukaryota > Metazoa > Chordata > Amphibia > Anura > Bufonidae > Bufo > Bufo bufo. The sequence goes on from NC_053391.1 coordinate 703,873,064, forward strand.
CGGTTCCTTCCTTGCCTATGAATAAAAAATCATCCAGATAATGAATTGTATATCCAGAGTTATAATGCTTTTCTACCATCCATTGTAGGAAGGTAGAAAAGGCTTCAAAGTAATTACAGGAAAGAGAGAACCCCATTGGGAGAGCCTTATCAAAATTGGAAACCTACGGAATTGTAACCATCTGGATTGATAGGTAATAGTCTAAATGCTGACTTAATATCTGTTTTGGCCAGCTGAGCATTTCTGCCTGCCTTACGTAACAGAGATAAAGGCATATCAAAGGATGCATAATGCACTGTAGACCATTCCTTATCAATCGTGTCATTCAAAGATCCGTCTTTGGGGAAAGACAGATTGTGAATCAGACGATAAGAATTATTTTCTTTTTTCGGGACCAGACCAAGTGGAGAAATTCTAAAATTATGAAAAGGGGGAAAAGAAAAAGGACCAGCAATTCTATTATCTGAAATTTCTTTATCGATTTTTTCTTGAACAATGAATTTATTTAAATTGACGGATTTAGCATTTTTTACTACAGTACAACCTGGACCTAAAAAAGTTGGTACATAAATTCCTTTAGAAAAACCATTAATTAGAAGATGGGCCTTCTGTTTGTCTGGGTAATGTTTTAAATAATGTAATAGCTTTGGAAGAATTAAAGGAGTCGCCTGCTCTATTTGTGTCTTTGGTATTACCCTGCGATCCATGTTTTTTAAAACACTTGGATGCGGAATGATTTCCTGAACAGAAGCTGCATTCGTGTTTATATTTGCAATTACTTTGCCATCGACATACGGATTCATTAAACGCGAAACACAATCCTTTTTTATTTTGTTGGTTACGAAAAAGAAAATTCCTTTGTGGTAACATTAAATTGAGCCATAAGCCCACGTCTTTCGTCCCCCAACCTAAATTAGGGTAAACTGCTAATTTTTGTCTATAGGATTCGTCGTAATTACTCCATGCAGTGCCTCCAAAATTTCTGAAAGCCTCCAATATACTATCCAAGTAATAAAATAAATCGCAGCAATGTAAAGGCTGTTTTTCCCCTAACACTGCTGCGTAAATACTGAATGCTTGTACCCAATTAAAAAGGATTTCTGAACATTGTGTTTTCTATCTTCTTCTTCCTTCTTATCGTTTTTTACATCTTTTGATGAAGGGAGTAATGAGAATAAATCCACGTATTCTCTTCTCCATATTTTTTCCTTGATTTGTTGGGATAGATGGAAGCCCAGAGGAGACATTTGACAAGGCATAGTATCCTTTAATGAAGTTTCTTTAATACCTGCACTGTTATCTAAATAGGGAATAAACTGAGGACCTATCCTCTGGCTTTGTAATGTTATCCATGTTTGATAATGAATTAGGGATTTCAACTACCGAATCATTTTCTTGTATAGACCATACCGATTCTTCATTAGTATGTGATTCGTTTTTTGATAGAAAAGAAATAAAGTCTTCAAACTGTATCTTTTCCCTATCAAACATGACATCTGACATATGGCTAATCCCTTGTTCTTGTATAGGGCCCTGTAAAAAACAGTCACTATTAAGTGTTTGTGTGTAATTCATCTCACCAGTTGATGAATCTCGTGTCGCTGTCGCCGGCTTGACCGTTGATGATCTGGCAGTGGACTTGACAGTTGGCTGTTGAGACTGTTGATAACGCTTGCGATGTCTGTCGGATGCTCTCGAGCCTTGTTGCGCAGCCGATAATTTAATCCTGCGTTTTGGCGATTGATTTGAAGGTGAATATCTTGTCTTTTCTTTCCTGGATCTTTTTACTGGAACTGGATGAGGCGGAACTTCTTCTTCTTCCTGAGGTCGCATTGAAATGACGTCAAACGTTGTCGGCTCTGCGCTCCTAAGGGGAAAGGCAGCGCGGACCGAATCAGAAGAGGACCTATCCGGATGTTCGTTCGATCCTGCTGCATCTTCTTGTAAGCATTTTCTTAGCCACTCTTCACCTCCTGAAGATGCTGCTTTAGAAATTAACTGCTTGAGTAATTCTTCCATGCTGGAGACTTCTTCTACAGGTCCGGTTTCTTCTCTTGCTGCTCACCAACTGAATAATAACTGTCCGATCCTTTCTTTTATAGGTACTCACGTTGAACCGTCCTCCAATCAAGAAGAAGATATTCCTTCAAGTCCAGATCGCACGAGGCATCTGTTACCAGCAAATACCCAGATCGCAAAAGCATCTGTTACCAGGTAAGAAATATAAGCATCATTACTTGCACATGCATTTAAAGGTGTCATGACACCATGTCACCCCTAATTGCATGCACAATCAGGTTTGTCCATTGTATTGCTCCTCTTTGTCTTAGTTCCAGAAAACAGACTTCCAAACCGTTCCATACTTTGTGTGACTGTGTACATTTGTCCAAAAGATGTTAGGCATACAGATGGGTTCCAAACAGAAGACCCAGGGTCCGGCCTTGTCCTTGCAAAGCCAGAAAGTGGGAGAGGGGTGGAGGAGGAGGAGGTTCATAGGCATGTTGGTGGTGGTAATAGGTGGTAGTCATGGTCTCGGCAGTGGGGGCAGCAACAGTGGCAGTTGGGGCAAATACAGAGCATGGGATGGGGAGGGGAACCAAGGAGCCCACCATGATATCACTGTAGACCAAAAAACAATCCCCACTTAGCAATACAAAACATATCCTACCGAACAACATCACCGAAAAAGGTACTAGAACAAAAATCTTACAATATTATGGTTTTCAGGTCTAGTACCTTTTTGTTTTTGGTGATAGATCACAGTCTGATAAAAGCGGCATAGTGGGTGAGGACTGTGAAGATGATAAGTGTGCATTGGACAGGCCCAGGGAGCCCGATCAGGGTGAGAGGAGGAGGTAATATAAGAGGAAGGTGGTGGTGGAGAAGAACAGCCAGGGCCATGTCTGCTCCAGGAACTGGTTATACCGATGACAATATGGGTTAGGTCCAAAATGTGCCAGAGCTAAGCCGATCGAGGCTGCTTCCAGCTCTGTGCAAGTATCTCCTGTCTGGCAGTTCTCCGTGCTGCCAGAAGACAGAAGCATTGTCCATACCTCCCAGCTTTTTTGATGGTCAAAGAGGGACACTTTTGGTTCATTGTGTGAAATATCTATTTTTCCTGTATATTTATACACTTCAATGGTTTTCTGCACAATAGCACAAATATTATCTGAATGTAGAAATGTCAAAAATCCAAATTTTATCAATAAAAATAATATACAAGATGGGGTCTAATATACAGAGAATATATATTACACTTGTGTATACCCTGCACACGTAGAGGCACTTATTATTGTATTTTACATTTAGTCAGAGACTACTGGTTGCCCGCTCTTGACATGTGCGTATTTGATTTTGTGATATTTCTTTTGTAAAAATTAACTTTTATTATTTCTTCATTTAATAAATTGTGAAAACTTATATCTAACCTACATAAATAAATGTAAAACTCTCTACAGTGGACCCTTTGTGTGCTAGGCTTTGCGTATTTTCTCTTATGATAGCCGATATTGCAGTAGCAGCTGTTACTTTAACTGGCTGTCTATTTCGCTATCTACTTAAACATATACTTTGTATCTGCTACAGTTTTGTAGCAGTAAAGTTACTTGCTATACTGCCTGCAAGCTATACAATGTCAGTGCCTTTTGACACTGTATTATAACATTCTTACTCTTGTTAATAACTAATGTTGGTAGCTATACAGTTGCTGCTCTTACTGCCTGCCACCTATCTACTCTCATTTATTCATTTTGTGTTTAGGTTCTGATGGCGGCGCAATCACTTGCTATGCTACCTACTAGCTACTCGGTAGCTTGCATGCTCTATCTGGGTCTGCTGTAGAGTGTGCAAGCTACCGAGTAGCTAGTAGGTAGCATAGCAAGTGATTGCGCCGCCATCAGAACCTAAACACAAAATGAATAAATGAGAGTAGATAGGTGGCAGGCAGTAAGAGCAGCAACTGTATAGCTACCAACATTAGTTATTAACAAGAGTAAGAATGTTATAATACAGTGTCAAAAGGCACTGACATTGTATAGCTTGCAGGCAGTATAGCAAGTAACTTTACTGCTACAAAACTGTAGCAGATACAAAGTATATGTTTAAGTAGATAGCGAAATAGACAGCCAGTTAAAGTAACAGCTGCTACTGCAATATCGGCTATTATAAGAGAAAATACGCAAAGCCCAGCACACAAAGGGTCCACTGTAGAGAGTTTTACATTTATTTAAGTAGGTTAGATATAAGTTTTCACAATTTATTAAATGAAGAAATAATAAAAGTTAATTTTTACAAAAGAAATATCACAAAATCAAATACGCACATGTCAAGAGCGGGCAACCAGTAGTCTCTGACTAAATGTAAAATACAATAATATACAGAGAGGAACCAGATGAACTCTTTCTGGATCAATATTGTAATAATGTTCATCTATACCGCAGCTCAAAATGAGGGACATTTAAGGAGCAAAGAGGGACTTGGGTCAAAAATAGGGACAGTCCCTCCAAAAGAGGTACACTCGGGAGGTCTGGCATTGATCTGTGCAAGAGCAAAATAAGCCGTGGGGGCATTTTAATTACCGGGTGGACTGCGGGGGGCATTATAATTACAGGGGGGAATGCAGGGGGCATTTTAATTACAGGGAGGACTGCGGGGGAAATTTTATAACTACAGGGGGGAATGCGTGGGGCATTATATATACAGGAGGCACTGCGGGGGGGGCATTATAATCACAGGGGGCACTGTGGGGAACATTATAATTATAGAGGGCACTGCGGGGGCATTATGATTACAGGAGGCACTGCAGGGGGTATTATAATTATAGGGGACACTGCAGGGGGCATTATAATCACAGGGGGCACTGTGGGGGGCATTATAATTACAGGGGGCACAGCGGGGGCATTATGATTACAGGAGGCACTGCAGGGGGTATTATAATTATAGGGGACACTGCAGGGAGCATTATAATTACAGAGGATAGTGTGGGGGCATTATAATTACAGGGGGCACTGTGGGGGGCATTATAATTATAGGGGGCACTGTGGGGGGAATTATAATTACAGGGGGCACTGCGGGGGAATTATAATTACAGGGGGAACTGCGGGGAACACTGTAAATACTGTAGGCAGTGGTGGGGAGCATTACTACTACTGAGGGCTGTATAGGAGTGCCTTATAGATTATATATAGATTATAAAGGATTCCCTATAGGGGGGCCTTATTTGTACTGAGGGCACTGTAGTGAGCCTTATTACCACCGGGGGTACTATGGGGGGTCTTCCACCTAGCAGTGAGCCCGGGACGTGTTGTAGAAATATTAATATTAGAAATCCGCTCTCAAATGTCTTTGTGTAAGGACAGGCAAATCTCTCAACCGCAGTCAGACAAAGCTGTTATCATGTTGAGTCCTGCTGAGCAACTGCCTTGATCCTGCTCAGTCTGTACACTTTTATTGTTTACTCACAAAAGGTGTAACAATAGAAAGGGGCCGTCCCGTCACCAGACCACTTCCTTCTTGTAACAAGGATACAGGAAGTGATGACATACAGGAAGTGATGACATACAGGAAGTGATGATATACAGGAAGTGATGACATACAGGAAGTGATGACATAGGAAGACAAGATGCAGCGTCCTACTACGTGTGTGTACTTTTTCATCTTAACAATTGCATTGTACAGTATGGTATAACTCTGCATTTATGTATCTGCAAAATCCCTGTTAAGAGGCCTATTAGGTGCAATTTATACATCCCACCACTAGATGGGGATAAAGTTCAGGTCCTATATATCCTCAGGTCTGGCCTAGTGAGACAGAGCAGATTCAGACAGGTCAGTTCAGAGTAGTTACAGGTTCAGTGGAGACCACAGGTCAGTGTGGAGATCAGTGTGGATATTGACACTGAGAGAGTGAGAAGGTGCAGATCCAGCACGTCAGCTCTAAAGAAACATTCTAGTCCAGAGAGGGACAAGAGAAAAGGACAGATTCAAACTCAGCCAAAGGATAAAAGCCGTAACCCAGGCAGAAAGGACCTTTGGGATATTTTAGGTGAAGGATACCTTAGCCTCCGGCAACCTCACCAAGTTTCCACTGACATTGAAGTAACCCACTGCTCCAAAACCACAAAACCTGACAAGCCTAAAACAGTGGATTTGCAGAATTACCTCTGTATCATCTAAAGACTGGATAATTGTACTACTGCAACTGAAAGACATCCAAAGTAAAAGTTGTGAGTTGCATCTTACCACTGTCTACCTCATTATTACTACCATTGGTTGTACCACCATTAACGGTACTGGCGTCACGACAAATACCATCAAAGGACTCAGCCGCAACAAGCACCCTAAGCACCGCTAACATCAAGGGCACCTCAACCACCATCTTGGCTGATGCTTCCTAACACAGAGCGTGCCCTGGAGGATTGTGTGCTGTCCACCTCAACACTGTGCTGCCAGCCCAAGGAGGCTCTCTGCTAACCGGGAGTAAACTGATGACCTGTGTTATTACATGGCCCCTCATCGGTCCACCGTGCACCTCACGTATTCCTCCTGCGACTGGTTGGCTGCAAAGACACCATCATTTAGAATAACCTAGCCAGCTCACAAACACATGAATCCTATAACCACTGGAGCGAACCCCATCCATCCTCGCTCAGTGATCGATGCCAGATAAAGTTACTATGATCCTCATGCATGTTTATTTACAGGACAGCGTCATTATCTCCAGCGCCTGATCAGGCGCACTAGAGACAACAAACGCACGTTCCTTTCATATATTGTTCTCTTAACAAATGCATCCACGCCAAGCCAATAAATCCACGTCTTGCGCGGGGGCCCTAGCCGGTGTCCATACATCAGCCAAGAAACCCTGCTCTGCTGAACACATCAGTCTCCCCCGGCCCACAGCCCAGGGCATAGCACATGGACCATTCGCCGATGGAGACCTCTGCGCCCGGCAGCTGTGACAGGACATACACAGGAAGATATCCACTCCAATGGTTTACCCTGACACTGAGAGACATGATGACAATACACAATATATTAGAAACACATCCGAATAAAATTTCCACAACATAGCAAAATACATACAAGCTAGGAGAAAAGGAACTACGTGTATAACTGCAAAATAACTACAAAACACTTGAACAACTCCATAGCAAATGAGATAAAAAACTTTTATTGAAATAGACGCAGAATATAAACAAGATTGGTAAAAATATACAATGTACAGAGCAGCAGGTAAAAACTACACAAGGAGAGAGAGGACAGACCACGGGGGCGGCCGCAGGGTCAGCCACAATCACAGTCACCAAGATAAATAGAAGGGGTAAACAGTCAGCAAAAATAATAGCACCAGTGAAAGATCACCATAGTGCAAATAACCAAGGACTGCAAAAACCTCCATGAATAAAGAGACATAAACAATAACATGTAACAAAATATGGCACAGGCAGCGCAGGGCGCACTATGTACAGCACAGGTAGCGCAGGGCGCACTATGTACAACACAGGCAGCGCAGGGCGCACTATGTACAGCACAGGGAGAGCAGGGCGCACTATGTACAACACAGGCAGCGCAGGGCGCACTATGTACGGCACAGGCAGCGCAGGGCGCACTATGTACGGCACAGGCAGAGCAGGGCGCACTATGTACGGCACAGGCAGCGCAGGGCGCACTATGTACAGCACAGGCAGCGCAGGGCGCACTATGTACAACACAGGCAGCGCAGGGCGCACTATGGACAGCACAGGGAGAGCAGGGCGCACTATGTACAGCACAGGCAGCGCAGGGCGCACTATGTACAGCACAGGCTGCGCAGGGAGCACTATGTACAGCACAGGCAGCGCAGGGCGCACTATGTACAGCACAGGCAGCGCAGGGCGCACTATGTACAGCACAGGCAGCGCAGGGCGCACTATGTACAACACAGGCAGCGCAGGGCGCACTATGTACAACACAGGCAGTGCAGGTCACACTATGTACAGCACAGGGAGAGCAGGGCGCACTATGTACAGCACAGGCAGCACAGGGCGCACAATGTACAGCACAGGCAGAGCAGGGCGCACTATGTACAGCACAGGCAGCGCAGGGCGCACTATGTACAACACAGGCAGCGCAGGGCGCACTATGTACAGCACAGGGAGAGCAGGGCGCACTATGTACAGCACAGGGAGAGCAGGGCGCACTATGTACAGCACAGGCAGCGCAGGGCGCACTATGTACAACACAGGCAGTGCAGGTCACACTATGTACAGCACAGGGAGAGCAGGGCGCACAATGTACAGCACAGGCAGCACAGGGCGCACAATGTACAGCACAGGGAGAGCAGGGCGCACTATGTACAGCACAGGCAGCACTATGTACAGCACAGGCAGCGCAGGGCGCACAATGTACAGCACAGGGCGCATTATGTACGGCACAGGCAGCGCAGGGCGCACTATGTACGGCACAGGCAACGCAGGGCGCACTATGTACGGCACAGGCAGCGCAGGGCGCACTATGTACAGCACAGGGAGAGCAGGGCGCACTATGTACAGCACAGGCAGCGCAGGGCGCACTATGTACAGCACAGGCAGCGCTAGGCGCACAATGTACAGCACAGGGCGCACTATGTACGGCACAGGCAGCGCAGGGCGCACTATGTACGGCACAGGCAACGCAGGGCGCACTATGTACGGCACAGGCAGCGCAGGGCGCACTATGTACAGCACAGGCAGCGCTAGGCGCACAATGTACAGCACAGGGCGCACTATGTACGGCACAGGCAGCGCAGGGCGCACTATGTACGGCACAGGCAACGCAGGGCGCACTATGTACGGCACAGGCAGCGCAGGGCGCACTATGTACAGCACAGGCAGAGCAGGGCGCACTATGTACAGCACAGGGAGAGCAGAGCGCACTATGTACAGCACAGGCAGCGCAGGGTGCACTATGTACGGCACAGGTAGCGCAGGGCGCACTATGTACAGCACTGGCAGCGCAGGGTGCACTATGTACAGCACAGGCAGCCCAGGGCGCACTATGTACGGCACAGGCAACGCAGGGCGCACTATGTACGGCACAGGCAGCGCAGGGCGCACTATGTACAGCACAGGCAGAGCAGGGCGCACTATGTACAGCACAGGGAGAGCAGAGCGCACTATGTACAGCACAGGCAGCACAGGGCGCACTATGTACAGCACAGGTAGCGCAGGGCGCACTATGTACGGCACAGGTAGCGCAGGGCGCACTATGTACAGCACTGGCAGCGCAGGGCACACTATGTACAGCACAGGCAGTGAAGGGCACACTAAGTACAGCACAGGCAGTGCAGGGTGCACTATGTACAGCACAGGCAGTGCAGGGCGCACTATGTACAGCACAGGCAGCGCAGGGCGCACTATGTACAGCACGGGCAGCGCAGGGCACACTATGTACAGCACAGGCAGTGCAGGGCACACTATGTACAGCACAGGCAAAGCAGGGCGCACTATGTACAGCACAGGCAGAGCAGAGCGCACTATGTACGGCGCAGGTAGTGCAGGGCGCACTATGTACAGCACAGGCAGCACAGGGCGCACTATGTACAGCACAGGCAGCGCAGGGTGCACTATGTACAGCACAGGCAGCGCAGGGCGCACTATGCATGGCACAGGCAGCGCAGGGCGCACTATGTACAGCACAGGCAGCGCAGGGGGCACTATGTACAGCACAGGTAGCGCAGGGCGCACTATGTACGGCACAGGTAGAGCAGGGCACACTATGCACAGCACAGGCAGCGCAGGGTGCACTATGTACAGCACAGGCAGCGCAGGGCGCACTATGTACGGCACAGGCAGCGCAGGGGGCACTATGTACGGCACAGGTAGCGCAAGGCGCATTATGTACGGCACAGGTAGAGCAGGGCGCAGTACAGCACAGGCAGCGCAGGGTGCACTATGTACAGCACAGGCAGCGCTGGGCGCACTATGTACAGCACAGGCAGCGCAGGGCGCACTATGTACAGCACAGGCAGCGCAGGGTGCACTATGTACAGCACAGGCAGCACAGGGCGCACTATGTACAGCACAGGCAGCGCAGGTCACACTATGGACAGCACAGGCAGCGCAGGGCGCACTATGGACAGCACAGGCAGCGCACTGAATGCAGGCAGGATATTACAGGTTCACTATCACGGATCTAGGATATTAATGGCAAAGTAACTTCCCAGATTTCATTTATGGATGATATTATATTTAGCCAAAAGGTGTTGACTAAGGGGCAGAGGGAGATTTTTTTTTTTGAGCCTGTAAGGAGACAACAGGGACAGTGTGGGGACAGTGTAATCGTTCTGTGCATCTTGTTCACTTGCTGCACCATTCTTGCTATATATATATATTTACTGTGTGTCATACTCGGTGTTACCAGGTGGTCTCCAGTCTATGTGCTGTGCCATTCATACTTCATTCCATTACTGGTTCAGTCACAGTACACTATGTCCAGCAGACAGGTGCCTGGACCCTCCAAAGGATTGAGCAGTTACAAAAGTCTTGTTGTAGCCGGCACAAGTATCAGCAGAGGAAGGGGTGATAGCAGCAGCCGCAGCGACAGGCCCGAGCTGCTAGTGTCACCCAGCGGTCGTGTTTTGACCAGCAATCCTGCTGTACTGGGATGATTGACTGGCTCTTCGACATCATCTCAGGTGACATCAGACACCCCCGGCCAGGAATATGACGCTACACCCCGATACTCTGCGCTCCGCTGCACATACTTGTTTCTCCTCCTGTAGTAGCCTTAATGGGGATCTTATCTTCTTTTCATCTGACCTTGTCTCAAGGATTTCAGGTAAGAACCAGTGTCTGCCATGTTTCTTTATACTGGAAAAGCATCACATGAAGCTGGAGATAAATACTGAGTCCCCGGCACCAGTCCTCTCACCGTCCCCAAGGAGCGGTCATTTCACCGGAATCCCACTCTTCCTGTCAGAGGAGATTTAACGAGAGGACACATGATAATTAACCCCTGGGGAGCCTCTCCCTACTTACAGAAAATGCCTCATGTTTTCACCTCTGAACCAGGGACCTGCTGGAGATATCCTAATATTACTGCACAAGCTAAAGCCGGGAGGATGGGAGTCATTCCTGACATCCAGAATTCCACATCATTTCTTGGCCGTTACGACATTGGACTGTAATGATGAGCTGATGTCTAAGCTCAGCAGATAAAGAACGAGGCTAGAGATGTCCACGTCAGTCTTTTATCGGTCATTTCCAAGGTGAGTGTCCGATTAATGACACGACCTGAGATGCTTGAGACGAGTTTAGATGAAAAGAAGATAAGATCCCCATAAAGGCTACTACAGGAGGAGGAACATGTATGTGCAGTGGAGCGCAGGGTACCGGGGGCCAGTACGACACTACTGTCATAGTGGTCTTATTCCTGTATTATGGGCAATAAACGCATTTGAAGCCTCATTAAAAAATCTTCCCCAAGATGGAGGAATATTAAAGTCGTTCTACGGCCCTTCAAATTTTCAACAAATCTCCAGAATGGTCTAAAATAACAGAGTAATAGTCAACGATCCCCACCACAACCGTGTCCTGACCTTCAATTACTGGAATCACTGGCTGCAGCTGTAACCTCAGAGGTGCAACACTGTTATATAGTGCCCACCTAATACTGTCATACCATGCCCACATAATACCGTTACACAGTGCCCACATAATACCGTTACACAGTACCTATGTAATAGTCATATAGTGTCCACATAATACTGTCATACCATGCCCACATAATACCGTTACACAGTACCTATGTAATAGTCATATAGTGTCCACATAATAGTGTTATACAGTACCTATGTAATAGTCATATAGTGCCCACATAATACCGTTATACAGTGCCCACATAATACCGTTACACAGTACCTATGTAATAGTCATATAGTGTCCACATAATACCGTTACACAGTACCTATGGAATAGTTATACAGTGCCTACATAAAACCGTTACACAGTACCTATGGTATAGTTATACCATGCCCACATAATACTGTTACACAGTACCTATGTAATAGTCATATAGTGCCCATATAATACCGTTACACAGTACCTGTGTAATAGTTATACCATGCCCACATAATACCGTTACACAGTGCCCACATAATACCGTTACACAGTGCCCACATAATACCGTTACACAGTACCTATGTAATAGTCATATAGTGCCCATATAATACCGTTACACAGTACCTATGTAATAGTTATACAGTGCCCACATAATACCGTTACACAGTACCTATGTAATAGTCATATAGTGTCCACATAATACCGTTACACAGTACCTATGTAATAGTTATACATTGTCCACATAATACCATTACACAGTACCTATGTAATAGTCATATAGTGTCCACATAATACCGTTACACAGTACCTATGTAATAGTTATACAGTGCCCACATAATACCGTTACACAGTACCTATGTAATAGTTATACAGTGCCCACATAATACCGTTACACAGTACCTATGTGTGGCGAAACCAACCTCGCCACTGGGTTTTGGAGAGGACTGGCTGCTGGCCTCTTGCCCCTGAATTATGGGCCATATACTAACTTTTAAACCCCTGAACCTATTCAAGTGAATTTTGGATAGGTTTGTCCCCAAGTTATACTGTTTAAATTGATGTAAGTTATATGTATGGCCAATGTAAACTCACAAAGTTGTAACAATTTATAATAAATGTAACTTGTCAGCTTGGGAGGAAAATGCTGGGTGTGTTTCTATTGTGCCATTGTCCCATTGTGTGTTTAAATGGTGATGTCTGTCCTGTTGTCTACACATGTGTATTGGTGATTTCTCTTTGTCTTGAGAGATAATTGGATTACGCCTCGGGTGTCTCCAGGGCAGAGAGGAGGAAACCATGATGCATTGTGGGGATGTATTGTCCCTGTGTATCCTACAGTGCTGCATATCTGTCCTATGTCAGTCTTCATTCTGGTCCCCTAGGGGCATGTACACCAGATGGGCTTGGTTGTTTTATACCTCCCTGTGGGCGGCCCTGTAATTGCAAACAACTGTAATGAAAATCAGGCTGGGTGTGCCAGCACCTCAGACCACTGCTTGACCCTCAACATGGAGCCTTGTCTCGTTATTGGGGGGATCCGCTGTATGCTGTTAGAGACTGATTGCCAGGAGTGTAAGCTGGTTCCTGTTCGTCTGCTAGCAGCTATTCGTGAGGTTCCAGTTCGGAGTGCTATTTTGTATCCAGTTCGGGAGGTTGGTGTCCTGCAGTAGCTGTGCCTGTCTCTCAGAAAAGGGGCATATCGCCTAAACGGATTTTAACCCCTTGTCTGCTGAAACGGTCCGTTACATTGGTGGCAAGCAGCGGGATCGTTCCTACAGCCAGAAGGACAGCTACAGGAGACACCATTTCTTTGGATTTTACAACTTAAGGGCAACGCATGTCTCAGTACAGCGACCCTAAAAGCACCAGGATGGAACCAGCAGTGGAGTACAGATACTCTGTGGAGGAATTTGACCGTATGATGTGGTTGCGGCTGAACTTCTTCGGACCCAATCCAGCTGAGAAATACGTGAAGTTCGTGAGGAGTCTAGTGTTCAAGACCCTACTATACCGGGCAGAAGGTGACGGTCAGCTGCCACGTTGGGTGGACCTCCACCGGAAGTTACAGTTGCGGGACAGAGAGAGCTCAGTCTCCCCTCCCCAGCGGCAGAGTGTCCAGCAGGGAATCGGGAGCCCAGTCTCCATTCCCCAGCGGCAGTGTGAATTGCAGGGAATTGGGAGCCCAGTCTCCATTCCCCAGCAGCAGTGTGAAGTGCAGGGAGAGGAGAGCAGCGTCCTCCCTCCCCAGCGGCAGTGTGAGTTACAGGGGGCAGAGGTAGTTGTTCCTGCCCCGCAGCAGCAGAGTGATATGCCGGGAAGGCAGTGTGAAATGCAGGGAGAGGAGAGCAGCGTCCTCCCTCCCCAGCGGCAGGCTGAGTTACAGGGGGCAGAGGTAGTTGTTCCTGCCCCCCAGCCGCAGAGTGATATGCCGGATAGGCAGTGTGAAATGCAGGGAGAGGAGAGCAGCGTCCTCCCTCCCCAGCGGCAGGCTGAGTTACAGGGGGCAGAGGTAGTTGTCCCTGCCCCCCAGCAGCAGAGTGATATGCCGGGAAGGCAGTGTGAAATGCAGGGAGAGGAGAGCAGCGTCCTCCCTCCCCAGTGGCAGGCTAAGTTACAGGGGGCAGAGGTAGTTGTTCCTGCCCCCCAGCAGCAGAGTGATTTTTTGGGAATTGGGAGCCCAGTCTCCATTCCCCAGCGGCAGAGTGTCCAGCAGGGAATAGAGAGCCCAGTCTCCTTTCCCCAGCAGCAGGACACTGTATTGGGAGCGGAGACGGTCGGTCGCCCTCCCCAGCGGCTGGAAGTATGTATGGGAGAGGAGCTCGTTACCCCCTCTCCCCAGCGGCAGATTAACGCACCAGGGGGAGACAGTAAGCCCCACAACAGTGCAGATGGGACCGTTGTCTCTGCACTTACAGCACAGGGGGTAGGGACAGTCGGTCTCCCCCTCCAGCAGCAAAGCTGGGTATCCAAAGGGGAGACAGTCGGTCTCCCCCTCCAACAACCAGACTCTAAGCCAGGGAGCAACACAGAGACCGGGAGTACCAGCTTCCAACATAACCTTGGTGGACTCACAGGACAGAGACAGGCTACCAAATGCAACAGGTCCAGTATTGGGTTGTGGGTGGGCTGCCAGACTAACTCAGGTACCGACCGGCGTGAGGTCAGGTATCTGGTTAGTCTTCCCTGGGGGGGGGGAGATGTGTGGCGAAACCAACCTCGCCACTGGGTTTTGGAGAGGCCTGTTTATCAGCCTCTTGCCTCAGGATTATGGCCCATACTAACTTTTAAACCCCTGAACCGATTCAAGTGAATTTTGGATAGGTTTGTCCCCAAGTTATACTGTTTAACCCCTTAAGGACATAGGACGTACCGGTACGCCCTATTTCCCGAGTCCTTAAGGACCAAGGACGTACCGGTACGTCCTGACTTAAAATCGGAATTCCGGCGCCGCGGGGGTTAATTGGAACGGGACGCCGGCTGAAATCATTCAGCCGGCATCCCGTAACAACGCGGGGGGGGTCATTTGACCCCCCGTATCGGCGATCGCAGAAAACCGCAGGTCAATTCTGACCTGCGGTTTTCTGCGTTTCCGGTCCATTCGGGTGTCCGGTGCCCTGATGAACCGGAAAAAGACTGCGATCGGTGGCGTAATAATACACCACCTATCGCAGTCCGAGGATTTGGAGAGGCGGTGCTGGCCCTGGTGCTGAACGCCGCTGTCCAGGGTGCTGATTGGTGCAGGGGAGAGAGGCGCGAGATTCAAACTTCCTGCGCTCCTCTCTCCCCTCCTCTTCCTGTCCAGCACCCTGACCGTGCAGCATCGTCCAGCACCAGCTCCTGCGTCCCCCTAATCGGCATACATCACCCTCCTGCACCCATCGCCACCCAGGTAGGTTAGGTTCAGTGAGGGAGAGGCACCGTTAGGCAGGGAAAGAAGGGAAAAGTAAGTTAGAAAAAAAAAAAGAAAAAGTACATTTATTCCAAACTTCCATCTATCCATCTAACCCTAACCCAGACCCCCCCCTGCCACTTGCCCCCCCCACCAGCCCCATGAGGACATTTTGGGGCCTCGTGCTGCATATGGGTCTAGTCCAAAAACCCAGTGTCAGGCAATACTGGAGTGGGGACGTCCTATACCAGACCCCACTGTACAGTATGGTCATGACACGTACACGGTTTGAGGCCATCTGGAAATGTCTGCATTATTCCGATAATGCAGCATGTCCACCCCGAGGTGATCCTGCCTATGACCGGCTGTATAAGATACGGCCGGTCATCGATCACTTTAGGGCCAAATTCATGGAGGCCTACGTACCTGGAAGGGAGGTCGCGGTTGATGAGTCTCTCGTTGCGTTCAAGGGGAGACTCAGTTTCCGCCAATACATTCCCACAAAGCGGGCGAAGTATGGCGTGAAGCTATACAAAATTTGTGAGAGTACCTCAGGGTACACTTACAAATTTCGTGTGTACGAGGGGCGAGATTCCCGTATTCAACCCCCAGAATGTCCCCCCACTCTGGGTGTTAGCAGGAAACTCGTGTGGGACCTTATGTACCAACTGCTGGATATTGGTTACCACTTGTACGTGGATAACTTTTATACCAGCATTCCCTTGTTCAGGTCCCTTGCCGCCAGATCAACGTTCGCTTGTGGGACCGTGCGGAAAAATCAACGCGGCCTCCCTGCCCACCCCCTCCAGGTACCTATCCCCAGGGGTGAGACCCGTGCCCTTACCAGTGGAAACCTGTTGCTGGTCAGGTATAAGGACAAGAGGGATGTCCTTATGCTGTCCACAATCCACGGTAACGGCACCACCCCTGTCCCTGTGCGAGGTACCGCGGCAACGGTCCTCAAGCCCGATTGTATCGTCGACTACAATCGGTATATGGGAGGAGTTGATCTCTCTGATCAAGTCCTCACGCCATATAACGCCATGCGCAAAACCCGGGCATGGTACAAAAAAGTTGCGGTCTACTTGGTACAGGTTGCCATGTACAACTCTTTTGTGCTATCCCGGAGCGCTGGCAGCACAGGGACATTCCTCCAGTTCTATGAGGCAGTCCTCAAGGCCCTGATCTTTTCGGACCGGGAAAGAGCAGGCCGGAGGACCTCGGGAACTGGAGGCGCCCGGATCGTCCCTGGCCAACACTTTCCAGGTGTGGTCCCCCATACTGGAAAGAAGGGACGAACCCAAAAAAAGTGCAGAGTGTGTCACAAGAGGGGGATACGGAAGGACACCACTACTCAATGTGACACGTGCCCCGATCATCCGGGCCTCTGCGTTATCAATTGCTTCAGGGAGTATCACACTTCCATGGAGTACTAAATTTTTATAATCCCCAACAGTCCACTAGAGAACATAAAACACTATGGCTCTCAGACTTTGGAGATACGGAAACAATTTTTCTTTCCCCAAAAAATATTAGTTTTAGTGCAGGCATCCTCAAACTGCGGCCCTCCAGATGTTGTAAAACTATAACTCCCAGCATGCCCAGACAACCTACAGCCATCAGCAGGGCATGGTGGGAATTGTAGTTTTACAACATCTGGAGGGCCGCAGTTTTAGGATGCCTGCTTAGTGTTTCCAAAGTCTGAGAGCCATACATATTGGGCATCATCGCGTGCGTAAAAGTCGTCGCTATAAAAATAACTTTTGACTAAACGCCTCGGATGAACGGTGTTAAAAATATTAAATAAAAACTGTGCCAAAACACCCATTTTTGGGCAAAATTTCAATTTGAATCCATTTTGCCGGTAATAAAGCAACGGTTAACAGCCAAACAAAACTAAATATTTATTGCCCCGTTTCTGTAGTTTGCAGAAACACCCCATATGTGGTCGTAAATGGCTATATAGCCGCACGGCAGGGCATAGAACGAAGGGAACTCCATACGGTTTCTGGAAGGCAGATTTTGATGGACAGTTTTTTTTTAATACACCATGTCCCATTAGAAGCCCCCCCTGATGTAGCCTAGACTAGAAACTCCAAAAAAGTGACCCCATCTAAGAAACTACACCCCTCAAGGTATTCAAAAGTTACTTTACAAACTATGTTAACCCTTTAGGTGTTCCACAAAACTAAATTGCGAATGTAGAAACAATTTTAGAATTTAATTTTTTTGTTACATTGCCTCAAAAAAGAGTAAAATAGAGCAACCAAAAATCAAATTTACCCCAAAAATAGTCCCAAAACAACAACCACCTTATCCCGTAGTTTCCTAGATGGGGTCACTTTTATGGAGTTTCTACTCTAGGGGTGCATCAGGGGGCTTGAAAGGGTACATGGTGTAAATAAACCAGCCCAGCAAAATCTGCCTTCCAAAAACCATATGGTGTTCCCCTTCTTCTATGTCCTGCCGTTTAGCCAAATAGTAGTTTACGACCACATATGGGGTGTTTCTGCAAACTACAGAATCAGGGAAACCCATTTTGAGTGTTGTTTGGCAGTTAACCCTTGTTTTACTCCTGGAAAAAATTGATTATATTGGAAAATTTTCCAAAAAATTGAAATTTCAAAATTGTTTCTCCATCTGCCATTAACTCTTGTGGAACACCTAAAGGGTTAACAAAGTTTGTAAACCCAGTTTTGAATACCTTGAGGGGTGTACTTTCTTAGATGGAGTCACTTTTTTGAAATTTCTATTCTGGGGGTGCAACAGGGGGCTTCAAATGGGACATGGTATAAACAAAACCAGTCCTGCCAAATCTGCCTTCTAAAACCCATATGGTGTTCCCCTCCTTCTAAGTGCTACCGTTCGGCCAAACAGTAGTTTACGACCACATATGGGGTGTTTTTGCAAACTACAGAATCAGGGCAACCCATTTTGAGTGTTGTTTGGCAGTTAACCCTTGTTTTACTCCTGGAAAAAATTGATGATATTGGAAAATTTTCCAAAAAATAGAAATTTCAAAATTGTTTCTCCATCTGCCATTAACTCTTGTGGAAGATCTAAAGGGTTAATAAAGTTTGAAAAAACAGTTTTGAATACCTTGAGGGGTGTAGTTTCTAGAATGGGGTCATTTTTGGGAGGTTTCTATTATCTAAGCCTCACAATATGACTTCAAACCTGAACTGGTCCATAAAAGTGGGATTTTGAAGATTTCTGAAAATTTCTAAATTTGCTTCTAAACTTCTAAGCCTTGTAACATCCCCAAAAAATAAAATATCATTCCCAAAATGCTACAAACATGAAGTAGACATATGGGGAATGTAAAGTCATCACAATTTTTGGGGGTATTACTATGTATTACAGAAGTAGAGAAACTGAAACTTTGAAATTTGCTAATTTTTCAAAATTTTTGGTAAAAATTGTATTTTTTTATGCAAAAAAATTTACTTTTTTGACCCAATTTTAGCAGTGACATGAAGTACAATATGTGACGAAAAAACAATCTCAGAGCGGCCTGGGTAAGTCAAAGCGTTTTAAAGTTATGAGCACTTAAAGTGACACTGGTCAGATTTGCAAAAAATGGCCTGGTCCTTAAGGTGAAAATGAGCCCGGTCCTTAAGGGGTTAAATTGATGTAAGTTATATGTATGGCCAATGTAAACTCACAAAGTTGTAACAATTTATAATAAGTGTAACTTGTCAGCTTGGGAGGAAAATGCTGGGTGTGTTTCTATTGTGCCATTGTCCCATTGTGTGTTTAAAGGGTGATGCCTGTCCTGTTGTCTGCACATGTGTATTGGTGACTTCTCTTTGTCTTGAGAGATAATTGGATTACGCCTCGGGTGTCTCTAGGGCAGAGAGGAGGAAACCATGATGCATTGTGGGGATGTATTGTCTCTGTGTATCCTACAGTGCTGCATATCTGTCCTATGTCACAAGTCTTCATTCTGGTCCCCTAGGGGCATGTACACCAGATGGGCTTGGTTGTTTTATACCTCCCTGTGGGCGGACCTGTGATTGCAAACAACTGTAATAAAAACCAGGCTGGGTGTGCCAGCACCTCAGACCACTGCTTGACCCTCAACACGGAGCCTTGTCTCGTTATTGGGGGGATCCGCTGAATGCTGTTAGAGACTGATTGCCAGGAGTGTAAGCTGATTCCTGTTCGTCTGCTAGCAGCTATTCGTGAGGTTCCAGTTCGGAGTGCTATTTTGTATCCAGTTCGGGAGGTTGGTGTCCTGAAGTAGCTATGCCTGTCTCTCAGAAAAGGGGCATATCGCCTAAACGGATTTTAACCCCTTGTCTGCTGAAACGGTCTGTTACACTATGTAATAGTCATATAGTGCCCATATAATACCGTTACACAGTACCTGTGTAATAGTTATACCATGCCCACATAATACCATTACACAGTGCCCACATAATACCGTTACACAGTACCTATGTGTGAAGATATGCATATTGTGTGGCCTGCAATTGTACCCTGTAATTTGTCTATTGGGGAATTTCCGTGGGTTTAGTGTCTGGAGACAGTTAAGTTATACAGTGTCTGGACTAATTGTCTCCAGCCAAACAAAGGGAGAGACCAAACTGTAAAGCATGTACTATTGGTTGTCTCCTGCCTCCCCCTTGCATGGGGTACAGTATAAATACAAGTTCTGTTCAATAAAAGAGAGTCTTTTTACAACCTTCATCATGTTGAGGCTGATGTTTGGGTACCTGTGATGTGTGTGGGAGTGATACCGCTGAGATTGCTGGATGTTATACCTTGGGAATCTACCGAACAAGCAACCGAACAGAGGGCTATACTCACTGCGTGCTTTTCCGTTTGGGTAAACCAGACGAACCAAACGCTACTACTACGGGGTTCGTTACAATTGGTGGCAAGCAGAGGGATGTCGTATCCCGAAGGGACGTCCCGGACAGGAGAATAAGTGAATGGCTCAGCAGTACGAGCTACTAAAGAGAACCACATTAAAAGACCTGCTGGAAGCTCGAGGCATTGCGGCAAGTGACAAGTCGAAAGCTACACTAATTGCCGAACTAATGCAGAGTGATGGAGCCAGCAATATGGAGAGAGGAAATACGGAACCAGATGAGCTGGAAAAGAAACTGCAGATGTTTATTTGGCTGCTAGGACCAAATACCTCGGAAGGGGCTGTCGTACAGGTGATTGCGGACACCCACAGTGCACATGTAGCGCAGCAATCCAGAAACGGGTCAATGCAAGGGGACTCGCTACATTCCCCTGGATTTACAAATGGATATCCTAAAAAGGTAAATCATGCTGCTTTTAAAAATTTTGATGACAACGGAGCAGATATTGATGGTTTTTTTAAAGACTTTGAACTCCAATGCATGTTAGAGGGAATGGAGGAGGAAAGATGGGTCTCAGTACTCAGCAGCAAGTTAACTGGGCGGGCGGCAGAGGCTTATAGAGCAGTACCGGACGAGGACATTCGGAAGGAGGTACTGTTGTCCCAATTTTCCGTCACCCCAGAGGCGTATCGCCTGAAATTCTGAGAATTAAAAAAGACTGGGAAAGACTCCTTCACCGAATGGGCCTGCTGGTTAAAGAGCTGCAGGGATCCCAAGCGTCAACGTTGGAGGATGCTTTGCAGCTCCTCACGTTGGAACAATTCTATGATGATCTGGAGAAGGATCTCAGACATTGGGTGAGAGATAAAAAAAAAAAAACAGTAGAAGAAACAGCAAAATTGGCGGATGAGTATCAGGACACCAGACGGTCGGAAGTCAAAGAGGTACGAGCCAGCTCCAAACCGTTTGTCCCATTTTCCCCAATACAAAAGCCCGTACCCTACCAAGCAACTACAAACCCCAGGCATCAACCCAAAGTGTGTTTTCTGTGCAACAAACCTGGGCACATTAAGCCCCATTGACCACTCAGAAACAGAGGGGGCTCACCAGCTGCACATCCTTACAAGGCCACCGCTCACTGTTACCAGCAGGAGCCCAATGTCAACCCTACGTCCAGTGAAGAACAGTGGAACATTTTGTACGAGGCCAATACGGCACAGGCGGAAACTGACAACCGGAATCATCTCCTACAGTGGGTTACCGTAGATGGGGAGGAGGCCGAAGCTCTACGCGACACTGGGGCCACAATTACACTCGTTCAGCCACACAAAATTCGGCCGTCGGCCCGCACCAACCGCACTGTGGCAGTTCGAGTAGCAGGGGGAGCTATCCACAAGCTTCCTACAGCGAGGGTGCTTTTGAATTGGGGCACCGGCAGTAAACAGATGGATGTGGGCATTATGTGAACTTTGCCGGCCGAAGTATTGTTGGGGAATGATGTGGGTTGCCTTACATCCCATTTGGCTGGCCAATCTCCAATGGAAGGGTTACCCGTTACTACCAGGGCTCAAGCACGGAGGGGAGAACCTGCGCACCCGGAAGAACCTCAGGTAGGACATTCGTCCCTATTGCCCCCCTTGACCCCTACTCCCTTTTGGGATACCCCAGCAGGGTTTGAGCAGGCTCAGAGGGGGGATTCCACCTTAGCAGGTTACAGGAGGGAGGCAGAGAAACCCATGGAAGAGCAGGGGGGAGAACGGTTTAGTTGGGAAAAGGGGCTGTTGTATAGGATAACGAGGGGAGTCGGGAAGGGAGATACCCAAGTAGTTAAACGGCAACTAGTAGTACTTCGGAAGTTTAGGGCAGAACTGCTAAAGCTTAGCCACGATATTGCGTTGGCTGGGCATTTAGGAGTGACCAAAACGAAGAATAGGTTAACGCAGACCTTCTTTTGGCCAAAAATTTCTCAAGACATTAAACTATACTGTAGGACATGTGAGATATGTCAGCGGACAGGTAGGAGGGGGGATCGCCAGAGGGCTAAACTTCACCCCCTCCCTATTATTGAAGAACCCTTTAGCAGGGTAGCCATTGATTTAGTAGGGCCGCTCCGCAAATCGGCCACATCTGGAAGGAGCTACATCCTCACAGTGGTAGATTTTGCTACTCGGTATCCGGAGGCTGTGGCTCTGTCCAATATAGAGGCCGAAACCGTGGCAGAAGCCCTAGTAAAGATCTTCACCCGAGTAGGATTCCCGAGAGAAATTCAATCGGACAGAGGGACTCAATTCACGTCCCATCTGACCCAACAATTATGGAAAAGTTGTGGCGTGAAACTCCTGTTCAGTACACCCTATCACCCGCAGACGAATGGACTCTGTGAACGGTTCAATGGCACTCTGAAACAGATGCTCCGAACCTTCACAGCGTCCAATCCTCACTGGGAAAGATTCCTACCTCACCTCCTGTTTGCTTACCGGGAGGTGCCCCAGGCATCCACAGGGTTCTCCCCCTTCGAACTTCTTTACGGAAGAAGAGTCCGAGGACCCCTGGATCTCATACGGGAGCACTGGGAGGGCAATACGGGAGAGGAGGGGGTACCTATCGTCCACTATGTGCTGGAGTTTCGGGACCGGTTGCAGGCGCTCACCGAATCTGTGCGGGAACACCTGCAGACGGCTCAGACACGCCAAAAGAGATGGTACGATAGGGGTGCCAGAGATAGGGTCTTTGACATAGGTCAGCAAGTCTGGGCTCTGAAGCCGGTTAAGCAGGACAAATTACAGGCCTCTTGGCAAGGCCCTTTTAAAGTAGTAGAGAAGCTAAGCGACACTACGTACATAGTGTGCAAGAGTTCAGATGAGAGGTTCAGACGCGCCTTTCATGTGAACATGTTAAAACCATATTACGAACGGGCATAGGCTATAGCGGCGGTGTGCGCGCCGGCAGGGGAAGATAGTGAAAACTTACCCCTGCCAGATTTACTCACCACTGACCCTATCTCTATAGACCAAGTGCAAATATGCGAGGGCTTAAACCCCGAGGAGAAACAGTCAGCCTCTCAATTACTACAGGGATACAAGGAGATATTTTCTGCTGTCCCGGGGTATACCTCTGCTGCAGTCCACCGAGTAGAGACTCAGGGAGACACCCCCCTGCGACAACAGCCTTACCGTATCCCTGTAGCTGTTCGAGATAATATGTTAGCGGAGATACAAGAGATGCTGCAGCTAGGGGTGATAGAGCCATCCCAAAGTCCTTGGGCCTCTCCGGTAGTACTGGTGCCAAAGCGAGACGGTACGACTCGGTTTTGCGTAGACTACCGGAAGCTCAACGACCGCACTATAACAGACGCATACCCCATGCCTAGAATTGACGAGTTACTGGATAAGATGGCTGGGGGTCATTACCTAACCACTCTAGATTTATGCAAAGGCTACTGGCAAATCCCTCTGGAGCCAGCAGCCATTCCCAAGTCGGCATTCGTCACTCCATTCGGGCTATACCAATTCAAGGTTATGCCCTTTGGAATGAAGAATGCGCCGGCTACCTTTCAGAGAATGGCTGACAGACTTCTGGAGGGGTTTCAGGACTTCTCATGTGCGTACTTGGATGACATTGCCATTTATAGTCGCACATGGGAATCCCATCTAGAACACGTAGCCAGGGTCTTAGAGCGCCTCCAGACCGCCGGACTAACGTTGAAACCGGACAAATGCCATCTAGGAATGGCGGAGGTCCAATATTTAGGGCATAGAGTGGGGTCAGGTAAGCAGCGTCCCGAGCCGGGTAAGTAGAGGCCATTGCTAATTGGCCCCATCCTACTACCAAGACTCAAGTATTAGCATTCTTAGGAACGGCGGGGTATTACCGGAAATTTGTCCCAGAATATAGCGCCCTGGCCAAACCCCTGACCGACCTAACCAAAAAAGCCCTTCCCAAGCTCATAACCTGGTCTCCGGAGTGCGCAGAAGTGTTCAAGCAACTAAAGTTAGCCCTCAGCAAGGCACCTGTGTTGGCAGCACCAGACTATAACAAAACCTTTCTTGTGCACACAGATGCCTCCATGTATGGGCTGGGAGCCGTGCTGAGCCAGGTGGGGGAAGATGGGTTGGAGCACCCAGTGGCGTATCTCAGCAGGAAACTTTTACCCCGGGAGGTCAGCTACGCCACTGTGGAAAAAGAATGCTTAGCTCTGGTGTGGGCCTTAAAGAGGCTCCAACCCTATTTGTATGGTCGCCCCTTTACGTTGATGACGGACCACAATCCGCTTGTATGGTTGAACCGCGTCTCAGGGGACAATCCAAGACTATTACGCTGGAGCCTGGCCTTACAACCGTACAATTTTACTATGCAGTACAGGCAGGCAAACATCATGGGAATGCGGATGGATTGACCCGTCAACCGGACTTGGACACATAAAAACTTCCGTTCTTCGGACATCTCTGAGCCAACCCGACAGGGTCTAGGCGGATATGCCGACCCATGGACTTAGGGGGAGCCGTGTGAAGATATGCGTATTGTGTGGCCTGCAATGGTACTATGTAATTTGTCTATTGGGGAATTTCCGTGGGTTTAGTGTCTGGAGACAGTTAAGTTATACAGTGTCTGGACTAATTGTCTCCAGGCAAACAAAGGGAGAGACCAAACTGTAAAGCATGTACTATTGGTTGTCTCCTGCCTCCCCCTTGCATGGGGTACAGTAGAAATACAAGTTCTGTTCAATAAAAGAGAGTCTTTTTACAACCTTCATCATGTTGAGGCTGATGTTTGGGTACCTGTGATGTGTGTGGGAGTGATACCGCTGAGATTGCTGGATGTTATACCTTGGGAATCTACCGAACAAGCAACCGAACGGAGGGCTATACTCACTGCGTGCTTTTCCGTTCGGGTAAACCAGACGAACCAGACGCTACTACTACGGGGTTCGTTACACTATGTAATAGTCATATAGTGCCCACATAATACCGTTACACAGTACCTATGTAATAGTCATATAGTGTCCACATAATAGTGTTACACAGTACCTATGTAATAGTCATATGGTGCCCATATAATACCATTATACAGTACCTATGTAATAGTCATATAGTGCCCATATAATACCATTACACAGTACCTATGTAATAGTTATACAGTGCCCATATAATACCGTTACACAGTACCTATGTAATAGTTTTACAGTGCCCACATAATACTGTTATTGACTGCCCAATCCCCTGAGGACGCCATGTAATGGTTAAACATGTCGGGGGGCAGCACAACCAATCTGTTTTAAGGACAGGAGTCTGTGTTTATTGTAATAGGAGATGGAGCAAATAAATGTGCGGTGAGGGGCCGTCAGCAGCTGTGGTCTCCTGAGCCAAGAGGTGTATCTAACAATGTGATGAAACACAACACAAACTGTGATAAAACTCCGCCATTCTCAGCTGCAAGTGTGGATTCTTTTCTTGCCTTACCTGTCCTCTGCCTTCTCCATTACTCTGTGCTCCTCCTCCATGACCTGTCCTCTGCCTTCTACATTACTCTGTGCTCCTCCTTCTAGACCTGTACTCTGCCTTCTACATTACTATGTGCTCCTCCTTCTAGACCTGTCCTCTGCCTCCTACATTACTCTGTCCTCTTCCTTCTTCATGACCTGTCCTCTGCCTTCTCCATTACTCTGTGCTCCTCCTCCATGACCTGTCCTCTGCCTTCTACATTACTATGTGCTCCTCCTTCTAGAACTGTACTCTGCCTTCTGCATTACTCTGTCCTCCTTCTTCATGACCTGTCCTCTGCCTTCTACATTACTATGTGCTCCTCCTTCTAGACCTGTACTCTGCCTTCTACATTACTCTGTCCTCCTTCTTCATGACCTGTCCTCTGCCTTCTACATTACTCTGTGCTCCTCCATGACCTGTCCTCTGCCTTCTACATTACTCTGTCCTCCTTCTTCATGACCTGTCCTCTGCCTTCTACATTACTCTGTGCTCCTCCATGACCTGTCCCCTGCCTTCTACATTACTCTGTCCTCTTCCTTCTATACCTGTCCTCTGCCTTCTACATTACTCTGTCCTCTTCCTTCTAGACCTGTCCTCTGCCTTCTACATTACTCTGTCCTCCTCCATGACCTGTCCTCTGCCTTCTACATTTCTCTGTCCTCCTCTTCATGACTTGTCCTCTGCCTTCTACATTACTCTGTGCTCCTCCTTCTAGACCTGTCCTCTGCCTTCTACATTACTCTGTCCTCCTCCTTCATGACCTGTCCTCTGCCTTCTATATAACTCTGTGCTCCTCCTTCTAGACCTGTCCTTTGACTTCTATATAACTCTGTGCTCCTTCTTCATGACCTGTCCTCTGCCTTCTATATTACTCTGTGCTCCCCTTCTTGACCTATCCTCTGCCTTCAACATTACTCTGTCCTGCTTTTTCTAGACCTGTCCTCTGCCTTCTACATTGATCTGTCCTCCTTCTTCATGACCTATCCTCTGCCTTCTACATTACTCTGTCCTGCTCTTTCTAGACCTGTCCTCTGCCTTCTACATTACTCTGTCCTCCTCTTTCTAGACTTATCCTCTGCCTTCTACATAAATCTGTCTTCCTCTTTCTAGACCTGTTCTCTGCTTCCTACATTGATCTGTCCTAATTCATGACCTCTCCTCTGCCTTCTACATTACTGTCCTCCTCTTTCTAGACCTCTCCTCTGCCTTCTATATTACACTGTTCTCCTCCTCATTGACCTGTCCTCTGCCTTCTACATTACTCTGTCCTCCTCCTTTATGACCTGTCCTCTGCCTTCTATATTACTCTGTGCTCCTCCTCAATCGGACACAGTCAGAAATCAATCAAACATGTATTCTACTGCCAGGGAGAGTGAAAGGAAAGGCTAGAATTACCAAGAAGAAGGAGAATTGTGCGTGTAGCATAGGGACAGGCAGGGAAGCTGTGCAATGTGCCGCCCCCCAGGGCCGATCTTGTCCCAGGTTTATAGGAATACTGAGTGGTGTAGTGCTGCCCCAATCGTTTTCTGTGTGTGTCACGGTGCTCCTACCTGGATACCGTCGCTCCCCAGGGTTAGGCTCTGAAGTAATAAAGGGGAGAAAAATGGTGGAGGTGGAGAATAAGTAGAGTCCAGACTTTATAAAGTTCAAAAGCTTTACTTTAATCAACTTGCATCCGTACAAGAAGCTGCGTTTCTCTTAGTTCCAGCAGATTTTGGGATAACTTGCAGGCAAACTTGAATATTCTACTTTCTTCTTCTCTGCTGTGCTAAACTCGGCTTTAGTCTGGTAGCTGGAATCTGCAGCGATTCTGGTAGCTTTGGAGTTGGATGCCTTTGGCTGTTCACCTCCTTGTGACACTCTATCTGTAAATCTGTAAGGAGTTAGGTGCTCTATGAGCAGCATCCCTCTGGAGAGACTCCTGCTGCAGGAGAGGGGCTTTTCCCTCGCTGCTACATCTTCACTCATCTGCTTCCAACACTGGAATGCACTAAGACTGACTAAACACTTCCTGCATTCCTCCCTTGGTAGGAAGCAGGACTAGCCCACTTCTGCCCAGATCTCTCTTCAATATATCTGCTGCCACCTGCTGGTGAACCAGGCATATTACATGTGCAATGGCCAGGATACGGGTTGTTAAAGTTCTGTATTTGTCGTGACGCCAATTGCAGCGTGCGCAGGGTACTATCCCAGGGCCCTTCCAAGGTGTTATAACGCACGTCCCAGATTAGGAATGCCAGAGTGGGGTAATGGCCTATAATGTCTCTATAGGTTGGTGGTAGTTGTGTCACGGTGTCTCCTACCTGGGTACGGCTGGACTCCTGGCTCACTTGCAATACATTTGAGTGTAGTGATAGTACAAACCGGATTCCAAACAAGTTGGGAAACTAAACAAATTGTGAATAAAAACTGAATGCAATGATGTGGAGATGGCAAATGTCAATATTTTATTTGTAATAGAAGGTAGATGACAGATCAAACGTTTAATCCGAGTAAATGTATCATTTTAAAGGAAAAATACGTTGATTCAAAATTTCACGGTGTCAACAAATCCCCAAAAAGTTGGGACAAGTAGCAATAAGAGGCTGGAAAAAGTAAATTTGAGCATAACGAAGAGCTGGAAGACCAATTAACACTAATTAGGTCAATTGGCAACATGATTGGGTATAAAAAGAGCTTCTCAGAGTGGCAGTGTCTCTCAGAAGCCAAGATGGGGAGAGGATAACCAATTCCCACAATGTTGCGCAGAAAGATAGTGGAGCAATATCAGAAAGGTGTTACCCAGCGAAACATTGCAAAGACTTTGCATCTATCATCATCAACTGTGCATAACATCATCCGAAGATTCAGAGAATCTGGAACAATCTCTGTGCGTAAGGGTCAAGGCGGTAAAACCATACTGGATGCCCGTGATCTCCGGGCCCTTAAACGACACTGCACCACAAACAGGAATGCTACTGTAAAGGAAATCACAGAATGGGCTCAGGAATACTTCCAGAAACCATTGTCAGTGAACACAATCCACCGTGCCATCCGCCGTTGCCAGCTGAAACTGTACAGTGCAAAGAAGAAGCCATTTCTAAGCAAGATCCACAAGCTCAGGCGTTTTCACTGGGCCAGGGATCATTTACAATGGAGTGTGGCAAAATGGAAGACTGTTCTGTGGTCAGACGAGTCACGATTCGAAGTTCTTTTTGGAAATCTGGGACGCCATGTCATCCGGACCAAAGAGGACAAGGACAACCCAAGTTGTTATCAACGCTCAGTTCAGAAGCCTGCATCTCTGATGGTATGGGGTTGTATGAGTGCATGTGGCATGGGCAGCTTGCATGTCTGGAAAGGCACCATCAATGCAGAAAAATATATTCAGGTTCTAGAACAACATATGCTCCCATCCAGACGTCATCTCTTTCAGGGAAGACCCTGCATTTTTCAACAAGATAATGCCAGACCACATTCTGCATCAATCACAACATCATGGCTGCGTAGGAGAAGGATCCGGGACCTGAAATGGCCAGTCTGCAGTCCAGATCTTTCACCTATAGAGAACATTTGGCGCATCATAAAGAGGAAGGCGCAACAAAGAAGGCCCAAGACGATTGAACAGTTAGAGGCCTGTATTAGACAAGAATGGGAGAGCATTCCTATTTCTAAACTTGAGAAACTGGTCTCCTCGGTCCCCAGACGTCTGTTGAGTGTTGTAAGAAGAAGGGGAGATGCCACACAGTGGTGAAAATGGCCTTGTCCCAACTCAGTCCTCCTCTCAGTCGTAGCAGGATGACATGGAGGTGACTTCAGAGTCCGACACCATTCTGAGGAAACCAGGGGTCACAGCGTTCCTCCTGTTCCTCCTCCTTGCAGCCCCAGAGAAGGCTTTCAATGGAGTCCTCTCCTTCTTCACTGCCCCCTCCTAGTGGCAAGAAAACCATACCTTACGGCAGTGATGATCAACCTGCGGCCCTCCAGCTGTTACCAAACTACAACTCCCAGCATGCCTGGACAGCCTACAGCTATCAGCCTACAGCAGGGCATGATGGGAGTTGTAGTTTTACAACAGCTGGAGGGCCGCAGGTTGGGTATCCCTGCCTTACGGCATGTAATCAAGAGAGTCTCCCTGTTGACAACTTGTGTGAGAGACGTCACCGTTTGGGCTGCCCTGAGGAGGAGTTTGGGGACCCCATGCATACCTGTGTTAATGGTGGTTGGAATAGTGGCACCTTTAGCCACGGCATTGGCGGTCTGGCAGTGCTAGTTGCAGTCAGGCAAACGCAGAGCAGGGAAGGGGGGCCCAGGAGCCCACGACAATATCTCAGTCTGAGGACGATTGTGTGCTGGACAAGACCTGGAAGCCGGATCGGGGTGCTGAGGAGAAGGCAACACAAGTGGAGATGGGTGGTGGAGGCGGCAATAAAGAGCAATGGCCACATACCCCCTAAAGAACAGCCAGGGCCACGTCTGTTTCAGGATCTGGTGATGTCGCTGACACTGTGGGTGGCTTAAGCCGGTTTTTCTTCACAAGGCGGGCACACAAAACCAAGATCTGCAGGATTACAATAAGCCATGAGTCTATTGCAGCACATAAGGCGGCATCACTGGATCCTTTGGGAAATTACAACTGGACAGCATTCCCAACCAGAACAAGTCCGTCCTTCTTCTCCTGGTCCTCTTTATGGTGGCCAACCCACATCACCATGCAATACAGTATCTTTGTCATCATCATCTTCTTCTCCTTCTAAGACTCCTCCTTCTCCTCAGACATCTATGAGGGAATATTTGGCCATGAAAAAACTTTTCTCCACCAGTAAATAGCTTGTCTGCAAGCTGACCCTCACCTGGCCACTTGTTGGCGGTGCAGTCGCTGCTGTACCATTGGAGTAGTGCCTACTCTCACATGGTGATTCTTGCTGTGTGGCAAGCTGCACTCCATGGTGGACACCTGGAGAAGATGTTACAGGCAGGGACAGTCCAGGTCTTTCAAGGCCCATTGGGTAAATGTTTTTTGCAGCATTGGAGAAGCAGCAACTGGCTCCCACAGCAGCCACTGATCTGCCTCCTCCATGGGCACGGTCCTGGCCCCAACAGCAGCAGGGAACATCGTTGCTTGCACTTCCTATCACATGCGGCAAGTGAAGCATTGCCACCTGGTGTACACGGCTAAATTGACCATGTGCACCCTGCAGGGAATATTTGTTATACTCCATAGGTTCAGGGCGGCCACAATGTTGTGGCCGTTGTCGCTGACCACGTTGCCCAGTTGGTGGGGTGACAGCCAGCGGGATGTTTGCCGCTTGATGCTATTTAGCAACCACCTGTGTGGTGACCAGGCCGATCAACTCCAACATGGCATGACAACACGTGACCTAACGCATGTGATAGGAAGGAGGGGGAGCGGGAGCGACCTTGCTGCTGTTTGGGACAGGAGCGTGTCCATGGAGGAGGAAGTGGGGGAAGCAGATAAGTGGCTGCTGTGGTAACCAGACAACACAAACATGGAGGTCTCAGTAGGACCTGGCCTTTTTGCTGTGGAGGAGATCGCTGCATGTAAATGTGTCTCCTCCACTGACGAGCAGGAGATTGTCAGGAAGGAACAGGTCTGTATGGGGACAAGTGATGGCATTAGTGATCACTGCTCCCTGTACTGTGGAGGAGATCGCTGCATGTAACTGTGTCTCCTCCACTGACGAGCAGGTGACGCTTCCTTCCCGACAATCGGCCGCTGCATGGTGCAGTCTACACCCGCTTTTAGTTTCCGTAAGCTTGTAGCTGAATGTCTGAGGATCGGAGCACCCGCCGTCCGCTCCCTCTCTCCTCCAGGCTGCCTACTCCTAGAACACTAGAATCTTCTACTGAAGTCAGAGGGAAGGGACGACCCCCACCCTAAGCTCCAAAATACTTAACCCTGACCACGCCGCCACTCCTGCTGGAAACGACAGCGTGTGTCACACAGCGGCAAATTGCAGCACATTAAATACAGACATTACCGCACAGTAAGAATTGCAGACTGCATTAATGTCCCATGATGCATATGTTAGAAGGATGCCACACACAGATGTCACACGGCATCCGTCACCGTGGGTCTCGCTGTACACTGGACGTTGCAGGACGTGTACTGCAGTTATTACGGTTTTGCATTACTGTTTCCTGAGGGAATATGTTAAATGTGAAAGAAAATGTCCTGTGAAGAGGCCCTGAGAGCACTCCGCTGCTCGCCACTGCCAGGCCTCCTCTCGCTGTGCAGACTCCGCTCGGACGCGCTCTTTTCTTCAGGAATTACAGTAAATGTAGAGAGAAAAAACCTCATCAGCCACAGAAGTAAAAAATAGCATCAAATGCTGGATGAGACCGCTAATGACTTCCCAGTACAGGCCAGACCTGCAAAATGACTCACCTCCGTCTCAGTGGTGTACACAGCGTCCTATTATTCTGAGCAGCAGCTAACCCCTGAAGTACGGACAGCAGCTAGACAGCCGGGGGGACGCCAGAAGGTCCTGCTAGGTTGTCATGGAGCCACGCTGACTCGCATCCCACAGAGAGAACACGACCATCGAGGTGGTCCTACAGCTGCTGGGGGTGGGGATCCACAGAGAGAACACGACCATCGAGGTGGTCCCACAGCTTCTGTAGAGGGCGTGGGGGGGATCCATAGAGAGAACACAACCGTCTAGGTGCTCCCACAGCTGCTGGGGGTGGGGATCCACAGAGAGAACACAACCGTCGAGGTGGTCCTACAGCT
This sequence comes from Bufo bufo, assembly GCF_905171765.1. Classification (NCBI taxonomy): domain Eukaryota; kingdom Metazoa; phylum Chordata; class Amphibia; order Anura; family Bufonidae; genus Bufo; species Bufo bufo. Next base: position 703,905,565 of record NC_053391.1, read on the forward strand.
GCTGGGGGTGGGGATCCACAGAGAGAACACGACCGTCGAGGTGGTCCCACAGCTGCTGAGGGTGGGGATCCACAGAGAGAACACAACCGTCGAGGGGGTCCTACAGCTGCTGGGGGTGGGGATCCACAGAGAGAACACGACCGTCAAGCTGGTCCCACAGCTGCTGAGGGTGGGGATCCACAGAGAGAACACAACCGTCTAGGTGGTCCCACAGCTGCTGGGGGTGGGGATCCACAGAGAGAACACGACCGTCAAGGTGGTCCCACAGCTGCTGTAGAGGGCGTGGGGGGGATCCACAGAGAGAACACAACCGTCGAGGTGGTCCCACAGCTGCTGGGGGTGGGGATCCACAGAGAGAACACGACCGTCGAGGTGGTCCCACAGCTACTGGGGGTGGGGATCCACAGAGAGAACACGACCGTCAAGGTGGTCCCACAGCTGCTGGGGGTGGGGATCCACAGAGAGAACATGACCGTCGAGGTGGTCCCACAGCTGCTGGGGGTGGGGATCCACAGAGAGAACACAACCGTCGAGGTTGTCCCACAGCTGCTGGGGGTGGGGATCCACAGAGAGAACACGACCGTCGAGGTGGTCCCACAGCTGCTGGGGGTGTGGATCCACAGAGAGAACACGGCCGTCGAGGTGGTCCCACAGCTACTGGGGGTGGGGATCCACAGAGAAAACACGACCGTCGAGGTGGTCCCACAGTTTCTGGAGGAGGCATGGGAGATCCATAGAGAGAAGACGAGCATCGAGGTGGTCCCACAGTTGTTGTATGGTGCGTGGGGGGGATACGTAGAGAGACCACGACCATCAAGGTGGTCCCACAGCTGCTGTAGAGGGTCGTGGGGGGATCCATAGAGATAACACGGCCATCGAGGTGGTCCTACAGCTGCTGGAGGTGGGGATCCAGAGAGAGAACACAACCATCGAGGTGGTCCTACAGTTTCTGGAGGAGGCGTGGGAGATCCAGAGAGAGAACACAACCATCGTGGTGGTCCCACAGTTTCTGGAGGAGGCGTGGGAGATCCAGAGAGAGAACACAACCATCGAGGTGGTCCCACAGTTTCTGAAGGAGGCGTGGGAGATCCAGAGAGAGAACACAACCATCGAGGTGGTCCCACAGTTTCTGGAGGCGGCGTGGGGGATCCATAGAGAGAAGACGAGCTTCGAGGTGGTCCCACAGCTGTTGGAGGGGGCGTGGGGGGGATCCATAGAGAGAACATGACCATCAAGGTCATTTCCACAGCTGCTGGAGGAAGCTGTGGAGATCCATAGAGAGAACACGGCCAATGATGTGGTGCCACAGCTGCTGGAGGGGGTGGGGGAGAGTCCAGAGAGAGAACACAACCATCGTGGTGGTCCCACAGTTTCTGGAGGAGGAGTGGGAGATCCAGAGAGAGAACACAACCATTGTGGTGGTCCCACAGTTTCTGGAGGAGGCGTGGGAGATCCAGAGAGAGAACACAACCTTCGAGGTGGTCCCGCAGTTTCTGGAGGAGGCGTGGGAGATCCATAGAGAGAAGACGAGTATCGAGGTGGTCCCATAGCTGTTGGAGGGGGCGTGGGGGGGATCCATAGAGAGAACATGACCATCGAGGTCGTTCCACAGCTGCTGGAGGAAGCTGTGGAGATCCATAGAGAGAACACGGCCAATGATGTGGTGCCACAGCTGCTGGAGGGGGTGGGGGAGGGTCCATAGAGGGAACACAACCATCGAGGTGGTCCCACAGCTGTTCGAGTGGGCATGAGGGAGGATCCATAGAGTGAACACGACCATGGAGGTGGTCCCACAGCTGCTGGAGAGGGCATGGGGGGGGATCCATAGAGCAAACACGAACATCGAGTGGTCCCACAGCTGCTGGAGTTGGGGATTCATAGAGAAAACACGAACATTGAGTGGTTCCACATTATCTGGAGGAGGTGTGGTGGAGGATCCACAGAGCAAACACGACCATCGAGGTGGTCCCACAGCTGCTGGAGAGGGTGTGGGGGGATCCACAGAGAGAACACGACAGTCGAGGTGGTACCACAGTTGCTCGAGGGTACAAGGGGGAGGATCTATCGAGCGAACATGACAATTGAAGTTGTCCCACAGATGCTCAACTAAGTTCAAGCAGGGGTGCACCGAGCCTTTCTGCTGCCTGAGGCAAAAACTGAAACAGCGCCCCCACCCACTGTGCCAATTTCTTAACCTAACCGCTTCCCTCCAGCCCTACTGTTGATGACATACTTGGAATACAGAACATACAGGGTAATACAGCAGCAAATACCTCTTACATCCAGTGATGTCTCCTCTGATGTAGCTTGGAAGAAAGACGAGACAGAGGGGATATGATAGAAACTTTTAAATACATAAAGGGAATCAACAAGGGAAAAGAGGAGAGAAGATTTACAAGAAGAAAAACTGCTACAAGAGGACATAGTGTTAAATTAGAGGGGCAAAGGTTTAAAAGTAATATCAGGAAGTATTACTTTACTGAGAGTAGTGGATGCATGGAATAGCCTTCCTGCAGAAGTGGTAGCTGCAGATACAGTGGAGGAGGTTAAGCATGCATGGGATAGGCATAAGGCCATCCTTCATATAAGATAGGGCCAGGGGCTATCCATAGTATTCAGTATATTGGGCAGACTAGATGGGCCAAATGGGTCTTATCTGCCGACACATTCTATGTTTCTATGTTTCTATGTTTCTGATGTAGATGTTCTCTTTCCACATCTTCTCCTTTCACACCAGACCGTCACAATGATTTCTTTCAGCATGTCTTGTCTCTGCAGAGTTTGACAAACAGAAATCTTGTTTTCCTACTTTTCCAGCCTCCTCTCACCTTCTGGACACCCCATTCTGCCACCTCAGTGCTCCCCACTTAATAGATCTCTGGTAGAGTGCACTTTGTAGTATCAGTGCACCCAATACTATTAATGTCACTAATTTTGCACCCATTAGAAAAATGTGCCCCTATAATGTGTGCCTGTACAAAAAATGACCCTTGCAGAGCTGCACTCACTATTCTGCTGGTGCAGTCACTGTGTACATACATTACTTATCCTGTACTGATCCTGGGTTACATCCTGTATTATACTCCAGAGCTGCACTCACTATTCTGCTGATGCAGTCACTGTGTACATTACATTATTTATCCTGTACTGATCGTGAGTTACATCCTGTATTATACTCCAGAGCTGCACTCACTATTCTGCTGGTGCAGTCACTGTGTACATACATTACTTATCCTGTACTGATCCTGAGTTACATCCTGTATTATACTCCAGAGCTGCACTCACTATTCTGCTGATGCAGTCACTGTGTACATTACATTATTTATCCTGTACTGATCGTGAGTTACATCCTGTATTATACTCCAGAGCTGCACTCACTATTCTGCTGGTGCAGTCACTGTGTACATACATTACTTATCCTGTACTGATCCTGAGTTACATCCTGTATTATACTCCAGAGCTGCACTCACTATTCTGCTGGTGCAGTCACTGTGTACATACATTACTTATCCTGTACTGATCCTGGGTTAAATCCTGTATTATACTCCAGAGCTGCACTCACTATTCTGCTGGTGCAGTCACTGTATACATACATTACTTACCCTGTACTAATCCTGAGTTACATCCTGTATTATACTCCAGAGCTGCACTCGCTATTCTGCTGGAGCAGTCACTGTGTACATACATTACTTATCCTGTACTGATCATGAGTTACATCCTGTATTATACTCCAGAGCTGCACTCACTATTCTGCTGGTGCAGTCACTGTGTATATACATTACTTATCCTGTATTGATCCTGAGTTACATCCTGTATTAAACCCCAGAGCTGCACTCACTATTCTGCTGATGCAGTCACTGTGTACATTACATTATCCTGTACTGCACAGAGAGAACACAACCGTCGAGGTGGTCCCACAGCTGCTGGGGGTGTGGATCCACAGAGAGAACACGGCCGTCGAGGTGGTCCTACAGCTGCTGGAGGTGGGGATCCACAGAGAGAACACGACCGTCGAGGTGGTCCCACAGTTTCTGGAGGAGGCATGGGAGATCCATAGAGAGAAGACGAGCATCGAGGTGGTCCCACAGTTGTTGGATGGTGCGTGGGGGGGATACGTAGAGAGACCACGACCATCAAGGTGGTCCCACAGCTGCTGTAGAGGGTCGTGGGGGGATCCATAGAGATAACACGGCCATCGAGGTGGTCCTACAGCTGCTGGAGGTGGGGATCCAGAGAGAGAACACAACCATCGAGGTGGTCCTACAGTTTCTGGAGGAGGCGTGGGAGATCCAGAGAGAGAACACAACCATCGTGGTGGTCCCACAGTTTCTGGAGGAGGCGTGGGAGATCCAGAGAGAGAACACAACCATTGAGGTGGTCCTACAGTTTCTGGAGGAGGCGTGGGAGATCCAGAGAGAGAACACAACCATCGTGGTGGTCCCACAGTTTCTGGAGGAGGCGTGGGAGATCCAGAGAGAGAACACAACCATCGAGGTGGTCCCACAGTTTCTGGAGGCGGCGTGGGAGATCCATAGAGAGAAGACGAGCTTCGAGGTGGTCCCACAGCTGTTGGAGGGGGCGTGGGGGGGATCCATAGAGAGAACATGACTGCACTCAATATTCTGCTGGTGCAGTCACTGTGTACATACATTACTTATCCTGTACTGATCCTGAGTTACATCCTGTATTATACTCCAGAGCTGCACTCACTATTCTGCTGGTGCAGTCACTGTGTACATACATTACTTATCCTGTACTGATCCTGAGTTACATCCTGTATTATACTCCAGAGATGCACTCACTATTCTGCTGTTGCAGTCACTGTGTACATACATTACTTACCCTGTACTGATCCTGAGTTACATCCTGTATTATACTCCAGAGCTGCACTCACTATTCTGCTGGTGCAGTCACTGTGTACATACATTACTTATCCTGTACTGATCCTGAGTTACATCCTGTATTATACTCCAGAGCTGCACTCACTATTCTGCTGGTGAAGTCACTGTGTACATACATTTCTTATCCTGTACTGATCCTGAGTTACATCCTGTATTATACTCCAGAGCTGCACTCACTATTCTGCTGGTGCAGTCACTGTGTACATACATTACTTATCCTGTAATGATCCTGAGCAACATCCTGTATTATACTCCAGAGCTGCACTCACTATTCTGCTGGTGCAGTCACTGTGTACATACATTACTTATCCTGTACTGATCCAGAGTTACATCCTGTATTATACTCCAGACCTGCACTCACTATTCTGCTGGTGCAGTCACTGTGTACATACATTACTTATCCTGTACTGATCCAGAGTTACATCCTGTATTATACTCCAGAGCTGCACTCACTATTCTGCTGGTGCAGTCACTGTGTACATACATTACTTATCCTGTACTGATCCAGAGTTACATCCTGTATTATACTCCAGAGCTGCACTCACTATTCTGCTGGTGCAGTCACTGTGTACATACATTACTTATCCTGTACTGATCCTGAGTAACATCCTGTATTATACTCCAGAGCTGCACTCACTATTCTGCTGGTGCAGTCACTGTGTATATACATTACTTATCCTGTACTGATCCAGAGTTACATCCTGTATTATACTCCAGAGCTGCACTCACTATTCTGCTGGTGCAGTCACTGTGTACATACATTACTTATCCTGTACTTATCCAGAGTTACATCCTGTATTATACTCCAGAGCTGCACTCACTATTCTGCTGATGCACTCACTGTGTACATACATTACTTATCCTGTACTGATCCAGAGTTACATCCGGTATTATACTCCAGAGCTGCACTCACTATTCTGCTGGTGCAGTCACTGTGTACATACATTACTTATCCAGTACTAATCCTGAGTTACATCCTGTATTATACTCCAGAGCTGCACTCACTATTCTGCTGGTGCAGTCACTGTGTACATACATTACTTATCCTGTACTGATCCTGAGTTACATCCTATATTATACTCCACAGCTGCACTCACTATTCTGCTGGTGCAGTCACTGTGTACATACATTACTTATCCTGTACTGATCCTGAGATACATCCTGTATTATACTCCAGAGCTGCACTCACTATTCTGCTGGTGCAGTCACTGTGTACATACATTACTTATCCTGTACTGATCCTGAGTTACATCCTGTATTATACTCCAGAGCTGCATTCACTATTCTGCTGGTGCAGTCACTGTGTACAGACATTACTTATCCTGTACTGATCCTGAGTTACATCCTGTATTATACTCCAGAGCTGCACTCACTATTCTGCTGGTGCACTCACTGTGTACATACATTACTTATCCAGTACTAATCCTGAGTTACATCCTGCATTATACTCCAGAGCTGCACTCACTATTCTGCTGGTGCAGTCACTGTGTACATACATTACTTATCCTGTACTGATCCTGAGTTACATCCTGCATTATACTCCAGAGCTGCACTCACTATTCTGCTGGTGCAGTCACTGTGTACATACATTTCTTATCCTGTACTGATCCTGAGTTACATCCTGTATTATACTCCAGAGCTGCACTCACTATTCTGCTGGTGCAGTCACTGTGTACATACATTACTTATCCTGTACTGATCCAGAGTTACATCCTGTATTATACTCCAGAGCTGCACTCACTATTCTGCTGGTGCAGTCACTGTGTACATACATTACTTATCCTGTACTGATCCAGAGTTACATCCTGTATTATACTCCAGAGCTGCACTCACTATTCTGCTGGTGCAGTCACTGTGTACATACATTACTTATCCTGTACTGATCCTGAGTAACATCCTGTATTATACTCCAGAGCTGCACTCACTATTCTGCTGGTGCAGTCACTGTGTATATACATTACTTATCCTGTACTGATCCAGAGTTACATCCTGTATTATACTCCAGAGCTGCACTCACTATTCTGCTGGTGCAGTCACTGTGTACATACATTACTTATCCTGTACTTATCCAGAGTTACATCCTGTATTATACTCCAGAGCTGCACTCACTATTCTGCTGATGCACTCACTGTGTACATACATTACTTATCCTGTACTGATCCAGAGTTACATCCGGTATTATACTCCAGAGCTGCACTCACTATTCTGCTGGTGCAGTCACTGTGTACATACATTACTTATCCAGTACTAATCCTGAGTTACATCCTGTATTATACTCCAGAGCTGCACTCACTATTCTGCTGGTGCAGTCACTGTGTACATACATTACTTATCCTGTACTGATCCTGAGTTACATCCTATATTATACTCCACAGCTGCACTCACTATTCTGCTGGTGCAGTCACTGTGTACATACATTACTTATCCTGTACTGATCCTGAGATACATCCTGTATTATACTCCAGAGCTGCACTCACTATTCTGCTGGTGCAGTCACTGTGTACATACATTACTTATCCTGTACTGATCCTGAGTTACATCCTGTATTATACTCCAGAGCTGCATTCACTATTCTGCTGGTGCAGTCACTGTGTACAGACATTACTTATCCTGTACTGATCCTGAGTTACATCCTGTATTATACTCCAGAGCTGCACTCACTATTCTGCTGGTGCACTCACTGTGTACATACATTACTTATCCAGTACTAATCCTGAGTTACATCCTGCATTATACTCCAGAGCTGCACTCACTATTCTGCTGGTGCAGTCACTGTGTACATACATTACTTATCCTGTACTGATCCTGAGTTACATCCTGCATTATACTCCAGAGCTGCACTCACTATTCTGCTGGTGCAGTCACTGTGTACATACATTACTTATCCTGTGCTGATCCTGAGTTACATCCTGTATTATACTCCAGAGCTGCACTCACTATTCTGCTGGTGCAGTCACTGTGTACATACATTACTTATCCTGTGCTGATCCTGAGTTACATCCTGTATTATACTCCAGAGCTGCACTCACTATTCTGCTGGTGCAGTCACTGTGTACATACATTACTTATCCTGTACTGATCCTGAGTTACATCCTGTATTATACTCCAGAGCTGTACTCACAATTCTGCTGGTGCAGTCACTGTGTACATACATTACTTATCCTGTACTGATCCTGAGTTACATCCTGTATTATATTCCAGAGCTGCACTCACTATTCTGCTGGTGCAGTCACAGTGTACATACATTACTTATCCTGTACTGATCCTGAGCAACATCCTCTATTATACTGCAGAGCTGCACTCACTATTCTGCTGGTGCAGTCACTGTGTACATACATTACTTATCCTGTACTGATCCAGAGTTACATCCTGTATTATACTCCAGACCTGCACTCGCTATTCTGCTGGTGCAGTCACTGTGTACATTACATTACTTATCCTGTACTGATCCTGAGTTACATCCTGTATTTTACTCCAGAGCTGCACTCACTGTTCTGCTGGTGCAGTCACTGTGTACATACATTACTTATCCTGTACTGATCCAGAGTTACATCCTGTATTATACTCCAGAGCTGCACTCACTATTTTGCTGGTGCAGTCACTGTGTACATACATTACTTATCCTGTACTGATCCTGAGTTACATCCTGTATTATACTCCAGAGCTGCACTCACTATTCTGCTGGTGCAGTCACTGTGTACATACATTACTTATCCTGTACTGATCCTGAGTTACATCCTGTATTATACTCCAGAGCTGCACTCACTATTCTGCTGGTGCAGTCACTGTGTACATACATTACTTATCCTGTACTGATCCTGAGTTACATCCTGTATTATACTCCAGAGCTGTACTCACTATTCTGCTGGTGCAGTCACTGTGTACATACATTACTTATCCTGTACTGATCCTGAGTTGCATCCTGTATTATATTCCAGAGCTGCACTCACTATTCTGCTGGTGCAGTCACAGTGTACATACATTACTTATCCTGTACTGATCCTGAGCAACATCCTCTATTATACTCCAGAGCTGCACTCACTATTCTGCTGGTGCAGTCACTGTGTACATACATTACTTATCCTGTACTGATCCAGAGTTACATCCTGTATTATACTCCAGACCTGCACTCACTATTCTGCTGGTGCAGTCACTGTGTACATACATTACTTATCCTGTACTGATCCTGAGTTACATCCTATATTATACTCCAGAGCTGCATTCACTATTCTGCTGGTGCAGTCACTGTGTACATACATTACTTATCCTGTACTGATCCTGAGTTACATCCTGTATTATACTCCAGAGCTGCACTCACTATTCTACTGGTGCAGTCACTGTGTACATACATTTCTTATCCTGTACTGATCCTGAGTTACATCCTGTATTATACTCCAGAGCTGCACTCACTATTCTGCTGGTGCAGTCACTGTGTACATACATTACTTATCCTGTAATGATCCTGAGCAACATCCTGTATTATACTCCAGAGCTGCACTCACTATTCTGCTGGTGCAGTCACTGTGTACATACATTACTTATCCTGTACTGATCCAGAGTTACATCCTGTATTATACTCCAGACCTGCACTCACTATTCTGCTGGTGCAGTCACTGTGTACATACATTACTTATCCTGTACTGATCCAGAGTTACATCCTGTATTATACTCCAGAGCTGCACTCACTATTCTGCTGGTGCAGTCACTGTGTACATACATTACTTATCCTGTACTGATCCAGAGTTACATCCTGTATTATACTCCAGAGCTGCACTCACTATTCTGCTGGTGCAGTCACTGTGTACATACATTACTTATCCTGTACTGATCCTGAGTAACATCCTGTATTATACTCCAGAGCTGCACTCACTATTCTGCTGGTGCAGTCACTGTGTACATACATTACTTATCCTGTACTGATCCAGAGTTACATCCTGTATTATACTCCAGAGCTGCACTCACTATTCTGCTGGTGCAGTCACTGTGTACATACATTACTTATCCTGTACTGATCCAGAGTTACATCCTGTATTATACTCCAGAGCTGCACTCACTATTCTGCTGATGCACTCACTGTGTACATACATTACTTATCCTGTACTGATCCAGAGTTACATCCGGTATTATACTCCAGAGCTGCACTCACTATTCTGCTGGTGCAGTCACTGTGTACATACATTACTTATCCAGTACTAATCCTGAGTTACATCCTGTATTATACTCCAGAGCTGCACTCACTATTCTGCTGGTGCAGTCACTGTGTACATACATTACTTATCCTGTACTGATCCTGAGTTACATCCTGTATTATACTCCACAGCTGCACTCACTATTCTGCTGGTGCAGTCACTGTGTACATACATTACTTATCCTGTACTGATCCTGAGATACATCCTGTATTATACTCCAGAGCTGCACTCACTATTCTGCTGGTGCAGTCACTGTGTACATACATTACTTATCCTGTACTGATCCTGAGTTACATCCTGTATTATACTCCAGAGCTGCATTCACTATTCTGCTGGTGCAGTCACTGTGTACAGACATTACTTATCCTGTACTGATCCTGAGTTACATCCTGTATTATACTCCAGAGCTGCACTCACTATTCTGCTGGTGCACTCACTGTGTACATACATTACTTATCCAGTACTAATCCTGAGTTACATCCTGCATTATACTCCAGAGCTGCACTCACTATTCTGCTGGTGCAGTCACTGTGTACATACATTACTTATCCTGTACTGATCCTGAGTTACATCCTGCATTATACTCCAGAGCTGCACTCACTATTCTGCTGGTGCAGTCACTGTGTACATACATTACTTATCCTGTGCTGATCCTGAGTTACATCCTGTATTATACTCCAGAGCTGCACTCACTATTCTGCTGGTGCAGTCACTGTGTACATACATTACTTATCCTGTGCTGATCCTGAGTTACATCCTGTATTATACTCCAGAGCTGCACTCACTATTCTGCTGGTGCAGTCACTGTGTACATACATTACTTATCCTGTACTGATCCTGAGTTACATCCTGTATTATACTCCAGAGCTGTACTCACAATTCTGCTGGTGCAGTCACTGTGTACATACATTACTTATCCTGTACTGATCCTGAGTTACATCCTGTATTATATTCCAGAGCTGCACTCAATATTCTGCTGGTGCAGTCACAGTGTACATACATTACTTATCCTGTACTGATCCTGAGCAACATCCTCTATTATACTCCAGAGCTGCACTCACTATTCTGCTGGTGCAGTCACTGTGTACATACATTACTTATCCTGTACTGATCCAGAGTTACATCCTGTATTATACTCCAGACCTGCACTCACTATTCTGCTGGTGCAGTCACTGTGTACATACATTACTTATCCTGTACTGATCCTGAGTTACATCCTATATTATACTCCAGAGCTGCATTCACTATTCTGCTGGTGCAGTCACTGTGTACATACATTACTTATCCTGTGCTGATCCTGAGTTACATCCTGTATTATACTCCAGAGCTGCACTCACTATTCTGCTGTTGCAGTCACTGTGTACATTACATTACTTATCCTGTACTGATCCTGAGTTACATCCTGTATTTTACTCCAGAGCTGCACTCACTGTTCTGCTGGTGCAGTCACTGTGTACATACATTACTTATCCTGTACTGATCCAGAGTTACATCCTGTATTATACTCCAGAGCTGCACTCACTATTTTGCTGGTGCAGTCACTGTGTACATACATTACTTATCCTGTACTGATCCTGAGTTACATCCTGTATTATACTCCAGAGCTGCACTCACTATTCTGCTGGTGCAGTCACTGTGTACATACATTACTTATCCTGTACTGATCCTGAGTTACATCCTGTATTATACTCCAGAGCTGCACTCACTATTCTGCTGGTGCAGTCACTGTGTACATACATTACTTATCCTGTACTGATCCTGAGTTACATCCTGTATTATACTCCAGAGCTGTACTCACTATTCTGCTGGTGCAGTCACAGTGTACATACATTACTTATCCTGTACTGATCCTGAGCAACATCCTCTATTATACTCCAGAGCTGCACTCACTATTCTGCTGGTGCAGTCACTGTGTACATACATTACTTATCCTGTACTGATCCAGAGTTACATCCTGTATTATACTCCAGACCTGCACTCACTATTCTGCTGGTGCAGTCACTGTGTACATACATTACTTATCCTGTACTGATCCTGAGTTACATCCTGTATTATACTCCAGAGCTGCACTCACTATTCTGCTGGTGCAGTCACTGTGTACATACATTACTTATCCTGTACTGATCCTGAGTTACATCCTATATTATACTCCAGAGCTGCATTCACTATTCTGCTGGTGCAGTCACTGTGTACATACATTACTTATCCTGTGCTGATCCTGAGTTACATCATTTATTATACTCCAGAGCTGCACTCACTATTCTGCTGTTGCAGTCACTGTGTACATTACATTACTTATCCTGTACTGATCCTGAGTTACATCCTGTATTTTACTCCAGAGCTGCACTCACTGTTCTGCTGGTGCAGTCACTGTGTACATACATTACTTATCCTGTACTGATCCTGAGTTACATCCTGTATTATACTCCAGAGCTGCACTCACTATTTTGCTGGTGCAGTCACTGTGTACATACATTACTTATCCTGTACTGATCCTGAGTTACATCCTGTGTTATACTCCAGAGCTGCACTCACTGTTCTGCTGGTGCAGTCACTGTGTACATACATTACTTATCCTGTACTGATCCTGAGTTACATCCTGTATTATACTCCAGAGCTACACTCACTATTCTGCTGGTGCAGTCACTGTGTACATACATTACTTATCCTGTATTGATCCTGAGTTACATCCTGTATTATACTCCAGAGCTGCACTCACTATTCTGCTGGTGCACTCACTGTGTACATACATTACTTATCCTGTACTGATCCAGAGTTACATCCTGTATTATACTCCAGAGCTGCACTCACTATTCTGCTGGTGCAGTCACTGTGTACATACATTACTTATCCTGTACTGATCCTGAGTTACATCCTGTATTATACTCCACAGCTGCACTCACTATTCTGCTGGTGCAGTCACTGTGTACATACATTACTTATCCTGTACTGATCCTGAGTTACATCCTGCATTATACTCCAGAGCTGCACTCACTATTCTGCTGGTGCAGTCACTGTGTACATACATTACTTATCCTGTACTGATCCTGAGTTACATCCTGTATTATACTCCAGAGCTGCACTCACTATTCTGCTGGTGCAGTCACTGTGTACATACATTACTTATACTGTACTGATCCTGAGTTACATCCTTTATTATACTCCAGAGCTGCACTCACTATTCTGCTGGTGCAGTCACTGTGTACATACATTACTTATCCTGTACTGATCCTGAGTTACATCCTGTATTATACTCCAGAGCTGCACTCACTATTCTGCTGGTGCAGTCACTGTGTACATACATTACTTATCCTGTACTGATCCTGAGTTACATCCTGTATTATACTCCAGAGCTGCACTCACTATTCTGCTGGTGCAGTCACTGTGTACATACATTACTTATCCTGTACTGATCCTGAGTTACCTCCTGTATTATACTCCAGAGCTGCACTCACTATTCTGCTGGTGCAGTCACTGTGTACATACATTACTTATCCTGTCCTGATCCTGAGTTACATCCTGTATTATACTCCACAGCTGCACTCACTATTCTGCTGGTGCAGTCACTGTGTACATACATTACTTATCCTGTACTGATCCTGAGTTACATCCTGTATTATACTCCAGAGCTGCACTCACTATTCTGCTGGTGCAGTCACTGTGTACATACATTACTTATCCTGTACTGATCCTGAGTTACATCCTGTATTATACTCCAGAGCTGCACTCACTATTCTGCTGGTGCAGTCACTGTGTACATACATTACTTATCCTGTACTGATCCTGAGTTACATCCTGTATTATACTCCAGAGCTGCACTCACTATTCTGCTGGTGCAGTCACTGTGTACATACATTACTTATCCTGTACTGATCCTGAGTTACATCCTGTATTATACTCCAGAGCTGCACTCACTATTCTGCTGGTGCAGTCACTGTGTACATACATTACTTATCCTGTACTGATCCTGAGTTACATCCTGTATTATACTCCAGAGCTGCACTCACTATTCTGCTGGTGCAGTCACTGTGTACATACATTACTTATCCTGTACTGATCCTGAGTTACATCCTGTATTATACTCCAGAGCTGCACTCACTATTCTGCTGGTGCAGTCACTGTGTACATACATTACTTATCCTGTACTGATCCTGAGTTACCTCCTGTATTATACTCCAGAGCTGCACTCACTATTCTGCTGGTGCAGTCACTGTGTACATACATTACTTATCCTGTCCTGATCCTGAGTTACATCCTGTATTATACTCCACAGCTGCACTCACTATTCTGCTGGTGCAGTCACTGTGTACATACATTACTTATCCTGTACTGATCCTGAGTTACATCCTGTATTATACTCCAGAGCTGCACTCACTATTCTGCTGGTGCAGTCACTGTGTACATACATTACTTATCCTGTACTGATCCTGAGTTACATCCTGTATTATACTCCAGAGCTGCACTCACTATTCTGCTGGTGCAGTCACTGTGTACATACATTACTTATCCTGTACTGATCCTGAGTTACATCCTGTATTATACTCCAGAGCTGCACTCACTATTCTGCTGGTGCAGTCACTGTGTACATACATTACTTATACTGTACTGATCCTGAGTTACATCCTGTATTTATTTATTATAAAATTATAAAACATAACAATAACACAATGTAACAATATTCATAATAACAAACATAATTGTCACGGATGATCCGCGAGAATATTGAACCATCCTCACAATATTACCAATATTACTATCCCTTACCGATCAATGGGCCTATTAAACAGTCCTTATATCCATAGGGGCCCCAGAGCTTACAATCTGATTACTCAGAGCACTAGGTCCTTCTATGTTCCCGTCAGTCACTAGAGGCCAGCGAGCTTCAGACTGTCTGTCACAGCTAAAACTGGAAATGGACCGAAGGCTAACTTCATTACGGCGTCCTCTGCCATTAACGGATCAGACGGGGGCTATTCGTCTGCATCCCTGGTAAATAAGAAGTGTGAAGTTACCTGGGTGAAACTATAGACAGTCAGGCACCGCCATCTGAGATAGGATTTTTACCCTTTTTAAGAGAGGCCACGCATCTTACGGACATAAAAATTGCGTCATCTTGTCCCTCAGAATTCACTGGACATTTACATACGACAAACATAACTCTAGGAGATGCCCCGGTAAAGTTATGGTGTTACCCCACCATAGAACCAGTTATAATAGTCATATTTGGTATCCCTGGACTCCATATTTTGTGGGGAATGTGAATCTGTGCTCATTACTTATGTACAGCGGAGACATCCCGAGGTATGGCACATACCATATTTCAGAACTGGCATTCATCTCAGAAATACAGCCGGCCCAGCTGGCGGACTATCCATTCTGGGATCCTTATAACAAGGGCCTAGAATCTGCTAAAGGAGTTCTCCACTTTTAACAACACCTGGAGAGGCCTCAGCCAGAGAACCCGTGGGCTGTAGGCATATTCGGATTATTACACTCTGGACAAAGGCTTCTTGGACTTTATCCCTGCAACAGACTATTTCACCAACGGACATCTTTTCTGCGGAAAATAAGTATTTTCTTTCTTTTTTCCCTTTTTGTTTATTGGACTATACTTTCCTTCATCACTGCACATATTGAGAAGTTGTATTGTATGTATATAATAATTGACCTCCCAGTCATTTCTCTAGCCATATGCTCGCTTTCAAACACTGCAAAAACTTACCCTAGCCTCTCCGAAGAGAAAGCTACTCGGTTCTGTTATCCAGATAGTGGGTTCCTTGCTCCCATAAATTGCGAGGTGGTGGCAGTTAAACTACCCTGTGTGTGGTTCCGGTCCGGTCTCTCACACGCTTACTTGCGGTCAATCTGCGGTCCAATCCCCGCGCTTTCAGCCTATCGACTGTACGGACTCAAGTTAGACTGTCGGTGTGCTGAAAGTGGCTGGGAGGCCTGTTTGCGGATTGACCACTATGGGCGCTGTGACGGTTTTGTAACGTATTGTGGCCACAGAGGTCGCAGTTCGTCACAATAATCATTAAAAAATATCAAACACAACACAATTTACAGTTGCACCTGCTGCTGCGCGGGATCGTCTTCCGTTTACCGGGGGGGGGGGGCGGGGTGATTATGTTATTAAGTGGAGAAAACCCTCATTTCACCTTCAAAGACATTGTGACGGAAATGTCCATTGTGACCGTACTTCATGGAAGCTTTGGGAGAAGGGGCTGCTGCAGGATTAGCGATGTGGAATACCGCCTGGAAAATGTGATATCACACGGCTCATATCCCCCAAAGTGAAGACAATCTGAGCTAAATCTGAAATGTCTCTGCATCATAACGACTTCTACAAGTACAAGCACAGTGATCTCCCACTGTAATTTCAGAGATCGGCCACTTGAGTGCACAGTCAACTCACCACATGTAGGAGCTGTAATACCAGAGATCGGCCACACGAGGGAGCGGTCACCTCACCACATGGTGGATCTGTAATACCAGAGATCGGCCACACGAGGGCGCAGTCATCTCAACACATGGAGGAACTGTAATACCAGAGATCGGCCACACGAGGGAGCGGTCACCTCACCACATGGAGGAGCTGTAATACCAGAGATCGGCCACACGAGGGAGCGGTCACGTCACCACATGGAGGAGCTGTAATACCAGAGATCGGCCACACGAGGGCGCAGTCACCTCACCACATGGAGGAGCTGTAATACCAAAGATCGGCCACACGAGGGAGCGGTCACCTCACCACATGGAGGATCTGTAATACCAGAGATCGGCCACACGAGGGCGCAGTCACCTCACCACATGGAGGAGCTGTAATACCAGAGATCGGCCACACGAGGGCACAGTCACCTCACCACATGGAGGATCTGTAATACCAGAGATCGGCCACACGAGGGCGCAGTCACCTAACCAAATGGAGGAGCTGTAATACCAGAGATCGGCCACACGAGGGAGCGGTCACCTCACCACATGGAGGATCTGTAATACCAGAGATCGGCCACACGAGGGCACAGTCACCTCAACACATGGAGGAGCTGTAATACCAGAGATCGGCCACACGAGGGAGCGGTCACCTCACCACATGGAGGATCTGTAATACCAGAGATCGGCCACACGAGGGCGCAGTCACCTAACCAAATGGAGGAGCTGTAATACCAGAGATCGGCCACACAAGGGAGCGGTCACCTCACCACATGAAGGATCTGTAATACCAGAGATCGGCCACACGAGGGCGCAGTCACCTCACCAAATGGAGGAACTGTAATACCAGAGATCGGCCACACGAGGGAGCGGTCACCTCACCACATGGAGGATCTGTAATACCAGAGATCGGCCACACGAGGGCGCAGTCACCTCACCAAATGGAGGAGCTGTAATACCAGAGATCGGCCACACAAGGGAGCGGTCACCTCAACACATGTAGGAGCTGTAATAGCAGAGATCGGCCACACGAGGGCGCAGTCACCTCAACATATGGAGGAACTGTAATACCAGAGATCGGCAACACGAGGGAGCCGTCACCTCACCACATGGAGGAGCTGTAATACCAGAGATCGGCCACACGAGGGCGCAGTCATCTCAACACATGGAGGAGCTGTAATACCAGAGATCGGCCACACGAGAGAGCGGTCACCTCACCACATGGAGGATCTGTAATACCAGAGATCGGCCACACGAGGGCACAGTCACCTCAACACATGGAGGAGCTGTAATACCAGAGATCGGCCACACGAGAGAGTAGTCACCTCACCACATGGAGGAGCTGTAATACCAGAGATCGGCCACACGAGGGAGCGGTCACCTCACCACATGGAGGAGCTGTAATACCAGAGATCGGCCACAAGAGGGCGCAGTCACCTCAACACATGGAGGAGCTGTAATACCAGAGATCAGCCACACGAGAGAGCAGTCACCTCACCACATGGAGGAGCTGTAATAACACAGATCGGCTACACGAGAGAGCAGTCACCTCACCACATGGAGGAGCTTTAATACCAGAGATCAGCCACACGAGGGAGCGGTCACCTCACCACATTGAGGAGCTGTAATACCAGAGATTGGCCACACGAGGGCGCAGTCACCTCACCACATGGAGGAGCTGTAATACCAGAGATCGGCCACACGAGGGAGCGGTCAACTCACCACATGTAGGAGCTGTAATACCAGAGATCGGCCACACGAGGGCGCAGTCACCTCAACATATGAAGGAGTTGTAATACCAGAAATCAGCCACAAGAGGGCGCAGTCACCTCAACATATGGAGGAGCTGTAATACCAGAGAACGGCCACACGAGAGAGCAGTCACCTCAACACATAAAGGAGATGTAATACCAGAAATCAGCCACAAGAGGGCGCAGTCACCTCAACACATGGAGGAACTGTAATACCAGAGATCGGCCACACGAGAGAGCAGTCACCTCACCACATGGAGGAGCTGTAATACCAGAGATCGGCCACACGAGGGAACGGTCACCTCACCACATTGAGGAGCTGTAATACCAGAGATCGGCCACACGAGGGCGCAGTCACCTCAACACATGGAGGAGCTGTAATACCAGAGATCGGCCACACAAGGGAGCGGTCACCTCACCACATGTAGGAACTGTAATAACAGAGATCGGCCACACGAGGGCGCAGTCACCTCAACATATGGAGGAACTGTAATACCAGAGATCGGCCACACAAGGGCACAGTCATCTCAACACATGGAGGAGCTGTAATACCAGAGATCGGCCACACGAGAGAGCGGTCACCTCAACACATGGAGGAGCTGTAATACCAGAGATCGGCCACACGAGGGCGCAGTCACCTCACCACATGGAGGAGCTGTAATACCAGAGATCGGCCAAAAGTGAGAGCGGTCACCTAACCACATGGAGGAGTTGTAATACCAGAAATCAGCCACAAGAGGGCGCAGTCACTTCAAAACATGGAGGAGCTGTAATTCCAGAGAACGGCCACACGAGAGAGCAGTCACCTCAACACATAAGGGAGATGTAATACCAGAAATCAGCCACAAGAGGGCGCAGTCACCTCAACACATGGAGGAGCTGTAATACCAGAGATCGGCCACACAAGAGAGCAGTCACCTCACCACATTGAGGAGCTGTAATACCACAGATCGGCTACATGAGAGAGCAGTCACCTCACCACATGGAGGAGCTTTAATACCAGAGATCGGCCACACAAGAGAGCAGTCACCTCACCACATTGAGGAGCTGTAATACCAGAGATCGGCCACACGAGGGAGCGGTCACTTTACCACATGGAGGAGCTGTAATACCAGAGATCGGCCAGAAGAGGGAGCGGTCACCTAACCACATGGAGGAGCTGTAATACCAGAAATCAGCCACAAGAGGGCGCAGACACCTCACCACATGGAGGAGCTGTAATACCAGAGATCGGCCACACGAGAGAGCAGTCACCTCACCACATGTAGGAGCTGTAATACCAGAGATCGGCCACACGAGGGCGCAGTCATTTCAACACATGGAGGAGCTGTAATACCAGAGATCGGCCAGAAGTGAGAGCGGTCACCTAACCACATGGAGGAGTTGTAATACCAGAAATCAGCCACAAGAGGGCGCAGTCATCTCAACACATGGAGGAGCTGTAATACCAGAGAACGGCCACACGAGAGAACAGTCACCTCAACACATGGAGGAGATGTAATACAAGAAATCAGCCATAAGAGGGCGCAGTCACCTCAACACATGGAGGAGCTGTAATACCAGAGATCGGCCACACAAGGGAGTGGTCACCTCACCACATGGAGGAGCTGTAATACCAGAGATCGGCCACACGAGAGAGCAGTCACCTCAACACATAAGGGAGATGTAATACCAGAAATCAGCCACACGAGGGTGCAGTCACCTCAACACATGGAGGAGCTGTAATACCAGAGATCGGCCACACGAGAGAGCAGTCGCCTCAACACATAGAGGAGCTGTCATACCAGAGATCGGCCAGAAGAGGGAGCGGTCACCTCAACACATGGAGTTGTAATACCAGAAATCAGCCACACGAGGGCGCAGTCACCTCACCACATGGAGGAGCTGTAATACCAGAGATCGGCCACACGAGGGCGCAATCACCTCACCACATGGAGGAGCTGTAATACCAGAGAACGGCCATACGAGGGCGCAGTTTCCTCACCAACACATGGAGTGACTGTACAAGAATTCTCTGGGAATAAATATGTAACTGAATCAACATCTGGTATTTATACCCAGCATGGGGTCAGAGTCATTATACCCAGCATGGGGTCAAAGGTGTTGAATCCATTATCCTAATTGGAGTCAGTAGGTGATAAAGACTTCCCAGAAAAATGTCTCAAGGCAGCATTGTATGTGGCAGACAATAGATGTCTAACCCCCCCGCCTCTATTTAAGCTTGGCTTCTCCATTTTTTACTTAGATTGGCCTACTTCCAGATGTTGATTCAGTTACATATTTATTCCCAGAGAATTCTTGTACAGTCACTCAGAATTGAGAAAGCTCGTTGGAAGAACGAGTGAAACGTTTTCAAGAAATCTACAGTAAGTCCAGTTGCCTTGATTTATTCTTTACAGATATACCATGACCTGGATAAATGAGAACCTTCACAGATACAGAGGGTGCAGTCACCTCACTACATGGAGGAGCTGTATTACCAGATATCGGCCACACGAGGGCGCAGTCACCTCACCTCATAGAGGAGCTGTAATACCAGAGATCGGCCACACGAGGGCACAGTCATCTCAACACATGGTGGAGATGTAATTCCAGAGATCGGCCACACGAGGGCGCTGTCACCTTACCACAACATGGAGGAGCTTTAATACCAGAGATCGGCCACATGAGGGCGCATTGACCTCACCACATGGAGAAGATGTAATTGCCGAGATCGGCCACACGAGGGTGCAGTCACCTCACCAACACATGGAGGAGCTGTAATACCGGAGATCTGCAGCGTATCCTATAGATTATCCTATAGGCACACATACATTTCGTATATTAGATATTATATACAGTGTCATACTCAGCTCAGCATAGAAATCTGTAATCCAACTAATGACGTCCTCACAAGACAAGGCAGAGTAAAGAAGACTGAGAGGAAATCACAATCTACAGATAAATGAATGGACAGGACAGAGGTCTTTACATACCTGTAACAAAGGGAGGTTTCATTATCATCATGGACAGGACTCCTTATTGTAAGAGCAGTAAGACTATGGACTCTTTACTGTAAGAGCAGTGAGACTATGGACTCTTTACTGTAAGAGCAGTGAGACTATGGACTCTTTACTGTAAGAGCAGTGAAACTATGGACTCTTTACTGTAAGAGCAGTGAGACTATGGACTCTTTACTGTAAGAGCAGTGAGACTATGGACTCTTTACTGTAAGAGCAGTGAGAATATGGAGCTCTTTACTGTAAGAGCAGTGAGACTATGGACTCTATACTGTAAGAGCAGTGAGACTATGGACTCTTTACGGTAAGAGCAGTGAGACTATGGACTCTTTACTGTAAGAGCAGTGAGACTATGGACTCTTTACTGTAAGAGCAGTGAGACTATGGACTCTTTACTGTAAGAGCAGTGAGACTATGGACTCTTTACTGTAAGAGCAGTGAGACCATGGACTCTTTACTGTAAGAGCAGTGAGACCATGGACTATTTACTGTAAGAACATTGAGACTATGGACTCTATACTGTAAGAACATTGAGACTATGGACTCTATACTGTAAGATCACTGAGACTATGGACTCTTTACTGTAAGAACATTGAGACTATGGACTCTATACTGTAAGAGCAGTGAGACCATGGACTATTTACTGTAAGAACATTGAGACTATGGACTCTATACTGTAAGAGCAATGAGACTATGGACTCTTTACTGTAAGAACATTGAGACTATGGACTCTATACTGTAGGTGCACTGAGACTATGGACTCTTTACTGTAAGAGCAGTGAGAATATGGAATCTTCACTGTAAGAGCAGTGAAACTATGGCATCTGTACTGTAAGAGCAGTGAGACTATGGACTCTTTACTGGAGGAGCAGAATGACTATGGACTCTATACTGTAAGAGCAGTGAGACTATGGACACCTTACTGTAAGAGCAGTGAGACTATGAATTCTTTACCGTAAAAGCAGTGAGACTATGGACACTTTACTGTAAAAGCAGTGAGACTATAGACTCTTTACTGTAAGAGCAGTGAGACTATGGACTATTTCTGTAGATATGCAGTAAGACTATGGACTCTTTACTGTAAGAGCAGAGACTATGGAATCTTTACTGTAAGAGCAGTGAGACTATAGACTTTATATGGTAAGAGCAGTGAGACTATGGACTCCATACTGTAAGAGCAGTGAAAATATGGATCTTTATTGTAAGAGCAGTGAGACTACGGACTCTATACTGTAAGACCAGTGAGACTACGGACTCTTTACTGTAAGAGCAATCAGACTATGGATTCTTTAATGTAAAAGCAGTGAGACTAAAGACTCTTTATTATAAGAGCAATGAGACTATAGACTCTTTACGGAAAGTGCAGTAAGACTATGGACTCCATACTGCAAGAGCAGTGAGACTATGGACTCCATACTGCAAGAGCAGTGAGGCTATGGACTCTTTACTGTAAGAGCAGTGAGACTATGGACTCTTTACTGTAAGAGCAGTGAGACCATAAACTCAATACTGTAAGAGCAGTGAGACTATGGACTTTTTACTGTTATAGCATTGATACTATGGACTCCATACTGTAAGGGCAGTGACACTATGGATTCTTTACTGTATGAGCAGTGAAACTATAGACTCTTTACTGTAAGAGCAGTAAGACTATGGACGCTTTACTGTAAGAGCAGTGAGACTATGGACTCCATACTGTAAGAGCAATGAGACTACGGACTCTTTACTGTAAGAGCAATGAGACTATGGATTCTTTAATGTAAAAGCAATTAAACTATGGACTCTTTACTGTAAGAGAAGTGAGACTATGAACTCTTTACAGTAAGAGCAGTGAGATTATGGACTCTTTACTGTAAGATCAGTGAGACTATGGACACTTTACTGTAATAGCATTGAGACTATGGACTCTTTACTGTAAGGGTAGTGACACTATAGATTCTTTACTGTAAGAGCAGTGATACTATAGACTTCATAATGTAATAGCATTGACACTATGGATTCTTTACTATAAGAGCAGTGCGACTATGGACTCTTTACTGTAGGAGAAGTGAAACTATGGACTCTTTACTGAAAGAGCAGTGAGAATATGGACTTTTTACTGTAAGAACAGTGAAACTGTGGACTCCATACTGTAAGAGCAGTTGGACTATGGACTCCATAATGTAAGAGCAATGAAACTATGGCATCTTTGCTGTAAGAGCAGTGAGACTATGGACTCTTTACTGTAAGAGTAGTAGGACTATAGACTCTTTACTGTAAGAGCACTGAGACTATGGAATCTTTACTGTAAGAGCAGTGAGACTATGGACTCTTTACTGTAAGAGCAGTGAGATTATGGACTCTTTAGTGTAAGAGCAGTGAGACTATGGACTTCTTACTTTTAGAGCACTGAGACTATGGAC
This sequence comes from Bufo bufo, assembly GCF_905171765.1. Lineage (NCBI taxonomy): Eukaryota > Metazoa > Chordata > Amphibia > Anura > Bufonidae > Bufo > Bufo bufo. The sequence continues at coordinate 703,929,236 of NC_053391.1, forward strand.
TCTTTACTGTAAGAGCAGTGAGACTATGAACTCCTCTTTACTGTAAGAGCAGTGAGACTATGGACTCTACTGTAAGAGCAGTGAGACTATGGACTCTTTACTGTAAGAGCAGTGAGACTATGGACTCTACTGTAAGAGCGGTGAGACTATGGACTCTTTACTGTAAGAGCAGTGAGACTATGGACTCTTTACTGTAAGTGCACTGAGATTATGGACTCTTTACTGTAAGAACAGTGAGACTATGGACTCTTTACTGTAATAGCAGTAAGACTATGGACTCTTTACTGTAAGAGCAGTAGGACTATGGACTTTTTACTGTAAGAGCAGTGAGACTATGGATTCTATATTGTAAAAGCATTGAGACTATGGACTCTTTTGTGTAAGAGCAATTAGACTATGGATTCTTTACTGTAAGAGCAGTGACACTATAGACTCTTTACTGTAAGAGCAGTAAGACTATGGACGCTTTACTGTAAGAGCAGTGAGACTATGGACTCTTTACTGTAAGAGCAGTGAGACTATGGACTCTTTACTGTAAGAACATTGAGACTATGGACTCTATACTGTAAGAACATTGAGACTATGGACTCTTTGCTGTAAGAGCAGTGAGACTATGGACTCTTTACTGTAAGAGCAGTGAGACTATGAAATCTTCACTGTAAGAGCAGTGAGACTATCGACTCTGTACTGTAAGAGCAGTGAGACTATGGAATCTTCACTGTAAGAGCAGTTAAACTATGGACTCTTTACTGTAGGTGCAGAATGACTATGGACACCTTACTGTAAGAGCAGTGAGACTATAAATTCTTTACTGTAAAAGCAGTGAGACTATGGACACTTTACTGTAAAAGCAGTGAGACTATGGACTCTTTACTGTAAGAGCAGTGAGACTATGGACTATTTCTGTAGATCCAGTAAGACTATGGACTCTTTACTGTAAGAGCAGAGACTATGGATTCTTTACTGTAAGAGCAGTGAGAATATAGACTCTTTACTGTAAGAGCAATGAGACTATGGACTCTTTATGGTAAGAGCTGTAAGACTATGGGAATCTTTACTGTAAGAGCAGCGAGACTATAGACTTTATACGGTAATAGCAGTGAGACTATGGACTCCATACTGTAAGAGCAGTGAAAATATGGATCTTTATTGTAAGAGCAGTGAGACTAAGGGACTCTATACTGTAAGACCAGTGAGTCTTCGGACTCTTTACTGTAAGAGCAATGAGACTATGGATTCTTTAATGTAAAAGCAGTGAGACTAAAGACTCTTTATTATAAGAGCAATGAGACTATAGACTCTTTACGGAAAGTGCAGTAAGACTATGGACTCCATACTGCAAGAGCAGTGAGACTATGGACTCTTTACTGTAAGAGCAGTGAGACTATGGACTCTTTACTGTAAGAGCATTGAAACTATGGACTCCATACTGTAATGGCATTGACACTATGGATTCTTTACTGTATGAGCAGTGAAACTATAGACTCTTTACTGTAAGAGCAGTAAGACTATGGACGCTTTACTGTAAGAGCAGTGAGACTATGGACTCCATACTGTAAGAGCAATGAGACTATGGATTCTTTAATGTAAAAGCAATTAAACTATGGACTCTTTACTGTAAGAGAAGTGAGACTATGAACTCTTTACAGTAAGAGCAGTGAGATTATGGACTCTTTACTGTAAAATCAGTGAGACTATGGACACTTTACTGTAATAGCATTGAGATTATGGACTCTTTACTGTAAGGGTAGTGACACTATGGATTCTTTACTGTAAGAGCAGTGATACTATAGACTTCATAATGTAATAGCATTGACACTATGGATTCTTTACTATAAGAGAAGTGAGACTATAGACTCTTTACTGTAAAAGCAGTGAGACTATGGACTCTTTACAGTAAGAGCAGTGAGACTATGGACTCTTTACTGTAAGAACAGTGAAAATATGGACTCCATACTGTAAGAGCAGTTGGACTATGGACTTCATAATGTAAGAGCAATGAAACTATGGCATCTTTGCTGTAAGAGCAGTGAGACTATGGACTCTTTACTGTAAGAGTAGTAGGACTATGGACTCTTTACTGTAAGAGCAGTGAGACTATGGACTCTATACTGTAAGAGCAGTGAGACTATGGACTCTTTACTGTAAGAGCACTGAGACTATGGACTCTTTACTGTAAGAGCAGTGAGACTATGAACTCCTCTTTACTGTAAGAGCAGTGAGACTATGGACTCTTTACTGTAAAAGCAGTGAGATTATGGACTCTTTAGTGTAAGAGTAGTGAGACTATGGACTCTTTACTGTAAGATCACTGAGACTGTGGACTCTTTACTGTAAGAGCAGTGAGTCTATGGACTCTTTACTGTAAGAGCAGTGAGACTATGGACTCTACTGTAAGTGCAGTGAGACTATGGACTCTTTACTGTAAGTGCACTGAGACTATGGACTCTTTACTGTAAGAACAGTGAGACTATGGACTCTTTACTGTAAGAGCAGTGAGACTATGCACACTTTACTGTAAGAGCAGTGAGACTATGGACTCTACTGTAAGAGCAGTGAGACTATGGACTCTTTACTGTAAGTGCACTGAGACTATGGACTCTTTACTGTAAGAACAGTGAGACTATGGACTCTTTACTGTAATAGCAGTAAGACTATGGACTCTTTACTGTAAGAGCAGTAGGACTATGGACTTTTTACTGTAAGAGCACTGAGACTATAGACTCTACTTTAAGAGCAGTGAGACTACGCAATCTTTACTGTAAGAGCAGTGAGACGATGGACTTCTTACTGTAAGAGCATTGAGACTATGGACTCTTTACTGTAAGAGCAATTAGACTATGGACTCTTTACGGTAAGAGCAGTTAGATTATGGACTCTTTAGTGTAAGAGCACTGAGACTATGGACTCTTTACTGTAAGAGCAGTGAGACTACGGACTCTTTACTGTATGAGCGGTGAGACTATGGATTCTTTACTGTAAGAGCAATGAGACTATAGACTCTTTACTGTAAGAGCAGTGAGACTATGGACTTTTTGCTGTAAGAGCAGTGAGACTATGAACTCTTTACTGTAAGATCAGTTCCACTATGGATTCATTAATTTAAGAACAGTGTGACTATGGACTCTTTACTGTAAGAGCAGTGAGACTATGGACTCTTTACTGTAGGAGCAGTGAGACTATGGACTCTTTACTGTAAGAGCAGTGAGACTATAGACTCTTTAATGTAAAAACAATTAGACTATGGATTCTTTACTGTAAGAATAGGACTCTTTACTGTAAGTGCAGTGAGACTATGGACTCCATACTGTAAGAGCAGCGAGACTATGTAATCTTCACTGTAAGAGCAGTGAAAGTATAGACTTTTTACTGTAAGAGCAGTGAGACTATGGACTCTATACTGTAAGAGCAGTGAGACTATGGACTTTTTACTGTTATAGCATTGAGACTATGGACTCCATACTGTAAGGGCAGTGACACTATGGATTCTTTACTGTAAGAGCAGTGACACCATAGACTTTTTACTGTAAGAGCAGTAAGACTATGGACGCTTTACTGTAAGAGCAGTGAGACTATGGACTCCATACTGTAAGTGCAGTGATACTATGGACGCTTTACTGTAAGAGTAATTAACCTATGGACTCTTTACTGTAAGAGAAGTGAGACTAGGGACTCTTTACTGTAAGAGCAGTGAGACTATGGACTATTTACTGTAAGAGCTGTGATACTATGGACTCTTTACTGTAAGAGCAGTGAGACTATGTACTCTTTACTGTATGAGCAGTGAGACTATGGACTATTTACTGTAAGAGCAGTGATATTATGGACTCTTTACTGTAAGAGCAGTAAGACTATGGACTCTTTACTGTAAGAGCAGTGAGACTATGGACTCTTTACTGTAAGAGCAGTGAGACTATGGGCTCTTTACTGTAAGAGTAATTAAACTATGGACTCTTTACTGTAAGAGAAGTGAGACTAGGGACTCTTTACTGTAAGAGCAGTGAGACTATGGACTCTTTACTGTAAGAGCTGTGATACTATGGACTCTTTACTGTAAGAGCAGTGAGACTATGGACTCTTTACTGTAAGAGCAGTGAGACTATGGGCTCTTTACTGTAAGAGCAATGAGACTATGGAACCTTCACTGTAAGAGCAGTGAAACTATGGACGCTTTACTGTAAGAGTAATTAAACTATGGACTCTTTACTGTAAGAGAAGTGAGACTAGGGACTCTTTACTGTAAGAGCAGTGAGACTATGGACTCTTTACTGTAAGAGCTGTGATACTATGGACTCTTTACTGTAAGAGCAGTGAGACTATGGACTCTTTACTGTAAGAGCAGTGAGACTATGGACTATTTACTGTAAGAGCAGTGATATTATGGACTCTTTACTGTAAGAGCAGTGAGACTATGGACTCTTTACTGTAAGAGCAGTGAGACTATGGACTCTTTACTGTAAGAGCAGTGAGACTATGGGCTCTTTACTGTAAGAGCAGTGAGACTATGGACTCTTTACTGTAATAGCAGTGAGACTATGGACTCTTTACTGTAAGAGCAGTGAGACTATGGACTCTTTACTGTAATAGCAGTGAGACTATGGACTCTTTACTGTAAGAGCAGTGAAACTATGGACTCTTTACTGTAAGAGCAGTGAGACTATGGACTTATTACTGTAAGAGCACTGAGACTATAGACTCTACGTTAAGAGTAGTGAGACTATGGATTTCTTACTGTAAGAGCAGTGAGACTATGGACTCTTTCGTGTAAGAGCAATTAGACTATGGACTCTTTTCTTTAAAAGCATTGAGACTATGGAATCGTTACTGTAAGAGCAGTGAGACTATGGACTCTTTACTGTAACAGCAGTGCGACTATGTAATCCATACTTTAAGAGCATTGACACTATAGATTCTTTACTGTAAGAGCAATGAGACTATAGACTCTTTACTGTAAGAGCAGTGAGACTATGGACTTTTTACTGTAAGAGCAGTGAGAATATGAACTCTTTACTGTAAGATCAGTTCCACTATGGATTCTTTACTGTAAGAGCAGTGCGACTATGGACACTTTCCTGTAAGAGCAGTGAGATTATGGACTCTTTACTGTAAGAGCAGTGAGACTATGGACTTTTTACTGTAAGAGCAGTGAGACTATAGACTCTTTACTGTAAGAACAATTAGACTATGGACTCTTTACGGTACGAGCAGTGAGACTATGGACTCTTTTCTGTAAGAGCAGTGATACTATGGACTCCATACTGTAAGAGCAGCGAGACTATGTAATCTTCACTGTAAGAGCAGTGAGACCTTAAACTCAATACTGTAAGAGCAGTAAGACTATGGACTTTTTACTGTTATAGCATTGAGACTATTGTCTCCATACTGTAAGGGCAGTGACACTATGGATTCTTTACTGTAAGAGCATTGACACTATAGACTCTTTACTGTAAGAGCAGTAAGACTATGGACGCTTTACTGTAAGAGCAGTGAGACTATGGACTCTTTACTGTAAGAGCAGTGAGACTATGGAATCTTAAATGTAAGAGCAGTGAAACTATGGACGCTTTACTGTAAGAGCAATTAAACTATGGACTCTTTACTGTAAGAGAAGTGAGACTATGGACTCTTTACTGTAAGAGCAGTGAGACTATGTAATCCATACTTTAAGAGCATTGACACTATGGATTCTTTAAGAGCAATGAGACTATAGACTCTTTACTGTAAGAGCAGTAAGACTATGGACTTTTTACTGTAAGAGCAGTGAGACTATGAACTCTTTACTGTAAGATCAGTTCCACTATGGATTCTTTACTGTAAGAGCAGTGCGACTATGGACTCTTTACTGTAAGAGCAGTGAGACTATGGACTCTTTACTGTAAGAGTAGTGAGACTATAGACTTTTTACTGTAACAACAATTAGACTATGGACTCTTTACGGTAAGAGCAGTGATACTATGGACTCCATACTGTAGAAGCAGCGAGACTATGTAATCTTCACTGTAAGAGCATTGAAAGTATAGACATTTTACTGTAAGAGCAGTGAGACTATGGACTCTTTACTGTAAGAGCAGTGAGACTATGGACTCTTTACTGTAGGAGCAGTGATACTATGGATTCCATACTGTAAGAGCTTTGACACTATGGATTCTTTACTGTAAGAGCAGTGAGACTATGGACTCTTTACTGTAAGAGCAGTGAGACTATGAACTCTTTACTTTAAGAGCAGTGAAACTATGGAATCTTTACTGTAAGAGCAGTAAGACTATGAAATCTTTAGTGTAAGAGCAGTGAGACTATGGACTCTTTACTGTAAGTGCAGTGAGACTATGGACTCTTTACTGTTAGAGCAGTGAGACTATGGACTCTTTACTGTAAGAGCAGTGAGACTATGGACTCTTTACTGTTAGAGCAGTGAGAATACGCAATCTTTACTGTAAGAGCAGTGAGACTATGGACTTCTTACTTTAAGAGCAGTGAGACTATGGACTTTACTGTACGAGCGGTGAGACTATGGACTCTTTACTGTAAGAGCAGTGAAAGTATGGACTTTTTACTGTAAGAGCATTGAGACTATGGACTCTTTACTGTAACAGCAGTGCGAATATGTAATCCATACTTTAAGAGCATTGACACTATGGATTCTTTACTGTAAGAGCAATGAGACTATAGAATCTTTATTGTAAGAGCAGTGAGACTATGGACTTTTTACTGTAAGAGCAGTTCCACTATGGATTCTTTACTGTAAGAGCAGTGCGACTATGGACACTTTCCTGTAAGAGCAGTGAGATTATGGACTCTTTACTGTAGGAGCAGTGAGACTATGGACTCTTTACTGTAAGAGCAGTGAGACTATAGACTCTTTACTGTAAGAACAATTAGACTATGGACTCTTTACGGTACGAGCAGTGAGACTATGGACTCTTTTCTGTAAGAGCAGTGATACTATGGACTCTTTACTGTAAGAGCAGCGAGACTATGGACTCATTACTGTAAGAGCAGTGAGACTATGGACTTTTTACTGTTATAGCATTGAGACTATGGACTCCATACTGTAATTGCAGTGACACTATGGATTCTTTACTGTAAGAGCAGTGACGCTATAGACTCTTTACTGTAAGAGCAGTAAGACTATGGACGTTTTACTGTAACAGCAATGAGACTATGGAATCTTCAATGTAAGAGCAGTGAAACTATGGACGCTTTACTGTAAGAGCAATTAAACTATGGACTCTTTACTGTAAGAGAAGTGATACTATGGACTCCATATTGTAAGAGCAGCGAGACTATGTAATCTTCACTGTAAGTGCAATGAAAGTATAGACTCTTTACTGTAGGAGCAGTGATACTATGGATTCCATACTGTAAGAGCATTGACACTATGGATTCTTTACTGCAAGAGCAGTGAGACTATGGACTCTTTACTGTAAGAGCAGTGAGACTATGAACTCTTTACTGTAAGAGCAGTGAGACTATGGACTCTTAACTGTATGAGCAGTGAGACTATGGACTCTTTAAAGTAAGAGCAGTGAGACTATGGACTCTATACTGTAAGAGCAGTGAGACTATAGACTCTACATTAAGTGTAGTGAGACTACGCAATCTTTACTGTAAGAGCAGTGAGACTATGGACTCTTTACTGTAAGAGCAGTGAGACTATGGACTCTTTACTGTAAGAGCAGTGAGACTATGGACTCTTTACTGTAAGAGCAGTGAGACTATGGACTCTTTACTGTATGAGCAGTGAGACTATGGACTTTTTACTGTAAGAGCAGTGAGACTATGGACTCTTTACTGTAAGAGCAGTGAGACTGTGGACTCTACTTTAAGAGCAGTGAGACTATGGACTCTTTACTGTAAGAGCAGTGAGACTATGGACTCTTTACTGTATGAGCAGTGAGACTATGGACTTTTTACTGTAAGAGCAGTGAGACTATGGACTCTTTACTGTAAGAGCAGTGAGACTATGGATTCTATATTGTAAAAGCAGTGAGACTATGGACTCTTTTGTGTAAGAGCAATTAGACTATGGACTCTTTACGGTAAGAGCAGTGAAGCTATAGACTCTTTTCTGTAAGAGCACTGAGACTATAGACTCTACTTTAAGAGCAGTGAGACTACGCAATCTTTACTGTAAGAGCAGTGAGACTATGGACTCTTTACGGTAAGAGCAGTGAAGCTATAGACTCTTTTCTGTAAGAGCATTGAGACTATGGACTCCATACTGTAAGAGCAGCGACATTATGTAATCTTCACTGTAAGAGCAGTGAAAGTATGGACTTTTTACTGTAAGAGCAGTGAGACTATGGACTCTTTACTGCAGGAGCAGTGAGACTATGGACTCTTTACTGTAAGAGCAGTGAGACTATAGACTCTTTACTGTAAAAACAATTAGACTATCGACTCTTTACGGTAAGAGCAGTGAGACTATGGACTCCATACTGTAAGAGCAGTGAGACTATGGACTCTATACTGTAAGAGCAGTCAGACTATAAACTCAATACTGTAAGAGCAGTGACACTATGGATTCTTTACTGTATGAGCAGTGACACTATAGACTTTTTTCTGTAAGAGCAGTAAGACTATGGACGCTTTACTGTGAGAGCAGTGAGACTATGGACTATTTACTGTAAGAGCAGTGATATTATAGACTCTTTACTGTAAGAGCAGTGAGACTATGGACTCTTTACTGTAAGAGCAGTGAGACTATGGACTCTTTACTGTAAGAGCAGTGAGACTATGGACTCTTTACTGTAAGAGCAGTGAGACTATGGGCGCTTTACTGTAAGAGCAGTGAGACTATGGACTCTTTACTGTAAGAGCAGTGAGACTATGGGCTCTTTACTGTAAGAGCAGTGAGACTATGGACTCTTTACTGTAAGAGCAGTGAGACTATGGACTCTTTACTGTAAGAGCAGTGAGACTATGGGCTCTTTACTGTAAGAGCAGTGAGACTATGGACTCTTTACTGTAAGAGCAGTGAGACTATGGACTCTTTACTGTAAGAGCAGTGAGACTATGGACTCTTTACTGTAAGCGCAGTAAGACTATGGACTCTTTACTGTAAGAGCAGTGAGACTATGAACTCTTTACTGTAAGATCAGTGAGACTATGGACACTTTACTGTAAGAGCAGTGAGACTATGGACTCTTTACTGTAAGAACAGGGAGACTAAGGACTCTTTACTGTAAGAGCAGTGAGACTATGGTCTCCTCTTTACTGTAGGAGCACTGAGACTATGGACTCTTTTCTGTAAGAGCAGTGAGATTATGGGCTCTTTACTATAAGAACAGTGAGACTATGGACTCTTTACTGTAAGTGCACTGAGACTATGGACTCTTTACTGTAAGAACAGTGAGACTATGGACTATATACTGTAAGAGCAGTGAGACTATGGACTCTTTACTGTAAGAGCAGTGAGACTATGGACTCTTTACGGTAAGAGCAGTGAGACTATGGACTCTTTACGGTAAGAGCAGTGAGACTATGGACTCTTTACTGTAATAGCAGTGAGACTATGGACTCTTTACTGTAAGAGCAGTAGGACTATGGACTTTTTATTGTAAGAGCAATTAGACTGTGGACTCTTTACGGTAACAGCAGTGAAGCGATGGACTCTTTTCTGTAAGAGCAGTGAGACTATGGACTCTTTACTGTAACAGCAGTGCGACTATTTAATCCATACTTTAAGAGCATTGACACTATGGATTCTTTACTGTAAGAGCAATGAGACTATAGACTCTTTACTGTAAGAGCAGTGAGACTATGGACTTTTTACTGTAAGAGCAGTGAGACTATGAACTCTTTACTGTAAGATCAGTTTCACTTTGGATTCTTTACTGTAAGAGCAGTGCGACTATGTACACTTTCCTGTAAGAGCAGTGAGATTATGGACTCTTTACTGTAGGAGCAGTGAGACTATGGACTCTGTAAACTGTAAGAGCAGTGAGACTATAGACTCTTTACTGTAAGAACAATTAGTCTATGGACTCTTTACGGTACGAGCAGTGAGACTATGGACTCTTTTCTGTAAGAGCAGTGATACTATGGACTCCATACTGTAAGATCACTGAGACTATGTAATCTTTACTGTAAGAGCAGTGAGACTATAAACTCAATACTGTAAGAGCAGTGAGACTATGGACTCTACTGTAAGAGCAGTGAGACTATGGACTCTTTACTGTAAGAGCAGTGAGACTATGGACTCTATACTGTAAGAGCATTGAGACTATGGACTCCATACTGTAACAGCAATGAGACTATGGAATCTTCAATGTAAGAGCAGTGAAACTATGGACGCTTTACTGTAAGAGCAATTAAACTATGGACTCTTTACTGTAAGAGAAGTGAGACTATGGGACTCTTTTCTGTAAGAGCAGTGAGACTATGGACTCCATACTGTAAGAGCAGCGAGACTATGTAATCTTCACTGTAAGTGCAGTGAAAGTATAGACTTTTTACTGTAAGAGCAGTGAGACTATGGACTCTTTACTGTAAGAGCAGTGAGACTATGGACTCTTTACTGTAAGAGCAGTGAGACTATGGACTCTTTACTGTAAGAGCAGTGAGACTAGGGACTTTTTACTGTTATAGCATTGAGACTATGGACTCCATACTGTAAGGGCAGTGACATTATGGATTCTTTACTGTAAGAGCAGTGAGACTATGGACTCTTTACTGTATGAGCAGTGAGACTATGGACTCTATACTGTAAGAGCATTGAGACTATGGACTCCATACTGTAACAGCAATGAGACTATGGAATCTTTACTGTAAGATCAGTGAAACTATGGACGCTTTACTGTAAGAGCAATTAAACTATGGACTCTTTACTGTAAGAGAAGTGAGTCTATGGGACTCTTTTCTGTAAGAGCAGTGAGACTATGGACTCTATACTGTAAGAGCAGTGAGACTATGAACTCTATACGGTAAGAGCAGTGAGACTATGTACTCTATACTGTAAGAGCAGTGAGACTATGGACTCATTACTGTAAGAGCAGTGAGACTATGGACTCTTTACTGTAAGAGCAGTGAGACTATGGATTCCATACTGTAAGAGCATTGACACTATGGATTCTTTACTGTAAGAGCAGTGAGACTATGGACTCTTTACTGTAAGAGCAGTGAGACTATGAACTCTTTACTGTAAGAACAATGAAACTATGAAATCTTTAGTGTAAGTGCACTGAGACTATGGACTCTTTACTGTAAGAACAGTGAGACTATGGACTATATACTGTAAGAGCAGTGAGACTATGGACTCTTTACTGTAAGAGCAGTGAGACTATGGACTCTTTACGGTAAGAGCAGTGAGACTATGGACTCTTTACGGTAAGAGCAGTGAGACTATGGACTCTTTACTGTAATAGCAGTGAGACTATGGACTCTTTACTGTAAGAGCAGTAGGACTATGGACTTTTTATTGTAAGAGCAATTAGACTGTGGACTCTTTACGGTAACAGCAGTGAAGCGATGGACTCTTTTCTGTAAGAGCAGTGAGACTATGGACTCTTTACTGTAACAGCAGTGCGACTATTTAATCCATACTTTAAGAGCATTGACACTATGGATTCTTTACTGTAAGAGCAATGAGACTATAGACTCTTTACTGTAAGAGCAGTGAGACTATGGACTTTTTACTGTAAGAGCAGTGAGACTATGAACTCTTTACTGTAAGATCAGTTTCACTTTGGATTCTTTACTGTAAGAGCAGTGCGACTATGTACACTTTCCTGTAAGAGCAGTGAGATTATGGACTCTTTACTGTAGGAGCAGTGAGACTATGGACTCTGTAAACTGTAAGAGCAGTGAGACTATAGACTCTTTACTGTAAGAACAATTAGTTTATGGACTCTTTACGGTACGAGCAGTGAGACTATGGACTCTTTTCTGTAAGAGCAGTGATACTATGGACTCCATACTGTAAGATCACTGAGACTATGTAATCTTTACTGTAAGAGCAGTGAGACTATAAACTCAATACTGTAAGAGCAGTGAGACTATGGACTCTACTGTAAGAGCAGTGAGACTATGGACTCTTTACTGTAAGAGCAGTGAGACTATGGACTCTATACTGTAAGAGCATTGAGACTATGGACTCCATACTGTAACAGCAATGAGACTATGGAATCTTCAATGTAAGAGCAGTGAAACTATGGACGCTTTACTGTAAGAGCAATTAAACTATGGACTCTTTACTGTAAGAGAAGTGAGACTATGGGACTCTTTTCTGTAAGAGCAGTGAGACTATGGACTCCATACTGTAAGAGCAGCGAGACTATGTAATCTTCACTGTAAGTGCAGTGAAAGTATAGACTTTTTACTGTAAGAGCAGTGAGACTATGGACTCTTTACTGTAAGAGCAGTGAGACTATGGACTCTTTACTGTAAGAGCAGTGAGACTATGGACTCTTTACTGTAAGAGCAGTGAGACTAGGGACTTTTTACTGTTATAGCATTGAGACTATGGACTCCATACTGTAAGGGCAGTGACATTATGGATTCTTTACTGTAAGAGCAGTGACACTATAGACTCTTTACTGTATGAGCAGTGAGACTATGGACTCTATACTGTAAGAGCATTGAGACTATGGACTCCATACTGTAACAGCAATGAGACTATGGAATCTTTACTGTAAGACCAGTGAAACTATGGACGCTTTACTGTAAGAGCAATTAAACTATGGACTCTTTACTGTAAGAGAAGTGAGTCTATGGGACTCTTTTCTGTAAGAGCAGTGATACTATGGACTCCATACTGTAAGAGCAGCGAGACTATGTAATCTTCACTGTAAGTGCAGTGAAAGTATAGACTTTTTACTGTAAGAGCAGTGAGACTATGAACTCTATACGGTAAGAGCAGTGAGACTATGTACTCTATACTGTAAGAGCAGTGAGACTATGGACTCATTACTGTAAGAGCAGTGAGACTATGGACTCTTTACTGTAAGAGCAGTGAGACTATGGATTCCATACTGTAAGAGCATTGACACTATGGATTCTTTACTGTAAGAGCAGTGAGACTATGGACTCTTTACTGTAAGAGCAGTGAGACTATGAACTCTTTACTGTAAGAACAATGAAACTATGAAATCTTTAGTGTAAGAGCAGTGAGACTATGGACTCTTTACTGTAAGAGCAGTCAGACTATTCTGCCACAGATGTACGTTAGAGATTATCCCCTGATTGGTTGTGAGTGATAGCCCCTGTACAAGCAATGGTAGATAGCTGAACTCACTAATATCTCCAGATATAGGCACCAGTTGCATGTGATGATCCAGTGAGGAGAATACAATGGTGAAGCTTTGATCATTTATTGATTTGCCTTGAAAACAAATGCAGTGAAATGAGGGTATGCTGGGAGGATATTAGAGGTCAAAAAGAATAGCTCTCACCAGGTTGAAGGTCTGCGACAAAGAGGAAGTACGAAGGACCTTACAGAGGATGTGATGTCACAAAAGAGGGAGGAGAGCAATGCAATAGAAATTTACATAACACACTATAAATGGTATTATAAGAATAACCACAGGGTGGCAGCGTTACACAACATAGTAAATGATAATATAATGCAAACAACAATTGTAGAATACAAGAATAAAGGCTGGAACAGCACACTCCCCGTCTGAAATCCTTGGATTTCACTATATATGCAACTACAAAATGTCCATGAAATGTTGGAACCTGAAAGACAAAAAACAAACAAAAAGAACATATTGGAAATGGTGAACTGGAACAGTCCAACGCCTTGAGTCTTCTGGTTGCCAGGAATAAAGTTCCTCAAGTAAAGAATCATTCCTCTACGGGTAAGAGGAGAGCAATCTCAGATGCAGGCCTGATAAAGGATTTGGGATGGCCTTGTTTTGCGATAGTCACTTCCACCTTGCGAACTTTGCCATCTTCACTGATGAAGACTTTTGAGATGAGTCCCATGGGCCAAGAGTTTCTTTCCACGTTCTGGTCTTTCATGAGTACAAGATCTCCTATCTGTAAGTTTGGCTTGACCTGTTGCCACTTTCTACATGCTTGCAAAAGCGTTAAGTACTCTTTTTTCCACCTGCTCCAGAAACAGTTGGCCAGATGTTGAACGTGCTTCCACTGTTTCAGATATATGTTACTAGAAGAAGACTCTTCAGGTGGATTAGGAACAGATCCAAACTTCTGAGTGAGAATAGTTGCTGGAGTGAGAATGGCAGGGGATTCTGGATCCATAGATACAGGTACAAGAGGTCTTGAGTTGACAATAGCGGATACCTCAGCCAGGAAGGTAGTCAAAGTCTCATGGGTGAGCCTTGAGAAGTTTGAGTCCATCAGCATACAGTCCAATATTTTGCGGGTGATGCCTATCATTCTTTCCCATGAACCGCCCATATGAGAGGCATGCGGGGGGTTAAAGATCCATGTACAACCATTTCTGGCTAAGTAGTCTTGAACTGGTTTAGAGTCAATTTGCAACTCCCGACAGGCTCCTATGAAGTTGGTTCCACAGTCAGATCTTATTTGCTTTACTGGTCCTCTGATGGCGAGGAATCGTCTTAAAGCATTGATGAAGCTAGAAGCGTTCATGGATTCTATTGCTTCAATGTGTATAGCACGTACACTTAAGCATGTAAACAACACTGCCCATCGTTTGCTTTCTGCATGACCACCTCTGGTCTTACGTGCAGTGACTGTCCAAGGCCCAAAGACGTCCAGACCAACATAAGTAAACAGTGGCTCGGTGCTTGTCCTATCAACTGTCAAATCAGACATTTGTTGATGTTGTAATTTTCCTCTCGCCTTGCGACAGTTAATGCAATGGTGAATAATATGAGCAACCTGTCTTTTTGCTCCCACTATCCAAAGACCTGCGGCTCTTAAAGCGCCCTCAGTGAAATGTCGGCCTTGATGCTGGACTCTTTCGTGATAATGCCGTATCAACAGTGTAGTAACGTGGTGTTTGGCAGGAATAATGAGGGGATTCATTTCTGCAATCTCTAGCTTAGCCTTGTTTAGGCGACCACCAACTCTCAGCATGCCACGATCATCAATTACTGGTTTCAAGTTGACAATGGGGCTGCCTTTTGGTATATCTTGCTTTCATGTATACATTTCAGTTCCATTTTAAAGGCACTCTGCTGTACGTTACGTATCACAAGCAATTCACTTAGAATAATGTCTTCTGCCGTTAGAGGTTTATGGCACAGGTGCCAACTGCGACAGTCAGTGTTATGCTTCTCAGCATGAAAACAGTGAACAATGTGGACTAACCTTGCAATGATGTGAATGAGTCTTGACCATCTAGAGAAGCGTTCAAAGCGATGACAGCCCAAGCCAGCGCTCCTTTCAGACTTGGTGATGAAGGTACTAACTTCAGGCCGAATCTCTGGATCTTCATGAGGGTCCTGGAGACTGAAGATGTCTTGGGTAGGAGTTTCTTCATTCTGGTTCAGCAGAAACTCTGGACCTGTCAACCAAGAAGAAGTTGCAGAGACTCTTCCAGATGCCGGTCTGGTGGCGCAATCTGCGGGATTGAGATGAGATGGAACATAGTGCCACTGTTCAGGTTTAGAGGATCTTCTAACCCTTTCGATGCGGTTACTGACATAAACGTAGAAGCGTTTTGACTGGTTGTAGATGTAACCCAGGACAACCTTACTGTCTGTGTAAAATTGAATGTCATCCACCTGAATATCCAGCTCACGTTGTATAAAGTCCGCAATCTCTACGGCTAGCACAGTCCCACAAAGTTCGAGTCTAGGAATGGTGTGCTCAGGTTTTGGAGCTAATTTTGCCTTTCCAAACAGAAATCCAACATGTGCTTGATTGGAATAGTCTATTACCTTTAAATAAGCAACAGCTGCGATGGCTTCAGTAGACGCATCTGAGAAGATGTGGATTTCTCTCCTCCGGGTGGCTGTAAGGGATGTTGGAGTGTAACACCTTGGTATGTGAATACTGTCTAATGCATGCAAGCATTCCTTCCACAACTCCCACTTTTGTTGTTTGTCAGAGGGCAGTGGAGCATCCCAGTCAGATACAGACTCTGAGAACTGTCTTAACAGGAATTTGCCTTGTACAGTCAAAGGTGCCACAAATCCCAGGGGATCATATAGGCTGTTCGCCACTGAGAGAACTCCCCGTTTAGTAAATGGTTTATCTGCACAGTTAACTTGAAATCCAAGGGAGTCATTTGCTAAGTCCCACCTCAGGCCCAAACTTCTCTGTACTGGTGGATTGTCTATCCCTAGATTCAAATCTCTGAATTCTGTGGCATGATCGCTGGGCTGGAAGGCTTTCATTACGGCAGCACAGTTAGAGGCTATCTTATGTAACCTTAGACGAGACTTTGAAAGCATACCTTGTGTCCTTTTGAGCAGATCTATGGCCTCCTCCGCTGTAGGGAAGGATTTGAGTGCGTCGTCCACATAGAAGTCTCTGACGACAAAGTTTCTGGCATGTTCCCCAAATTCTGACTCACCATCTAAGGCAGCCCTACGTAGGCCATATGTAGCAACAGCAGG